>NC_135320.1:7580580-7904955 GCF_048772815.1 Callospermophilus lateralis | reverse complement strand
AAAAAATAGAAAGGGCTAGGGATGTGGCTCAGTGGTTAAGTGCCTCTGGGTTCAATGCCTGGTACCAATTTTTTAAAAAAGATGTATTGAAATCAGTTTTTTTTTGAAAATATGGTGAAAAGGTGTCATGATAGAAAACAAAGTAATTTATAAAAATTATATTTATTCCATTCTTCTTAAAGAAAATTTTGAGGGGCTTCATTAGTTTAAAAGATTTTTCAGTTTGTAAATATGAGCCCATTTTTATTACATTGCATGAATTTATCATCTTATTCTAGTTGAAACTCAAATAGCTATTATGTGTTTGATTTTTTTTCATGTGATTTATTCTGATTTTTATTCATTTTTTAAATCCTCAGAATTATATTTGACAGATAACTAGCTTTCTACAGATTTTATTATGAAATATTACTTGTAAAAATTTTTAGGCTTTCTTATAATTGGTGCTGAGGCATATATCTAAAAGTCACATTCCAGAGATGCTTAAAAATTAAAACATTAGTCATGCTTTATGCTTTCCATCTTTAGCTCATAATTATATAAAACTAAAATTATATTGCCAACCTAAATAAAGTTATTACAAACAGATATCACTTGTTTTAAAATGAGTAATCACGAACAGTTTATAATTATACTGATTATTTTGCTGAATGTCATCATTGAATTTCTGTAACCTCAATATCATGTCAAATTTTGTAAAATAAAAACTTAATTTGTTAGAGGGACTCATTACCTTAAGGCATTCTTTTGGCAAATTGTTTTACATCCTGATCAACCTTCTAGAAAAAGAATATTCACTGTTGTTTTTTTAAATCAAAGACCCCTGAAAACAAAAAGCTTCCCATCCTTGCAAATTAAGAACACACGTTTCACCTAGTGAAAAATGAATGCTTTTTCTCAATGATATCAAAATACAAAAAGGAAGGGGACCCTAAATGTTTTCTGAAAAATTATCTATGTATGTATGTATGTATCTATCTATCTATGTATGTATCTATCTACCTACGTATCTATCTATCTATCTGTCAATAATTTAAGGTATATAGAACACTCTGAAATACAGAGTACCATACAAATGCACTTTTGTCAATTTTTTTTCTTTTGAGTATTGATGAATAGAACTCTTGGGATGCCAAAAAAATTGTCACTTTAAAATGAGGATTAAAAGATTCTTGACAAAAGTCTGAATATTTTAAAAATTTAAATCTGTGTATCCTTCAATATTGTCCATAAGATTGCTTAAAGTACTATATGTAAAGTTATTCAATACAATACAAAAATGATTTAATATAGAATTAGTACATAGTGGAGAATAACATACCCCAACATGTGTTGTTTTAAGATATAACAATTTTTTAAGAACTACTGAAGTTAGTGTTCTAAATCTCAGATACTGATAAAATAACTTCCCAATTACCTCAATCTGAGTAGGTCTCATCTTGAAATATATGATATTCTAAAAAATTCCAGTAATTATTGTGACTGTTGATGACCACAGTTAACCAGATTATTGAAAATCTACACATGTATTTTTTTTACTTTTCACTAAATCAATCTGCATAGTTGAAAAAAAATAGGACTTTATGATGATGTATGAAAACATCTTTCACATGCTAAATACTGTTTTATCCTGGTAAGCCTGTGTTTTACAGTAACAGTCCTGTGAAATGTTCCTCACTACAGAGTTTTCACTTATGTTTCTGAATCCTAACTTCAGCTGTTTTGGGTGCCATCTCTGCCTGCACAAATTCCAAGTGAGTGCAGGTTGAAGTGTGGCTTTTGAGGAGCTGAACATGGCCCTGTGTTTGCCTTGCTATAATCCAATGATGACATTTGAGAAAATCCATTCAAACACATTCATTCAGCAAGTATAATGCACCTGGACTGAATCTTCTAAATCTATGAGGCAAAATATATTCTTTTTTTTCCTTTAAAAATTAATTACCAGGGCTGGGGTTGTGGCTCAGAGGTAGAGCATTTGCCTAGCATGCGTGAGGCACTAGGTTTGATCCTCAGCTCCACACAAATATAAAATGTGTCCACCTATAACTAAAAAATAAATATTAAAAAATTAATTCTCAGGTATCCCATTATAATGACAGGAAACTAATACATATCCTGCATCTCCAAGAGTCTCTTCTGCAAAACACACATGATTGTTATCCATCCTCTGGTCACTGACTTCAACTCTGAACTCAACTGCTTACTATATGATATTGACCAAGTTAATTACATATATTTGCCTTGGGTTTCCCATCTATAAAATACAAATAATAATATCTATTGCATGGTGTTGCTCTTAGGAATAAATAAGTTCATTAGGATTCAAACTTAAATAACTGCCTGTCACCTAGCACAATACTCTATTATCATTTATAATTATAACCACTTGAGGTCACAATTTTCTATTCACAAGAAAAAAAATCCTTGTTTCTAAGTTGGCAAAGTTCTATACAAGCCAGTCTCTATTCTTCTCATTAAAAGAAAACATATTTGACCTTGAACCATCAAGAACTGAAAAGCAGGAACCAATCCAAGTTAAAGCAAAATGCAGGAATGAACCAGATCCATGACATGAATCATTCATTTATTGAAAATTTAAGATGGCAGCATTTAAAAAGATTTTATGTGACTCCTAAAAGTTCAAAATTCTCTGTAATTTTTTTCCGCCTCTGGTCCAGGACTGGTCAAGCATGAAGTTTCCTGGAAGCTTCTTAGTTTTCTTTTGCCCACACCATTCCACCTCAGTGCCTGGGAATAAGTTAGCATCCAGCCACCATGGTGAGATCCATGTAATACAATAATGCAGCCAGTGGAAAAGTTAAGAACCCATCAAGTCCTGAAGATATTTTCTTGTGTTTCAGCATCTATTCGGTAACATTTTGTTATCGAGTGTTATGGGAACCCAAACAATGTTCTAAGCCATGTGCCAAATGCAGTTCAAGTTCCTAAGATGTTATAAGTAATAGTAAATGCATTTACTAAGTTTTTTTGTTTTTTTTTTTTTTAACTTCCAGTTTTTATTTTTTTAAACATTATTTAACAAGAAAAATATTCAACCAAATTTTAAAAAATTAGGATGGATTAATTTACAATAAAATAATCAACTTAAAATAGCCCTTTTATTTAGGGCCAAAGAGGCCAATAGTTCCCATTTAAACAGCCGAATTGCACAACTGATATTGTAACCTATATTTGATGGCACAGAAATAAAAAGTCACACAAATTTCATTGGTACCCACCCTACACTCCAGAGTGGAGTTCAAATACTTGCTTGTCAGGTCAATACTCAGACTTAAAAATCAGTAATATTTTGAGATATATCTACAACTAATCTGATGAGAACACTTTAAAAATAATTCTTATAGAAAAAAGAACCTTAAAATAATTTTATGGCACATTAGACTGCTTAAAGAAACAGCAAAGATGAAAAAAAAAATAACAAGATATTTTAGTCCCTTCTTTACAGAAACTACCCAAATAAAAATATTTTCCCTAATTAGTTATCCTTGCTTCTTATAATTTATTAGCAGAGATGAATTATAAGAAGTAGAATGCACCAGTTTGGGGTTCTTGGTTGTAGCTGCCAACTTAAGAGTGCATGACTGCGAATATAAAGCAAAATATGATTATGATCACGAATTCTAGATTGGGAAAAACTCAAAATCTCTTAAAGTTTTCCTTTATCCTTGCTTTCAAGTCATGAAAAAATTCACAGCAGTTTAAAGGATGATGAAAGACTAAACAGGGGGCCCACCAAAAAAAAAAGAGAGAGAGAGAGAGATTAATTTTACCTATTAATTCCTAAAGAATAACTAAGTATTACCAAGTTAACATTCTATAGTAAGCTCCTGGAGCAGATACAGCATTTAACAGATTCATTTACAGATTAGGTATGGTAGCTTTAGGCAGAACATCTTATTTTCACACTCTCCAATGTGCAATCTTTAAAAACAAAACAAAACCATAATGGAATATGTAATTTATGACAGCTGGCCAGGCACTTAAATTGGGGAAAGTGACCTTGAGAATTTGAGGTAAAACAATTATTTTCAGCAATTACATATTCTAAAAACTGTTTTATACTACACTAACTGAACTTTTCAGCTTTTAACTCTTAAGCATGTCATTCTGTCACGCCAAAATTCACACCGAAGTGCAACATTTTAAGAAGCTATTAAAGAACATTTTCAAGTCTGAATTTTGGCCCCATTTCTGTACTTCTCTGCTTACAACATATCTAAGAAAACTATAGATACATACATACAAGGGCTAAGGCCACTACAGCCCAAAAGGAGCAACTATTTTTCTCCCTAATTTGACATTAAATTTAAAAAACTCTTTAGGTTCACATTGCGATCACATACACACACACATAAGAGTTCAAGTGAGGTGGTAAGTCTCAATCTAGCCTCAGGAAAATGACAGAGCAAAAGGGGCAGACACAAAGCAGCACAGAGTTTCATTTGTAGGTGACAACCCTACTGTGAATGCTCCCAGCAATAGCACTAAGGAGCACAACTCTTGAATTTATTATAATCTGGGCATAGTATATGTTTCTTCTACTGTTCTTGAACTCATTTCCGGATAATGTGGAGTTTGCTTAATAAATGAAAATTCATATTAGGAAACAAAAACCTTAGTAAATGTTCAGACATTAGAACATTAAGTGTTCATTCTGGAATTAGGCCTTTATCAAAAGTTATCCAAATCTACTTTTCATTAGAATTCCTGGGGCTGGCTATGTAGCTCATGGTTAGCACATGTAAGGCCCTGGGTTTGATCCCCATGCCACCAAAAAAGAAAGGAAAATTACCCAAGGCATTACCTATAAATGGAAATATCATTCCTCCGCATACTCCTAATTATATTTCTATTCTTTCCTCAGCAATCTCAACCCAAAGGCTATTTTATGTTTTGAACAAATTCATCAGCTTTTTTTTTTTTTTGGTCTACTATGCAGACTAATTTATCACCATCTATTTAAAACCCCTCAGAGAATATTATAAATTAAAAACAATTTTTTGAGGCACCCTCATTCTCAAAAATTGAGAAAAAAATATTGGCTTAGTTTCCAAGTTGAAGAGGGGGGAGGTTGAAAGATAAAAACTTCTAAGCTGAATCTCCTTAGAATACCAAACTTTTCTAGTCATGGTAGAGGATTCATGCTTATTAACCTCTTCTTTCCTTGCAGGGTTAACAGCAGGCATCTAACAGAACTACTGGCTGGAGTTACTGGTGCAGGGAGCAAATGTGGAATTTTTCTCTGCGTGATGCTACCTGGCTTGTTCAAGTTTTGAAACTGTGACCCCGGTCCATTAGCACCATGCTTTACTCAACTGAAATAATTAATCAAGCCCCTATTGCTGTGGGGTGAGGGGCAGATAGTAGAGTGAGAAGGGGATTGAGGGCAGTTACATACATCACTAAGAGACTATGATATGCAGTGAAAATGTAATCTGTTAACATACTATATTTGACGTTTGAAAATCACTGATTATAGCTATAAAATAACATCACACCAAATTGTTATAATATTTGAATAACTGCAAATGTAGAGCTTTCTGGTATGACCCAAATATGAATATGAATGGAAGTTCATTGAACATGATATTATCAATAAGCTAAAAGAAACAAATTACATACATTTATAGGTAGTAACCTACCAAAAAAGTTGAGACAAGATATAAATTAAGTGAAATTATCCATAATTGCTTCCAGTTTCATTTTTCCCCAGGGAAAGCTCCAAAATAGGCTTCTGGAAAACCATCTTCACATACATAAACAATGGCATCTGCTATTGTATATCTTTTTCTTAAAGGTAGATGGATCATATATATTCATTTTCAGGTATAATGGTTTTTGACACATCTATTCCAGTGAAGTATTATAAAGAAAGTCTACAAATCACTTCTAGGAAAAAGGCACTTTGTTGTGAAAGGTGGATTTAATTTCATGAAAGTTGAGAAGACTAGGATCGACTCAAAAGTTAGCATTCGCTTTAGTATTTATGAATACAGTGCAGATGCCAGTTTATAGACTACAATTGATAACGTTACAAATAAACCAATCTGCAACATTAATTATATTCTTGGCAAAACATTAATTTATGACATTTCTCCAAAAGCTAAAATAGGTCCAAGTTCAACAGTAAAAAGAAATAAGAAAAAAAAAATCACCAGCAGTTGCTACTTTAGTGCTCAAGGAACTGTTTTCAACAGAATTTCATGTCTAGTTTGGTTCTCTGTTTCAGAGCATGAATTGGCTTTTGATGAAAAGCATGGGTGGTGGAGGTGTGTTTGTTTCTACATGGGAGAACCCAGGGTGGAAAACTATTAGGGAATAAAAAGAGATGCATTTCTCTCGTCAGACAACCAAGTGAGGAGGTAGTTATTCTGAGAAATTCTCAAGCAGAGACTGCTGTGTTCATCTACTGAGAGTTGGGGAAGTAGCAGGAGCTTCTCTGAGATGAAGAGAGCAACAGGGATACTTCTCCTCCAGGGAAGTCAGGACCAGGGTATCAGTGCAGCTTGAAAGTGGCTCTTTTTTTGATGACAGAACTTTGTAAATAACTTGTTACATCACCACACATGGCAACCCAATACAACCTTGAGTTCCATCATCACTGCTGTTGAGTTTTTTCATTCGGTACTGGCGTATTTCTCTTACCAGTGTGTAAAAAGCATCTTCAACACCCTGTCTGTTCTTGGCTGAGGTTTCAATGAACGGAATTCCATAACTCTTGGCCAATTCATGGGCTTGTTTTGTGTCAACTGTTCTGGTTGGCAAATCACACTTGTTTCCTACCAGCACCATAAGTACATCATCTGAGTCTTTTACGCGCTTAATCTGCTCCTTGTAGAGGTTAATATCTGCAAATGATTTGCTATTATTGATGGCAAATACACAGAGGAAGCCTTCGCCTGTCCTCATGTATTGGTCTCTCATGGCACTGTACTCCTCTTGTCCAGCTGTATCCAGTATGTCCAATAGACAGGTTTCACCATCTATTACCACCTGTTTTCGGTAAGAATCCTCTATGGTGGGATCATATTCATCCACAAAATGGTTCTGGATTAGCTGAATTGTCAGTGCGCTTTTCCCAACACCACCTGCTCCAACCACCACCAGTTTGTACTCCGTCATTTTACACCAGCAAGAACCTCAAGCTCCGCTGCCCCCGCTTCAGACGGATTTAGGACGTCCACCGGGAAAAATCTTACTAAGTTTTTGAAAGTTTTTTATTCTATATAATGTGAAAAAATATTTTTACGATCATTAGATTAGTCAGAGTTTATTTAAGTGCATATTTGTGCACAATGTACTGTTTAAGCTAGAAGAATTACTGTAGACTCAGAACATAAATCTCTGAAACTAAACATAGAAGATAATATGGATTTTCCTTTTTAGACTGTCAAAAGGCCTGCACATTTTCTGGTTTTATTTTTCTTCTTCTTCTCCTCCTTCCTTCTTAAAGAAAACCTTCCTTGGTTTTGCTTCAAACTATTATACTTGGTTGTTGACATAGTGTCAACTTGAGTTCGAACTTCATTATTTAGATGGGAATATCCAGAAATCATTTGCAGAGAATTATAATACATGAAAATTAAAACATTCCAGTGATCCTTTGCAAATCTCCTCCAAAGGAACTTTTAGTTATATTTTTAGTAGACATATTGAAGGGGAGTGTCTTTAACATGCTTTTGGTCATCTCTTCATTTGCATTAATATAAGCAAAAATTTCCTATTCCCTAGAATAATAAACAACAACAAAAAAAAAACCTTCAGGGGTCCAGAGATCTAACAGTCAGATGTATCACTGCCATGCTGGGTACTTTGTGTTGAGGGGCATATATGATACTATTTTTTGACCAAAAATAGTATAATATATGTTATTCTATGTTGCAGATGTTGGGGAACAATCCTGAAGCTATAATACACACCATGAAGGAGTTGGAACATCCTTTGAGGTATTTATAGTCAAGTAAGAAATACAGTATGCAGTGTGTGTGTGTGTGTGTGTGTGTGTGTGTAGACACATATATACAAATATAATAGAAAGTAACCAATGTGATTCTGCAATCTGTACACATGGTAAAAATGGGAGTTCATAACCCACTTTAATCAAATGTATGAAATATGATGTGTCAACAACATTGTAATGTTTTGAACAACCAATAAAAAAAACAAATATACTAGAAAGTTTTACAGATTACAACTTGAGAGTGTGAATTAGATTAATGGAGACAGGTAGTTAATGTCTGTGCAAGAAGGAAAGAATCAGAGAAAAGGAAAATAAAGTAACATTTATTAGGCAGTGCAGTAACTATGATTTCACATGACTCATCTCATTTATTTTGCATATCGACTCTGCATAGTCAGTATTATTTTTGATATGAGTAGAAAGAGATTTGAACCAAGGTCAGTATATTCCAAAACACCAGATTTTGGAATGATACATTAACTCACCATGCCTCACATTATTCATTTGCTTCCATTTAAATATTTTCCTCTGTATTTTGGAGATTTTCCAGTATGCATGTGCATGCACACATGACATGTATTGTATACTATATTTCCTACTATACTGTGAAGCATGCCAAAGGCAAGGGTAATCTCACTCATCATAGTATATATTATAGCTTCAAAAGAGGCAATCTCTTGATGACACAAAATAAAATTGTAATCAAAAAGTTGTAATTGATTTACATTCACAATAAAGTGATTGCAAGTGACTACTACATTTCACTAAATAATTAACAAAAACTATGGAAACCCTCTATCCAACAAAATCTTATGCATAACTCCATACATGAAATTAATAAAGATGGTATTTCTCTGGGGGAAGCAAAATTGCCTCCACCTTGGCCGTGACTGACTACTCAACAATCTATGATCCACTGCCTGCAGACCCTCTCAACTTCACAACACAGTTTAAGAAACAAATAGATAAAAAAATACTTGAGCTTAAAACTTCAATTTCCCAGAGCAATCAACACCCCATTTTTGGCCTCAAATGGAGAGTTTGTAAGAATGATGATGATGATGATGATGATGATAACAACAACAAAATATGACTGGGTTTCTTCTTCAATTGCCTAATAAATACAAGGCACAGTCAGGATTCTATGCCCCAGAGTTGTTCCCAAGGCAATTCCCTAAGCATTTTGATAATGGGGGAAATTTAGTATCTGTATGAATATAAAAATGGGTCAGATGTTTTCCTCATTGAAATATTAGTCTAGAACATGCCATTTCAAGTATAATGAAGCACAGTTGAAATCAGGAAATTAGTTTAATTATAACCCACATTATTATTCTAGTTTGGAGTTTTTCCTGTTCAGAAATCAGAACAGAAAAAAAAAAATAGGGAAACAGGTTGCTATAGTTTGGATTTAAAATGTCCCTCAAGGGCCCATGTGGTAAATACTGGTCACCAGGGTGGTGGTATTGGGATCCTTTAAGAGGGGGACTCGTGGGAGGTCTTCTGATCACTGGGTGTGTACCCTTAAAGGGCAAAGGTGCTTACCAGTCCCTTTCTCTTTCTCCCTTTCATTTTCTGGCCCTAAGATGATCTGCTTTACTCTGCCATGTGCTTACTGCCATAATGTCCTGCCTCACCACAGCCCCAAAGCAAAAGGGCCAACTGACCATGGACTGAAACCTTCAAAAATGTGAGCCAAAGTATTAACTTTTCTCTTTACAAATTGATTTGTCTCCAGTATTTTTCACAGTGATAGAAAGCTGGCTAACATACAGGAGGAATCAAGGAGAATTAGTGTACCACCACCAGGCAGTTTAAAAGTAGAGCAGATTGCTCCCATTCTAAGAAATGTTCAAAGAACTGAGTTTCAGAGAAATAAATGATAAATTGGGGCCTCCTTTGGTCCATGTCTCTTTCTGTTTTGGGTAATCTGCAACAGTTTACCCACTGAAGATTTACTCTAAGTAAAGACAATTAGTAGATTTCTGGCCCCCAAATAATTAGCATGTATTTTCACATAGTAGATTTCAAAACTCTGTCCTTTTGATTCAAATAATTCATCCTGAGCTCAAACACTGAGGTTTCTACATAAAAGAGAATGTTAATGAATCAAAAGAGTAAAAATCCAATTTCAAAAAAAATAATCTAAAGATGATTATGAACACACAGATGAGTCAACCAAAAAATGCTAACAAATGATCTCAAAATCATTAATAATCAGAAAAATAAAATTAAAACAAAATTATATCACTTTCAGTCAAATGCAATGCAATAATTTTCAAAATTTAGGCAGGTTTTATAGTAGGACATCAGAAAGAATTAAATTATCTTCACTTGAGATGAGGAAGGATAGAGCAGATTTTTGAGAAAAATCTAGATTTCTGGTGTTGGCACATTGACTTTGAGGTTCTATTAGATATTCAGGTGGAAAGGTCAAGAAGGTATAACCTTAGTTATACAAGACTGGAGCTTGAGTGACGATTTAGGCAGGGGACATAATTTAACTATTGTCAATGCATAGATGGCATCTAAATCTACGAACCTTGCTTAGATTATCAATGGAATAAGTATGGATAGAAAAGAAAAGAAGATCAAGGTTGATCCATGGAGTTCTCCAACAATAATATTAGGAATAAAAAGAGAGCCCAAGCAAAAGAGAAGGAAGATTCAGGGAGTAAAGGATAGATCAGAAAAATGGGGTCTCTGGAAATAAGAAGGGGTGACTGACCATGTCAAATACCACTGATGTCCATGGAATAGAAAGATAAGACTTGGTCCTTGAAAACAGGTTGATGTAAAACAAAATTTTTAAAGTGCAAAGGAAAGGTACTAGAGAATGAGAGTGATCAAATTATGTGTATGAACAAAGATGGCATAATGAATCCATTATGTATAATTATAATGTACCAATAAAAAAGGTTTTTAAACACTCAGTGGAAGAGAATTAGGAGGCTAAAGCATAGGGGCATTATTATCTTTTGCATTTTATTTCTATTATATGTTCACAGACAAGTAGAATTTTTATGAATCAAAAGTTAAACAACAGATTATTAAGTATGTCTGAGGAAGAGTTAGTAAGCCATTGGATACATTTAAAAATCATTACATTGCAACATAGAAATACCAGAAATTAAGAAGAGGGATAAGAATAAACCTAACCAAGTAGGTAAAAGACCTCTTCAATAAAAATCAAAAAACCCTGAAGGAAGAAGGAAGAAATTAAAGAAGACACTACAAGATGAAAAGACCTCCCATGTTCAGGACTGGGAGAATTAATATTGTTAAAATAGCCATATTACTGAAAGTGATCCACAGATTCAAATTGCAATTATCATCAAAATACCAATATCATTCTTCACAGAACTAGAAAAAACAATCATAAAATTTCATAGAACCACAAAATACTCCAAATAACCAAAACAATTCTGAGAAAAAAAAAAGCAATGCTAGAACTATCACAGTACCTGATTGGAAATATACCACAGAGCCACAGCAACAAAAACAACACAGAATTGGCATATCAGGAACATAATCAACAGAATAAAATAGAGGACCCAAAATGAACTGAAGCAGCAACAGCCATCTGATTCTAGACAAACATGCTCAAAACATATGCTGGAGAAAAAACATTCTTTTCAATAAATGATACTAGAAAAATTGGGTATTTACATGTAGCAGATTGACATGAGGTCTCTCTCTCTCTCCCATCCTGTACAAAAAATCAGTTCAAAGTGGATCTTTGAAATTCTGAAACTGTTAGAGGAAATTCTGAAACTGTTAGAGGAAAATACTTCAAGATATTGGCACAGGCAACAATTTCCTGAATAGGACACCTCAGAAAATAAAATCTAAAATTGACAAATGGTATTACACCAAATTAAAAAGTCTCTGCACACCCAAGGAAACTATCAACAGACACAACCTACTGAATGGGAAAAAATATTTTCCAGCTATTCAACTGACATAGGATTAATATCGCTCGAGTAGTGAAGGTCTGGGAATCGTTTCCCTAATGACCCATGCGCGCCTCCATCCCAGCATGAATCAATTTTGGTTTCAAATGTAGGTATACCATTTTCCCTTTACTGTTTTGTGTGTGGTTCTTTTTGCTAAGGCTTATTTATGAACTCTTAATTAATTACCTGATATATTAGTGAAGCTACTGCAACCTGACTCTGCTGGAAACCTAATTTCTTCCAACATTGCCATTTAGCATCATCTTCAGTTTTTATAGCAGTCAAACTCTGCTAAGCCTTAAAGAGTCTCATCTGGTACATTCATATCAAAAATGAATTTCCTCCAGGCTTTTAGTATTCTCTCTCTAACATATACACATAATCACATTGCACCCACCATACATAACTCAGACATTCTTGTCCACAAAATTCCAACCACTATGATAATCTTGCACTTTGATAATTTTCTCCTTAACTCAGTATGACCACCATCTTACTTGAGCTTCATTTCCCTGTATAAGTGTGTTTTGTGCACCAGGCCTACAGTCATGTCTGAAATTAATACCTGAAAATGTTTAGTTTTTCTAGTTTTATACTCTTTTGTGTCAGGAAAACAAATCCAGTACAGTAGATCTATAACAGTTTTAAGCAAAAGTACTAAATTACTTATATCCTTGCCATCAATAGTGGTAGAGGCACTTAGGTGAACTTACATAGAAACTGCAACATCTTACATAATCAACAACAATTTCATTGCCCATGGAACCCAAAATTAATTGAAAGACTAAACCCCAAAATGGATATCTGAAAAATAAACTGGTCAAAATTAGTAAGGCAGTCAGACTTAAGTAATCATATATTTTACCAATAGCACTAGCTTAAAAGTATGGGTCTACATTAACTAGAAAAATACAAGTTAATGTCTAGAGTCACAAAAGTTTCTATTACAATCCAATAGGCAGTCTCCTATGATGCTTTAATATTATATGATAGTTGTGAAATGATTACAAACTAATAATGAACATAATCTATTTGCAGATTAAAATGTTCTTCCCTGTATTATCTACAAAGTTTAGATACACTTCAAAATGTCCTGGAAAAGAAATTTCTTAACTCTCATCAAAATGAACTGCCAGGTTTTTTCCTACATTTCACATGACACAGTGTCAAGATTTCTAGTCCTGAATACACACTTTCTATAGGGAAAAGACATTTATCTTGGCAATTAACAGATCATTCATCTCATTTCATACAGCCAATTTTTTTTCGTAAGAAAAGAAATGTTTATGTATTTATTCTGCTGACTTTAATCTATAGTCTAATCAGGGATCAACAAACTTTTCCTGAAAAGCGACTGATAATAAATATATTAGACTTTGTAGGCAAGTCTTCATTGCTATTCAAGTGCCAGTGTAGCACAAAAACAGCCTAGACTGTGGGTAAATAATATAAGCTTCTGTGTTCTAATAAAACTTTGTTTACAAAAGCAAGTGTTATTGTTGGACACCGTGGTGTGCTCCAACAGTCGCAACTACTCAGAAAGCTGAGGCAGGAAGATTACTTGAGCCTAGGAGTTCAGGCCAGCCTGGGAAATATGAAAGAGAGAGAGAGAGAGAGAGAGAGAGAGAGAGAGAGAGAGAGAGAGAGAGAGAGAGAAGAATGAAAAAAAAAGAAAGAGAAAAAAGGAAAAAAGAGAACATATTAAAAAAACAGTGTCAGGCTGACAGCTATGATTTGCTCATCACTGTTCCAGAGTATTAATTAATGTTTATGCTCACAACAAATGTTTGGCTAAGCTTTGTATATACATACATACATACATACATGAAAGCAATTTTGTTCTTTTTGTTTGCTTTCTTTCATTTTTTCCATTTTTTTGGTGATACATTATAGTCGTAAATCATGGCAGTATTTGTCATTACATATTTCCACATGCACAATATAACACTACAGTTTGGCCAATATCATTCCCCAGTATTTTCCCTTCACTCCTCCCTCTCCTGGTCCCTTTCCTACACTCTACTGATCTCCTTTTGATTTTCACTTTTCTTTTCCTTTTTCCTCTCTTGCTTTCACATACGAGAGAAAACATATGCTCCCTTGACCTTATGAGTTTAGCTTATTTTGTGTAACAGAATGTTCTCAAGTTTCATCCGTTTTCCAGCAGATGACATAATTCACCTTTATGGCTGAATAAAGCTCCATTGTGTGTATATGCCACATTTTCTTTATTTATTCATCCTTGATAAGCACCTAGTTTGGTTTCATAGTTTGGCAACTGTGAACTGTGCTGCTATAATCATGGGTATGCATGTACTACTCTAGTATTATGACTTTAATACTTTAGGATAAACATTAAGTAGTTGTATAGCTGGGTTATATGGTGGTTTCCTGCCTAGTCTTTTGAGGAACCTCCATACTGATTTCAATAGTGGTTATATTCAATTACAATCCTATCAACAGAGAAAAAAGTGTCCCTTCTTCTCCACATTCTCTCTAGCATTTATTATTGTTCATATTCTTTTTTTTAAAGTAGTTGGACACAATACCTTTATTTTTATTTATTTATTTTTAATGTGGTGCTGAGGATCGAACCAAGGGCCTCGCACGTGCTAGACAAGCGATCTGCTGCTCAGCCACAACCCCAGCCCCATATCGTTCACATTCTTGATGGCTGCTATTCTGATTAGAGTGAGATGAAAGCTCACTGTAGTTTTGATTTGCATTTCCCTAATTGCTAATGATGTTGAACATTTTCATAGATTTGTTGCCCATTTTTTATTTCTTCTTTTGAGAAGTAACTCTTTAATTCATTTGCCCAATTAAGCTAGGTTATGTGACGTTTTGATGTTAAGTTTTTTAAAGTTTCTTATATAGTCTGGATATTAATCCTGTGTCAAAAGAGTAGTTAGCAGGGCTGGGGATATGGCTCAAGTGGTAGCGCGCTTGCCTGGCATGCATGCAGTCCAGGTTCGATCCTCAGCACCACATACAAACAAAGATGTTGTGTCTGCCAAAAACTAAAAAATAAATATTAAAAAATTCTCTCTCTCATTAAAAAAAAAAGTAGTTAGCAAATATTTTCTCCCATTCCGTAGGTTCTTCCTTCATGTTACTAATTGTTTCCTTTGCTGTGAAGAAGCTTTTTAATTTGATGCCATTCTGTTTATTAACTTTTGTTATTATTTTCTGAGCTTTAGGAGTTCTAATAAGAAAGTCATTTCCTGTACCTATATGATGGAGTCTCAAACCTATATTCTCTTCCAAGGATTTGCATAGTTTCTGGTCTAATTCCTTGGCTTTTGATCTCTTTCAAGTTTGTACAGGGTCTAGTCTTATTTGTCTACATACGGATAACCAATTTTCCTGGCACCATTTGTTTAAAAGCCTGTCTTTTCTCCCAATATGTTTTGGCACCTTTGTCAAGTATCAGATGACTATGAACTGTGTTGGATCTTTTTCTGTGTCTTCTCTCCTCTCCCATTGGAGAGGTTTTATGTCGGAGCCATGCAATGGTTATTTCAATAGCTTTGTAGTATAATTTGAAGTCAGGTATTGTGATGATGCCTCCAGCTTGCTTTATTGACTTAGAATCGTTTTGGCTATTCTGAATATTTTATTCTTCCAAATGGATTTCAGGACTGTTTTTTCTAGTTCTGGAAAAATGACATTTATTATTATTATTACTATTATTATTATTATTATTATTATTATTATTATTATTTTAAATATATGTATGACAACAGAATGCATTACAATTCATATTACATATATAGAGCACAGTTTTTCATATCTCTGGTTGTATACAAAGTATGTTCACACCAATTCGTGGGTATTTTGATGGGAATTGCATCAAATCTGTATGTTGCTCATAAAACCAATTTCAAACATATACAATCATATTAGTAGTGATTTTAGTGTCCAAAAAGACATCTACTAAACAATAATTACTGGACTGGTTTGGTGACTTGTAGTCCTAACTACTCAGGAGGATTGCTTGAGTCCAGGAGTTGGAGATCAGGTTAGGCAACATAGCAAAACCCCCATCTTAAAAATAATAATAATTACTGATGTCAAAACACATCTCAATCATTATGATAGTCACTAACTCTTCAGTGTTTTCCTTGAAATTCTAATATACAATTAGTGAATGTCAATTTAGGACTAATTGTGCTGTTTTATAGAGGACAAAGTTGATTATAATGGTAAATGAAATCACCTATCATGAACTGATTTGTGTTTATTTAATTACAATTATCATGCTGATGACTCTACATATTAAGTCTCCACCTATAGTCCCCTAGGTGCTAATTTTAAAAACATAAGTTTTCATTAAAATTAAGAAAATAAACCCCTCCATATGCATTTCAATAATTCAAATTATATCACAGTGCAAAAGAGGGAATAGTCTTGGAAAGGGAAGTAAAAAAATGTAAGATCCCTCTTAGGTGTCAGAAAAAATAAATTCAAAAATGTGATTTTTTTTAAAGGTAGTGTTATCTTGAAGTGGAAAACAAAAAGCAAAAAAACCTTTGAAGCAAAGTCAGTTGTGTTTACAAGGGCCTTTGGGTTTCTTTGATGTTTTAGTGCTTCTGGTTTTTAAAATGTTGATTTGTGGAGGATGGGCACAGGGTAATTGAATCTAGGTGCTTAACCACTGGTCCACATCACCAGCCCTTTTTTACATTTTTTTTTTATTTTGAGATAGGGAATCCATAATTAATAAAGGCCTTGCTAAATTGCTGAGGGTGACTTTGAACTTAAGATCCTCCTGCCTCAGCCTCCAGAGCCACTGGGATTACAGTGTGCATCATGAAGCCCGGCCTTAAATGTTGATTTTATAATCCTTTCTTTTTAGCTGATAAGAGAAATTACAAAATACAGAATACTTGCAAACTACAAAATATAGGATACTTACAACTAAAGGTGCTTTGTTAAATGATCAGAGTTTAACTTAAGTTTCAAGCAGTGACTCTTAAACTGGGAGAGTGATACTATCTTATCAAGAGAAGTTTAGAAATGCCTGGGGGCATTTTGTTGTTGTTTCACCATGACTGAGGAAACTACTAACATTTTTTGGCCAGGCCCATAGATACTGTATAACCTTCAGCTAGAAGGAAGTGTCCAAACCAAAGTACCAATAGAGTTCTATCAAGAAACCCTGGTGCAAAGAAGTAATCTACCAAGGTCTCTTCCTTAACTGCAAGGAAAACACAGTTGCAGTTAAGTAAGAGAACAGAGCAGGTGCCGGGTGCAGTGCTGCATGTCTGTAATCCCAGTGGTTCTGGAGGCTGAGGCAGGAGGATCCTGAGTTCAAAGCCAGCCTCAGCAAAAGTAAGGCCCTAAACAATTCAGTGAGACCCTATCTCTAAATAAAATACAAAATAGGGCTGGAGATGTGGCTCAGTGGTCTAGAGCCCTTGAGTTCAATCCCTGTTACCAAAGAAAAATGGGCCACCCAGGTGACTTGTTTGTACCAGTAAGTCTACCTAAAACGAAAAGGGATTTTATGCAGACAAATTGTTTTATTATCCATTTAAATATAATTCTTTATTTCTTTATGTTTGTCAAGAAGTAAATATATTTAAGATAAAAATGAAAAATAATAAAAGAATGACAAGTGTAGGAACCTAATGATGACTCACACTTTTTGATTACAGACTTGAGATTCATCTGAAATGACAATGCAATCCCTAGCTATTACAACAGAAATCTTAACCTCTGAGTGAAAAAAAAAGAGGGATGTTGAGATACCTTTAATCATCTTTTTTCACTTCTGCATAAGTACCAAGAAAGGTTGGCCAAAAATATTTTAAAACCTAAAACATACTTTTAAACTTGGCTTTTCTTTAAAATAAGTGCAAATATAGATATGGCCTAGTGTTAATTTACAATCCCTACTTTCTTATGCTGCGACTGTCTTTAAATATGCCCAGTTTGAACTGAGATGTGCCATAAGTCAGATATCAAAGACTTATTATGAAGAGTGTAAAATAACGGTTATATTTTTATTTTGATTACAAGTTAAAAGGATGATATTATGAATATATTGAATTATGTAAAATGTATTATTAAATGAAGCTCATATCTGTCTTACTTTTTAAAATATGACTTCTAGAAAATTTAATTTACATGTAGAGTTAATATTATATTTCTATTGGTGGTTCTAAGGGATCAGTGAGAAATAAGAGAAAGATCATGTTCAGATTCTCTATTTCATCTTTTGGGTTTGATGTCATTCACTGATCCTCTTATGTATTCCAAACCATTTCAAATTTCATGTGGATTTGGGTAAGACTGAGCTTTCATACTAATCGCAGAGAACTTACTTTCCCTTATATGTTTGATCAGTGTCCCCCACTGAGTATAGTCTTCATAATAGTGTTTATGATCCTGTTTCTAATTTTATACTGCATGCATCAGTTAAAATGCTGAAGATTCAGGAGGGCTTGCTTTGCTTCAATGTATGCTCTGGTAGACTATATGTTATCCCAAAGAACATATTTTCTCCTCTACTCTCCCTGTCTCCTCCAAGAGGTGCTTGTGATCTTCCAAGCACACTTTGGGAGGATGTTATCAGCCTTACTTTCTTTCAGTGAGAAGAGAACCGTTTCCCGAGTAGGCACTATCTAAAAATGGCTCCTTAGTGATGAAAGCATTTATTGCCAAGACTTTTGTTGCTTCGTCAATTGTCTATATTGGCTATAACAGCCAGGATTTTGCTGTTTAATTATTTAAACCACATAAATGGGCAATCTTTCATATATTATCTCATTTTCTTCTTAAAAAATGAACTATACAATTTTAACTTTGACCCATATTTGTATAGATGAAATATCTGAGACTCAGAAAAGTTAATGATTTGCCTATAGTCACACAATTAGACTTCTGACTCTTACTACAATCCTATTGGCTATATTCCTTACTTCTGCTGTTGTTCTGGTAAGGAAGTAATTTATATTTCTGAAAACTAAATGGATCAAGCCAAACAGTGCAGGGCTGGGGATGTGGCTCAAGTGGTAGCGTGCTCACCTGGCATGCGTGCGGCCCGGGTTCGATCCTCGGCACCACATACAAACAAAGATGTTGTGTCTGCTGAAAACTAAAAAATAAATATTAAAAAATAGCCAAACAGTGCACTGTGGAAATTGAGATGTATAGGCCACATGTCCCCAATATCTGTTCTGCATTTATTTCAACACACCAAATATTTGACCTCCATGAAAAGAATGCCAAGGTAAATTAGGCAGAACCAGAAACAGGAACTCATATACATGCCATATATTAGTGGCAATTTCAGATGTTTGAGTTTCTTTCTTTGTACAGTTGAAAGTGGAATAATATTTGTCAGGGCTAGACAAACAGTAGATGCTGGCAGAAGACCTTGCCTTGTATATGACTCACTCCCATTAGTACAGTACACTTTGACATGACTTTTTAATTGTGGGGAATGCCTCAGCCCTACTGGTCATGCCCAGCCTAAAACTCCATCTTCCCTGGATTTAAGGACAAGATACTTGTTTAAATTCCACTTAAGTTATATGATCCCTTTACTTAAAGTCTAATATTTTCTGCATTTTTATTCTATTAAGTCTAAATCCTTATGCTTGATTTTCAAGGAATTTCATAATCTGACCTAAGCACACAAATATGTCATCTTTTATAGAATCCTTTCCTCTTAGCAAAATGAGGTGTCTTTACTGTCCTTTAAACATATTTCTTTCTGCTGAGTCTTTCTTATGCTGTTTAATTCACTTGCCTTTTATTCTCTTTTTAGAATCTGAATCCTATGTACTTATCCAGGTCTAACTCAAATCCCAAGACTCATCTCTTACTTTTAACTCTTTAGTGTTTACAATTTGTACCAAAATACATTTTAGAATTTATTTTGTGGCAGGATAGGGCCCTTGCCACCCTCCCACTACACTAACTCTTACCAAAGAGGAAATTGGTGTTACCAAGAAAGACCTGTTTATTTTTTAGGAGTTCCCACTCTTGAGATTATAATGAGGATCTAGAGTCACCTCCACCCTTGGAGATAGATCCAAGATTGGGGTCCTTAGGCACAGGTGTAAAGGTTGATCCATTGCCTAAACCTCTTACACTGGCACAGTAGATGATGTACACACACACACACACACACACACACACACACACACAGCCAAAACTCAGAAAGGAAGGAAGGGAGAGAGGGAGGGAGGGCAAGGAAAGAAGAAAGGAGACCCTTTGAAATCCATTGAGAAATGATATTGTTCTGGTCACCCTGAAAGAAAATGGATATTTGTTGTCATTTTCTGACTTACCATATTGTGACCAAGCATAGTGCTCTTATTTTTATTAATTTTTTACTAAGACCTTTACTAGGATTCACCTGGTTTATAACTTTCTACCTTTAAATATAACTGAATCTGCTGGGAGGTGGTGGCAGAGTCTGTAATCCCAGATATTTAGGAGGCTGAGGCTGGAGGATCGCAAGTTTGAGGTAAACTTGGGGAACTGAGCCAGACTCTGTTTCAAAATGAAAACTAAACTGAGCATGGTGGCACACACCTGTAATCCCAGTGGCTCAGAATGGTGAAACAGGAGAATTGGCAGTTCAAAGCCAACCTTAGCAACTTACCGAGGCCCTGAGTAACTCAGTGGGACCTATCTCTAAATAAAATACAAAAGAGGGCTGGGGATGTGGCTCAGTGGTTGAGTTCCCAAGAGTTCCATCTCTGATAGCAAAAAATAATAATAATAGTAATAATAATAATAATAATAAATGAATAAATAAAATAAAAAGCGCTGGGGATGTAGCTCAGCAGTAGAGCACCCTTGGATATTTGTACTAGGGAGTACAAAAAAAATTTTTTTCAATGCATATTACTTTTTGTCTAGTTTATTTCATTCAGAATCTCCCTGTTTTTGCTATTATCAATAGTTCTTTATTCTTGCTAAGTATGTTTCCAAAATTTATTATCTATTTTCCTATTGATATACATTGGGGATTTTTTTTAAGGAAACCAGGTTATATTTATACAGTTGAAAATTATTAAGCAATGAAAATAAGAAGTACATTCACATTCAACAACTTGGATAAATCTTATAAAAATACATATGGAGCTAAAAAAGCCACACACCAAAGAACACATGTATATGATTACACTGAATAAAGTAACAAAACAGGCAAAACTAATCCTTGTTATTAGAAGTTAAAATAGTGCCTAACTCTGGGGGAGTGGAGGGAATAATTAGGGGAGCAATGAGAGAGGGCTCATGAAGGTGCATTTGATGTCCAATTTCTTGACCTGGGTTAGGGTTTAGTGGATATGTTTACTTTGTGATAATTCATTGTGCTATACGTGATTTTCTTTTGGTTGTTATATTTAATAAAAGAGAAGTTCTATTAACAGTAAAAAAATCAATCTCTACATTCATGGAATAGTTAGTAATCAAATGCCTACTATATGGTTAATATGAGTATAAGGGTTCTGAGGCATGACATGTTCCCACAGTCCAACATTGGGGATTTTTTGACTATTACAAATAAAACCACCATGAATAGTTGTGCACAAGTCTCAGTGTGGATGTATGCTTTTATTTCTCTGGAGTAAATATCTCGACAGATGTGATTTAATTTTTAAAGCAACTGCCAAACAGTTTTCTAACAGTTTGTGCCATTGTTTGTACTACATGTTATTGTCTGCAGTTCTAAGAGAGATACCATAGTCTTCATCTTTGTCAACATTTGTTATGATCAGTCTTAAATTTTGTCCATCCTATTGTATGTGTAATAACACTGCAGTTTTGATTTACATTTCAAATTATGTTGGATATCCTTTCATGTGCACATTCACCATATTTGTATCTACTTTGGTGAAGAAAAAAATCTTCTGCCCAGCCTTTCAAATTGGGTCATTTTTCTTATTAATAAGTTGCAAGAATCATTTGTATATCCTAGATATCATTCTCATGAGAGATATATGTTTTGCCAATACTTTGTCCTAGTCTGTCAGCTTACCTTTCCATTTCCATAACAATGAATATAGAATAGACAAAGTTTGTTGTTGTTGTTGTTTTTAGTACTGGGGATTGAACTCAGGGGCATACCACCACTGAGCCACATCCCCAGTCCTATTTTGTATTTTATTTAGAGACAGGGTCTCACTGAGTTGCTTAGTGCCTCACTTTTGCTGAGGCTGGCTTTGAATTTGCAATCCCCCTGCCTCAGTCTCTTGAGCCACTGGTATTACAGGTATGTACCACCACGCCCAGCATGAGACAAAGTTTTTAAGTCTGATCTATTTCTGAGAGGAGAGAGAGAAAAAAGAGAGCATGAGGCAGAGAGAGTCTCTGCCAAGAAGCTTTTTATATTTTCTTCCAGAAGTTGTAGAGGTTTAGCTGCTACATTTAGGTCTGTAGTCTATCCCTACCAGTAGTGTGTGAGGGCTCCCATTGATCCACATCCTTGCCAACTTATTATTACCTTTTTGATTATAACCATCTTAATACATGTGAAGTAGTATCTCACTGAGGTTGTACATTTCCCTAATGGTGCTGGGTATCCTTTCATTTGCTTATTGGCTTTTGCTTATTTTCTTTGGAGAAATGTCTATTCTAATTTCTTGCCATTTGTCTTTTCATATTGAACAATAAGAATTGCTTATATATTCTAGGTAGTTATATTCTAACTACATGAATTAAATATTTTCTTCTATGATTGTATTTTCACTTTCTTCGATGGTAGCCTTTAAAAGTTTTAAATTTGATGAAGTTTATTACTTTATTATTTTTTCTTTTGGTGCTTGGGCCTTGGGTGTCTTAACTACGAAGTCATTGTCTACTCCAAGATTTACTTATGCTTTCTTACATTTGGTTTTGGTTCTTACATATATATGTGTTGTCCATTTTGAGTTCTTACATTTATGTCTGTGGTCCATTTTGAGGTAATTTTTATGTGGGGTAGGGTTTAACTTAATTCTTCTGCATTAAAGACTACATCATTTTGAAATATATTTTCATTTGGAATGCAATTCTAGGATGTCAGTGTTTTTTTTCTTTCAGAACTTGAAAATATTGATGTACTGTTTTCTGGTTTGCATGGTTCTTGAATGAATTTTGAGATTTTACTCTCACTCCTTTGTACATAATGGTATCTGTTTTCTGTAGATGCTTTTCAATTTTTTTCTTAGCACTGGTTTTAAGCATTTAGTGTATATTTGTGTCATCTTTATCATTTTTCTTGTTCATTGAGCTTTGTGAATCTGAGTGTTCATCAGATATGGAACATTTTTATTTATTATTTCTTCAAATGTGTTTTTCTCACCTCTTTTAGGAACTACCATAACACATATATTGGACTGGTTGAAGCTGTGCATACTGATGCTCTGTTCAGTTCAGTCTCTTTCTCCGTGTTTCATTTTGGAGAGTCTTTATCACTGCATATTCAGTTTGCTGATATTGACTTCTTCAATGTATAATTTGCTGTTAATCTCATTCAGTGTAATTTTCACCTTAGCCATTGTTTTATCTGAGTTTGAATTAGATCACTTTTATATCTTCTTTTTTCTCCTTTACATGCTTATGCTTTTCCATAGCATCTTGAACATATGGTATACAACTGTATTAATGTCCTTGTATAATAACTCTATCACAGTGTAATTAGTGATCATTTCTATTAATTTTCTTTTCAACATGGGTTATATTTTCCTACCTCTTTGCATGCCTCATACATTTTTATTGGATTCCAAACATTGTGAATTTACCTTGTTGAGTATTGGATATTTTGTATTCTTTTAAATATTCTTGAACTGTGTACAGCTTTTTGCTGAACTATCTTGGAAACATATTTTGTATTCTTTTAAATATTCTTGAGCTGTGTACAGCTTTTTTCTGAACTATCTTGGAAACATTTTTATCTTTTTAAGATTCTGCTAGACAGGAGTTACCTTCAATTTTGGGCTAATTTTTGCCTTTTACTGACTATGTTACTTGATGCCCTTTTATTATAGATTTTGCATTCCAGCTGGTGATTACAAAAATTGATCTCCATGCCAACAATCACCACCACCTTCCATCCTATTCCTTTCTGAAGATTCTTTCTCTGGCCTTACATGTGTGCCCATTGTTACTTAACCACAGACTTCAGGGGAACCCTCCATAGATGTCTAGAGAGCTAGTACATGTACACACTCTCTCTCCCTCTGCAGTTCTCTCTCCTTTACTCTGATCTGTGACTTCTAGCTGCATCGGTCTCTTCAGACTTTAAAATCCATCTCTTCAACTCAGGAGATTTTCTATTTGAGTTTCCCTTCTCTGAATGTGGCCTGAAAAATTCTTTCCAGGGAGTAAATTGGGATAATCCTAGCACTCATCTCTCATGCTTAACTTTATCTTAGAGGTCACTCTTATGCTGCTTACTATCTAATATCTGAGAACTGTTGTTGTTTGTATTTTGTCCACTTTTTTCCAATGTTTCATATGTGAGGGTAAATCTGTTGCCCCTCTTGGAGAGATTTAGTCCCCCATAATGTTTAACACTATTCTCTGGCACATCATTTACAATAGATGAGGTTCTTCCTGGTAACGGCAGCATTAGGCCTTCTGAATGCTCCTAGGCAAGTGCCTTCACAAGTTTCCAATGGTATATGTTATTATGCTGCCAATTTTTTGTTTGAGATATGTTTTTCTTGTCTCATTTAGATTGTACTCTGACATTAGGAACCCTTCATACTTACAATTTTATGTCCCCTCCACCCAAACTGGATACACTTACCTTTAACAATTACTCAACCCTTACCCCTAAAGAATTCCCTTTGAGGTATTAAAGAATAATGCACTTTAGATTATTTATCTCCATGCCAACAATCACCACCACATTCTATCCTGTTACTTTTCTGAAGGTTTTTAACATAACCTTATATTAAACATCAATGCCACATATTTAAATGCTATGAGTAAAAAGTGAATGCTGATTCATCCACTAATTGTATGTATCCTGGTAGAAAGAACTACCACTACCTTATTGTGGCCAGTTGAGAAATTTTCTTCTCATTATCCACCAGACTAGTTAATATGTCTTTAAGGCAATAAGTTTAAAAAATGATACTGATAAATCAAAATATTGAAAACTCTACAGACTAAGCAGCTAGTTCTTCAGTAACTGGAAGCACTAACTATGCATATAAAATTATATCTGATTATGAGTCAAAGTAAATATCAAGAAGATAATATCCAATTAGATCATTTTGCTATTCTGATTTTTCCACCAATGAATTATCATTAATCTCTATTTTATAATAAGAAAAATTCTACAACATACCATATTCTATAATAAGAAAAATAAGAAAAAATTAAAACTAGTTTTTAAAGATCTGCTTAAATATTCCAGTATCATGTAACCAAACAACTACTCTCCACAACAACTATGTTTTTATTCAACACAAACATTCAGGGGTACATTCCTGGAGTTGAGGATGCATGCTGCTGAGAGGTGGACCTTAAATGCCTTGTTCCCATAGCTTATATCTTCTCAGTACTATTTATACATGGGGGCTTAATAGTTAATATATGTGTTTAGGTTAATAGTGTAGTATATTTATAATATCATTGGAACCATGAGTTTATCCAACAAATCATTTGTTAACTCTCTCATACATTCTAGGCATTTCCCTAGTCACTGATGTAACAGTAGCGAACAAAACAACTAATTCCCTGCTCATGTTGGAAATTGTGTTTGAGGTTGGGTTGGAGCAGTCAAGTAGATAAACAAATGTAAGGCAAGTAGTAAAAGAAGTCTATAAAGTGGTAAGGCAAGTCTGAAGAGAAAGAAAGGCAGGGTGATGGGCTTGATAGTCATGGCAAGAGGCTCTATTTTGTGTAGGGTGGCCAGGGAAGGCCTTTATCACATGAAATGCCACTGTTACAAAGACATGATAAAGTGAGGGGGTAGTTAGCTAGTCAGATGATTTGGGGAGTTAAGGTTGAGGCAAAGTTTCAAGTGTAAATGCTCCGAAGCAGGGGTGGGCTTGGTGTATTTAAATGGAACTAACAGAGCAAGAGAAGAATGTTAGGAAATGGGGAGAAAAGGATGAGGGGAGTCATATTGATTAAGAGCAGTCCATAATAAGGCAGGGCAGTCCATAATAAAGTCATGGCTTTTTTTCCTTTTTTTATTCCTGATACCAGAGATTGAACCCCCAGAGGCACTTAAACACTGAGCAACACCCACAGTCCTTTTTAAAATATTTTATTTAGAGATAGGGTCTCACTGAGTTGCTTAGGGACTCACTACATTTCTGAGGCTGGCTTTGAACTCAGGATCCTCCTGACAGCCTCCTGAGCTTCTGGGATTACAGATGAGTATGACCAGGCCTGGCTAAAGTCATTGCCTTTTATTTGGAAATGGGAAGCTATAGGAAGATTTTGAACAGAGAGACACAATCAAATTTATATTTAAAAATATCAGTCTAGTTGCCATCAGGACAATAGATATTGGGGAAAATGAGGGCAGAAGCAAGGACAGAAGAAGGCTATGGAAATCATTCAGGTGACTTATGATGTGGGTTTGGCCTGTATATTGGCTTAGCAGATGCAGAGGAGTGGTCAGATTATGGGCATGTTTCAAATGCTTACTTGGAAAGAAGGAAGTCAGAAAATAAATAAATAAAATGCTGTATAATTTATATCAAATTCTAGAAAATGCAAAGAGATGTTTGGAGACAGCTAGAAAAGGTGAGGGGAGGGATTACAAAGAAGGATGAAAGACTCTTTTGATTTTGGTGATAGTCTCATGGGTATATTCATGTCAAAACTTATCAAATTGTACACCTTAAACATTTGCAATTTATTGTAGATCAACTATATCTCAATAAAATTATAAAAATAAAGACATAATATTGTCTAATGGACTGGAGTTGGAATGTGAGAGAAAAGAGATCAAAGATGGTTTGTAAGTTTTGGGCTTTGAGCACCTGGATAATGGGAATTAAATTGTCATTCTTATTTCTGAGATAGGGAAGACTGAAAGGAGCAGATTTTGAGAGAAAAATGAGTTCAGTTTTCAACATGTTGTTAGAGATGCCTACTAGATACATTTTATAACATAATAAATACATGGAAGAAAAGAAATGAAGAATGACTCAGTTTCTCTCTATGATCCACTGGTTCTCCAGAAAGCACAGAAGTACACTGGACCAACGGGGACCTCTCATGGCCCCTGTAGACAAATGTTTGTGCACACCTTTTTTCCATTGTTTTCTTTATTTAACATTATGAACATGGTGGACTACATTCTTTTCTCTAAGTTTTAAAGATTCAGTTAATTTGGGGAAACAACTAATGGGTTCATTGTTGGAGGTTGATGAATAACTTTAGCAGAGACTATAGTAACAAGCCCTTGGTCACAGACAAATGAGAATGGCTCCACCAAGGATGGGAGCATTGCAGACACTCTTCCTTGGGCTGGCTAGCTTGTGCCTTTCCCCCCCTTAACTGTACATATCAGTAATTCAGCTATATTATGATTTAAATCAGATTTTGCTCCTCTTGTCAGAAAGTACAACATTTGCTTGTTAGTTGATGGGTTGTGATGAAAAGGAGTCTACTCCTTGGGTTTGAAACTTAGCTCCATTACTCACTGGATGTGTGACTGCCTCAATTTACTCTAAAATAAGGATTGGAATAGGACCTACTACTACTGTAAGGTACTATTGTTATGAAGATTAAATGAATTGATATGTATAAAACCTTCAGAATAACAACTGGACATAAAGAAAGTGTTCAAGAAATGTTAGCTAATAGCTTTCTTCTCTGACAATCGGTTTTAACAGTTGGTTCCCACTAAGTTGTGGACTTTTTCGGACCAGGACCAGATATCTTGTCTTTTGATTTTCATCCACTCCCACACCATGCTAGGGCTTTGTCCAGCGTCTGGCATGAATGGTAGAAAAAAAATGAAAGTTAAAAATATGCTGTTGAATTAAATGATTTCTTCCCTTATGGATAAAGATAAGAATCTCAAGATCTTAGCCCAAAGACTACTGTCCATCTCTCTGCCCTCACTTGTCCCCGCCTTAAAAAAAGCAGGCCATAGTCTCCAGTTTACACCCTCACTCACAGTTCCATTCACTTTCCCACTTTCCCCTTTCCTAATCAGAGGGATCTTGGGGTAGGGCTTCAAGGAACCTCTAGGAGTTTGAAGGGGAGGGAGCTTGAAACCATAGACTAGCTGTCACAAGTCATGGGTGGGATTTGGTAGTTCAGAAAAGGAGGTACCAGACCAGGAATGGGGGATGGGAGTGATGGTGAAGTGGAGTAGGCTAGTTCAGGATGGACCAGAAATGAGACGTTGAGGAAAGCCAGAAAGGACCAGTTGGTGGAGTGGAGGGGGATGGGTGGGTGACGAATGGAATCTCAAGGAGGGTGGCTTGTGAGGGTACAGAAGCAAAGGCAGGTGATTGGACGAGAAAGAGAGTCCTAGTTGCCACGGCAGCAACTAGAGGAGAAGGTCTTCCGTTGAGGAGAAGGTCTCCACTAGAGAAGGACTGGGAGCTCCGGCTCCCTGCGTTCCCCAGTAGAGCCAGTGCATCGACCCCCATATATCCCTGCTGACGTGTCACCCGGGAAAGGCTGAAGCCTTCCCGGGCGCCGCCCCTCCGCGTCTTGCTACCCACCGTCCCCTGAGCCCCGACGCCCGCCGCAGCCTATTCCACCGTGTCACAGGCTCCCCGAGGTGACCACAACATGGCTGTGGCGGCAGGGCTGCTCTTCTGGCTGTTCGTGCTCTGTCCCACCTGGCGAGTGCTGGGCCAACCGGACCCGAGCACCGGCCGGCGCTTCTGGAAGCACAAACTCTGTGCAGACGACGAATGCAGCAGTGAGTGCGCAGGTGGGCGGGCGGCCCCGGGTCTTCACAGTGGCTCTTTGGGGCTGCATGGGGCTCCAATCCCCCCAGTCCCCAGCCCCGCGGCCTGGGCTAGGGGGTCGCAGGATGACGGGGACGATGGGTGGGGCGCAGGAGTGACAAGAGCCTCGGGACCCTGCGTGTGTCCCCTCCGGCTCTGCCGGCGCTCTGGCCAACCCGCTCCAGTTGCGGAGGGCTTCGACTCCCACTTGTTGCCAGCGTTTTATTTTTCTCTACTGACTGAGGCAGGGGTTGGGAAACAGGATTCCCCAGGGACAGCTCTCAGTTTATTCCCTTCCAGGATTCGCCTAGGATCTCAGTGGGTGATGGGGTTGCGTGCCACGCGCGCCCGGGCCTCCACACGCTGTAGCAGAGCCCTTTTCTACCCCCGCCACAGGGACCTGGTCCTGTGCGGTATCAGGGCCGATGCTCTCCAGGGCTCGGTGGCCCTAATCCCAGCGGCAGGTTGATGGTTGGGCTACTTGGGAAAGGCTCACTGGCCCCTTTGTCCTTTTGCTGCACTGGGGATTGGGCTGGTTTTGCCTTTTAACAGGGACTAGAGTTTAGGCTTGGGAAGAGCACCAAGTCCAGGCACGCAATGTTTTCCGAGGTCTTGGCCCTGACTCTGCTTCAATCCTGTCATTTCTGTGCATAGAAGCCTCCCTTCATATTTGAGGTAGGGTAGCAGGTGGGCCAGTAATCTTTTGCTTTTGAAAGAGGCCAAGGATCTGCACTGGCCACCTGGGAACTGCAGCCTCTTCTGTGCACAGGAAGCAGACAGAATTGCTTCCCAGTCCTGGATTGGAGGTGGGTGGTGGGGAGGATGTAGCCATTCAGATTCAGATGAAGAGGTTCCTTGCAATAACAATAATAAATACTCCAAGATTTTTATAAGCCAATTCAGTTTTAGACTCAGTCGCTAGTGTTGTTGGAACCTCTTTCCTCTATATATTTACTGGCCCAGAATACTTCTTATGGCCTCCCGCTTGGTTTCTAGTAACCTTGTAACTTGATGACCGTGTTGTCCATAAATTGTAAGCAGTACATATTTTAAAATATTCATGCTAAAAAGGCCAAGAAGTTTACCATTGAGCTCTTTATGCCTAAATTGGTGTTACCAAAAACAAATTTTATAATTTGAATTGTTTGTTCCACTCCAATAAAGAAAAAAGATGTCTCCAATATATGTTAAGCAGTTCCTAGAGGTAACCCTAAGGCTGGAGTAAATAAACACTCAGAAAAGCAAAGCAGCTGCCATGATATTTCCTTTCAGTTTTGGGTGAACAAAATCAGGCTTCCAGCATGGTAGAATGTTTGCTATTCTTTGCTATCAAGCGCTATCCTACGAGGGCTACCTGGACTATCTCATCACTGATGCTTCCTCAGTACTAAGACATGGTGTTGGTAAGGTTCAGTGGGGTAACATAACTTGAGAAATGGCCTCTGTCCAAACAGATGTGACCAAACACAACAGGTGGGTCTGTGTTGTGTTGTAGGAAGTAGTGAGGTGTGTATGTCAGGTGTCCTTGTGTGCCTTCCAAATAAGTGCTCCAAAAAAAAAAAAAGAACTAAATAGGTGCTCCATAATATGCATTGTGTTGTCACCTAATATATTACTGATTTGTAAATCCTCTATGACCTAAGGGGGAACAAGAGAAACACTGCCATTTCCACTTGTGATGAGAATTCCCCACCTTAAAGTTGGCCTCTTAATTATATATGAATTAAGATGCTGACAGTTTTGAAAATAGTCCTATTTTAGCTTCAAAGAAACAAGTTACCCTCTCCAAATCTGTGTTTGTTCCTTAGACATATATTTTTATAAAACACACATTCTTGTGTATTTTACTGCTAATTGGCTTTTAGAAAAAGTGTTATTTCCATTTCTTCTTTGTGCTTTTTACATACATCTATTGTCCATTTCATCTTAAATCAGAAACTGTGTATTTGGTCAACCAAAAGAAAAATGTTGTTTCTACCAGTTTCTAGATCAATTGTGATTCTAGTCCTGCATTTTAAGCATGAAGGTATTACCTGACCTTTTCTCATGGTTAAACTTGTTCCTTGTCAGATAGGATACCCACTTTTGATTTTGTTTATTGAAAAAAATACGAATGAGGATGTTTTGAAACAATCTTAATGTTGGATATAGTCAACAATATTTGCTCAGAGAAAATACATTTCCTGGTAATTTACCCAGATCCTGAACACAGAGACAGCAACTCTGCTGCAAATGAAATTGACAGTGTTTACGGCTGCATGGTAGCACTTGCAGCCACTTAAAGGTAATGTCTTTTAGCGGTTAGTTCAAGTTAATTAACCCCTTGGGGGTTCCTGGATATTCTTCCCTCTTCCCTCCCTATTACCTCAGCATGAAGCCATACTTAAGCCTGTCCGTGTCTACACTTGGATTTACATATTTGCAAAATGAAGCTTTTTATGATTATGAAACAGAAAAAATTGAGGCCTGAAAGAACCAAGAGTTTCACTGAAACCAGCCATGGTTGGTGGTAGCCACATGGCTTTTTATTTCTCAGCACAGAGAAAAATAGAGAAGCTTCCTTTTTCCCTGTCTAATTGCAGGGAATATTGTATTTTATAGCAATAAAATCTCTAAGAATTTTAGATACTTTGAGCAGGTGAATTAAAAGTGATTCCAGAGAGTACTGGAAAAACTTGATTTTTGTTCATAGTGGGATTCATATTTCCTGATGGGTCAATGTGGATTGTGAATAATCAAGTTCTAATGTTTGGTTTTCTTTTTTCAATGTTCATATACAGTGTTAATGTACCGAGGTGAAGTTCTTGAAGATTTCAGAGGCCCAGATTGTCGTTTTGTGAATTTAAAAAAAGGTGACCCTGTATATGTCTACTGTAAACTGGCAGCGGTATCACCAGAACTTTGGGCCGGAAGTGTAAGTAAATGTTTGACAGGTTTTATATTCTTACTTTTGATGGGTTTTTTCAGCAGTGTAGATTTAAATGACTGATTTCTTGGGGTCTTTGTAGAGTTAACCTGACCTCTCTGCCAGGCCCTGTGCTCCTAATACGCCTTAGGCCTGGCAAGCATAGAAAGTCAGTAGACTTTCTGAAACAGAACTGAACTGGTTGTGGTTGCTACCCCTCACATCAAGTTCCAGAAGGCTCTACACAGCATAAAGGTTGTCATGGTGAAAACCTGACAATTCTTAGCTTTGCTGCTTCAAAAGGGAAGGATTCATGGACATTAGAGTTAATCCTGTAAATTAAGTCTGAGACAGTAACTCAGGCATGCATATTTAAAGTTGATTTTTTGTGTATTTTACCTAATTATTTGTGCTGTTTTTACTCTAAAAAAGCAGAATATTATGTTCATTATGTGCTTTTTTTTTCTTTTTTGAGACTTCTGGGTCATCCATTTCCTGCTTTTCCTATAATCTATGCCTGAAGGTTCCCCCAGGGGTTCTACTTCTAGCCAGTTGTATGGATCTTCTGGTGAAAGACATGACATTGCTTATATCAAGCTTTGATATTTTAAATGGGGAGATTCACTAGGAGTGACCTCATTGAGAGACTTATGAGTATTGTCCTTTTCATTTAAAAAAATGTGATATGTGCATTGTTTACTTAAAATAGTAGCAAGGGTCTTTGATGACTGTAGGAATGTTCCAGTTTAGAGACATTCCAGGTTGCATCCCTGAAAGTCCTCACCCTAAATAAAATACCACACAGCAGAAAATAAGACAGAAAATAAGAGTAATCCCTATGGGAAAACTAGTTTCATTTTGTTGCCATTTCTGATTCTTAGGGAATGATCTTGAAACTTGGTGCCTTTAGGTACAAACTTTATATTTAGACAGAGTCCCAGTTGCAGTACTCCATATAAAGAACCATCTATTGTTTCTTTCATACCAAATAGGATTCGTAATCTTTAAACTTGGAACTGTTTTTCCATGTACCTAAGTGGCATTTTTCATACAGTAGTCGTCTTTCTCCCCTTCTTTGAGCTTTTGGATAAATGGGCTTGATTTACATTTTCTCCTGTCACATTGTAGCCTGTTAACTATGTTCATCCCTAGGACTCTTGCCATTCTGGGTGGCAGCACTCATCCTGTCTTCCTGAGGAGCCCTGCTTTCAGCACCTGACCAGAAAGGATCTTTGCCGACTGATGAGTGTTTGGGTGGCACTTTGTTTGCATTGCTCCTGTGGCATTCATTTGTCTCCTTTGCCTTCAGTCAGGTTGTGTTTTATCTTAGCTCCCTATAAAGTGAAAAACTCAGTTAGGAAAGGACCCCTGTCTAATTCATCTTCCTTTTGAATATTTCCTTTCAGGGCAGTGGCACTTAAGTACATTTGTTCTGATAGTAGCTTATGCACAATTTGTTCTCTTGTGGCAGTTCTTTGCTCCCCACCCACAAATCAAATCAGCAGCACCTTGGCAGGGATGATGTATGGAAGCAAAATTAGGTATAAAAATTATTTCCAGTCATGAGCCTCTGTGATTCTGCATCATTTTTTTTTTTTTTCATATCACAAGAAATGGGATACCACCCAGTGTGTAATTATGGAGCTTTATATAATCTATGGTCTCAATTGACACAGATTAAGAAGAGATAAATGTCTTTCCTTTCTCCATACATCTCTGTTTTTTTTTTCCTTTTCCAAATTTAACCTTAATAGAATTTTCATCAGAAGGGAAAAGTGTATTTCCCCTCAGACTCGCCTCTCATGTCATGAATGTTATACTTAGGAAATTAAAAACTTTTTAGTTTTCAAAATGATTCTCCTTTTGAGTTTTTAGTTTTCATTCTGCAATGTTGTTGGTTTTCTAGAGTCTCAGACTTTATCTGCCAGTGATGAAGCTTTTAATTGCTCCGTCTTATCTAATCTTCATGGCAGTATTCTACCACTAATACTGGCTCTCAGATGGTTTCTAGATATAACAAGAACATTCATGAATGGGGATATTTTAGAGTTAGTGATAAGATGCCTTTTTTAATTTTCTTTTTTGGGCGTTTGATTTGCCTATCAGTTTCCTTTAATTATTGGCAAGAATCTTCTGTTCCTTTTAGTCAGTAGTTAGTAATAAGAGTGTCTTTCTCAAGGGGAACTCTATATACCTTTTGTACACTTTATGTAACTTCATATAATTTAGCTGTTGGTGCTGAAAATAAATGGGGTTCTTTTCTGCAGAGGATTTATTTTGGGTGAAACTGAAGCTTGATATGTGGTTTAGTATGTATTATATTGTAATTTTATTTTCTCCCCAAGTACTTGTAAAAGTAGATTTGGAAAAAGCTAGGAAAGCATTTACTATCAATACATTTGCTATAGTGGTAATACATTTTAGAGATTTTGTATTGTTTTTACTTATTAATTTTCATGACTGTTGTGTATTGGTTAAGAAAGACATAAATATTGGTTTATGAGCAATGCTACAAAATGTACAGGTAAATTCTTGCTAGAGGCTATTTGGAATTGCATTTATAACCAGCTTTGATTTATATAGTTTTAGCCATATAATATACAATAATCTCCTATGCAGATCTTTTATTTACTTCAGAAGTCTTTACTTTATATGCTCTGTGTTGGGAATTAAGCTAAATGTAAAAAAGAAAACTTCAGTGGTTGGAAATGTTGTTTTAACAGTTCTGTACTTAATTTTTATTTGGAATAATAATCGCAGTGTAATTGTTATAGCAACTTTCTTTCTTGGTTTTACCATATACCTATCTATTATGTGTATATTTCCTGCCACTTCTGAGAATCTCTTATTTATATTCCTTGTACAGAATTTATTTTATATTTGACTCTTTTGCACTATAGGTTGGCCATATTTTGGCCATATTTGGCCATATTTTTGGACATTTTCCAAAAGATTTCATCAAGGTAGTTCGTGAATATACTAAAAAAGAGCTACAAATTCTAACAAATGTAAGTTATGGATTTCTTTTTTGTTCTCAATTGTAAACTTGCTTATAAATCCATCCATTATATTCAGTTAACTGCTTCTGAAAGTTTTATAATGTGTTTATAACATTTGTGTATCAGATTTTCATTTGAAATCAGACTACCTATAAAAAAAGTTTGAAAGGCATTCAAGGGTGATTATATTATAATCTGAGAGTTTTCTAATATATTGAAACAGATATTCTTATAGAAGGCTGTTTACTCAACTATAGGGCTTTTCTCTTCTGTTTTATATGTGAAAAATAAATAATTTAATATATTTGTACTTGGCTATTAAATTTAAGAGGTAAATACTTTCATTTTACAGGCAAAAGGAGGTATTCCAACTTGAAAACTACTCATTGGATAGTTATTAGACATTTTAAGTGTATTTAGGTTAAATTAATAAACTCTAACTTTTATACTAGGCTAGAAATACGTACTTACAAAGGTTTTCTTATTCTTAGTCATATATGGGATCATAGTCATGTTATAGATTTGGAAAAGGGGACCTGAGCGTTTCAGATGATGTTCAGTCTCAGATCTTTTAAGGCCCCAACTGCTTCCTTTATACAGCATTCCTGTATTGTGCTCTGACTTAAATTGATTTTGTGACTGAAAGGATTTCGTGTTCTAGAATTCTCACTTCAGCTGATCATTTTCTAGAGTTTTAAATTGTGTAGTAATTATGCCCACCAACATTGAAACATCTTTGGGCAGCTCTTTGTAGTGGCTGTAGAATATGCAAGCTGCTAGGCTAGGATAGTTCTTAGATTAGATGGGGTGAATGGATAAAGTTATCCTGTTTGTTGTTGCTGTTCCTAAAATTTCTTCATAATCTCAGGGGCCATAAAATCACTTCTGTTGCTTGTTGGACTTCATTGTTGGTAAAGAGAGTTAGTTCTTGGGATTTAAGCTGTGACACCAGTTCACTGATTACAGAGAACTCATTTGTTTTGAACTCTGCCTTCTCATTATGTTTCCCATTACATGCATCCCTCATGGCTTAGAAATGCATGTGATGGGGAGAGGAAATCACTCATCCTTACTACATTGAACTGCCTCCCCCACCCCCAGAACCCCCACAGAATATTATGAAGATTTAATTAGGAGATGGAAATTTTTAAAAAATTTTTCATTCATACTATGGCTCCTTTTATATGTCAATTTGCTTACTAGTGGCAAGAAGGAAGACTAGATAAATATATAGATAGTCCTGAGAGAGGTCTTAGTGACTGTAAAATCCTGATGAAGAGGAAGGTGTATAACTTGTTGAATCTTGTTTTCAGTTTGTTCTTGTGGTAATAATAATGTGAGGAGCCTCCTTAATATCATTCTTTATTCCATCAAATGTACTTGTATCTCAGTAAGATACTTTAAAACTGATTCATCTTTCTCAATGCTGCAGGATCTTCCAGCTTCTCCTGAGCAAATGATTAAGAATTAAATTCCTGAAACATAGGTGTAGATATTAAGAGCTGGAGGATCCTATAAGTGATACCTTGCCTTTCCCTACTTATGCTCAGAGCAAATTGAGAGAGACCCAAGAGTCAGGCTCTTGGAGACCAAATTGTCACCATTTTAACTCATTATGCTTTTTAAAGAATATGACCCATGTTAAAAAAAGAAAGAAAGAAAGAAAGAAAGAAAGAAAGAAAGAAAGAATAGACTTTCTAACACTGTAGTCTAGAAAAAGACAGATTTACTCAGCCATAGAAGGAGTTAGCCAATGGGGGTTGGAGGAGGGTAATCTGGTTGACCCCAAAGATTCTTTAGAACCAATCCTGAATTTGGGAGCGTGGATGAGTTTGCTTTTGTGACACTTTGTTATTGACACACTAATGTTTTCCTTTTCCTTACAGGAGACAGATTTTGTCTGTTTTGATGGTGGAAGAGATGATTTTGATAATTATAATGTAGAAGAACTTCCAGGATTTTTGGAATTGTATGATTCTGCAAATGAAGATTCTGAGAAAGCTATAGAAAAAGTGGAACAATTTCCTGAAGTCTCCCAGGACATTGAACCTGAACCTAAACCAGTAGTAGCAAACTCAGAGCAAATTGAAAGTGCATTCTCAGAAAATACTATGGATCTTGAGGAACAATTTTTGGCTCAGAAGAACCATCCTCATGCAGATAGTCAAACAGATAATGCTCAGGGTGAACAAACTTCATTTGAACCCTTTGAAGAAATACTACAAGATGAATTGATAGTGCCAGAAAGTGAAAACAACAAAACCAGCAACAGTTCTCAGGTCTCAAATGAACAGAAGACTGATGCTTATACACTTTTGAAAAAAGAAATGACATTAGACTTGAAAACCAAATTTGGCTCTACTGCTGATGTACTTGTGTCTGATGATGAGACGACCAGACTGGTGACTTAATTAGAAGATGATTTTGATGATGAGGAATTGGATGCTGATTATCATGCATTTGATAAGGAAGAAGAGGAGAATGAGGAAAGCTTTGGGGAGCTCCCGTTACTAACCTTTATAAGTGAAGAAGGCATGAAATTCCCGGTGGAGTTTGGAGTGGAGAAATATTCAATAGGTGAAGAGCAGAATTCAAATGAAGAAGATAAGGTTGAGGTAACTCTGCCCCCAGGCATCAAGGATGATGATAAAAATATACTGACAACCTTGGAGGATACTTTATTTATTGACACAGGTGGTGACAAGAAAACAGATATGATGGATTTGGGGAATTCTTATTCAGAAGAAGAAAAAGAAGATGAGGAAGCTTTAGTGCCAGATAGAAAACAGAAGAAACCAAAAGCAGCAACAGATTATATTTATCCTGAAAGTGCAAAATATGGTCTTTTTGTGGAAACCTCTAAGACAGATAATGATGAAGAGCCAAAAGTGGACATCGAACTTCATATTAAAGGAAAAGAGACAGATGTTCAGGAGCCTAAGAAGCACCTGATGCAAGATGTTTCAGAATTAGAGGATGAGAAGATAGAAGGGATGATTGCATATACTTCTCCCCAAAGCAATAAGCTCAGCTCATTGCCAGCTGTTGAAAAGGGCAAGGACACATTAAAATCATCCTTTGAAAACAAAGAGAATGACCTAAAAGAAGCAGTTATCCATATCTCAAAAGACTCAAAAGAAGTGAATGAAGAACTCTCTTCACCTGGAGAGAAGATTTTGGAAGATAGCTTAGAGAATAAATCTCTACATAAAGCTGTAGGGAGTCTGATGACCCAAGAACAGAGTAAAGCACCAGAATCCTTGGGTATTGCAACATTCCTGGGAGATAATCAAAATGATGCATCCAAAGATGGAATGGAGGAGCCAGGTTCAGTAAATACACCAACCCTGCACATAGACTCAGTGGAGCATCAACCTCAGGAAATTAAAGAGGGACTAGTTCTGAAAACTGAAAATCAATCTGGATTCTCCTCTCCAGATGGAATTGGTTTGTTAAGAGAACGGGAAGAAGAGGTCCCCAGTCCCAGAAAAAATCTTTCTTGGCAACAAGAAAGAGATGTGATTGTTACAGTTAGTCATGTAAATGAGAAGATAGGGCTTTCCAAGGATGAGGGTAAAGAGCAGTCTTCGGCTGAAGAATTGATTCAGCATAAGGCAACACAGGGGACACAGGAAATTAAAAAAACAGAGCAAACTGATGAGGTAGAAGTACCGGGTCTCCATACCAAAAGGCCAGCAGCAGTAGAGGAGGATTATTATCCCCCTGAAGAGCTACTGAAAGATGAAAATGCTGTAAGTGCAAAACAGTCAAAAGAAAGACATTCTGGGATTCAGAATGTTAACCAGCACGTTCTTGAGAAAGCAATTTTAGAGACTATCAATCCTGATCCAGAAAACAAAGAAAACAAACAAGAAATGAGTATAATTTGGGAGATTTTTAAGAAAAGTGAAACCACAGCCAAAAGGGTAGACATGATGGACAAGGAACGAGGTGATATGGAAATGGGAAAGGAGGAAAGTCCTCTGGCAGATGAGGAAGCCCAGGGACTCTTTGATGGAAGTGATGAGGAAAACACTCAGACTTCAGGGATAAGTGAAGTATTTCAGGATAAAGATTCTGACGATCTTGAAAAAGACAACCCTAAGGAACATCTGAACACTTCAGGGTCTACAGAAAAGGCTACTGGAAAAGAAATCTCAAAAGAGGACCTTGAGGACATAGGGCATATCACGGATGCAGAAAGCCAGGGTCCTGCTTCTGCAGACCTTGAAGATGATATACTCCCACAGAGTCCACATATAGCCCTAAAGCCAGAGCTTAGCGATCAGGAGGAAGACTTGCCCATAATCCGCAGCTTCTTTACAGAACAAAAGTCCTTGCAACACTTCCTGAAGTATTTTGATGTCCAAGAACTGGAAGCCATGTTGCAGGAAATGTCATTAAAGCTGAAGTTGGCACAGCAGGAGAGCCTGCCTTATAACATGGAAAAAGTTCTAGATAAGGTCTTCCGTGCCTCTGAGTCACACATTTTGAGCGTAGCAGAGCAGATGCTTGATAATCGTGTGAATGATATTAGAGACATAGGAATAAAGGAAAGTAACATATTTGAAGAGGCTGCCGTGCTTGATGATATCCAATACTTGATCTATTTTGTGAGGTACAAGCACTCCACAGTGGAGGAGACTGCTCCATTGATAACAGCGCCTCCTCTAGAGGAAATCTGGGCTAAAGCTGAAGGTAAATTCCTGCCTGCGGCTTGAGCTGGAGAAAAGGAGTTGTTCCATCCAGGTGTTATTGTGTATTATTGTAAAGTTCTATTCAGTTTCCATGTGCCTAAAGGAGAAAGAAGGCTGACTCAGGAGCCCCATATGTTCCTTTATTCATTCTTTTGGGCTAGAGCATGAAAGTACATTCCTTATTCTTTTTTTCCTTTAGGACAGTTGGGATTGGTTAGCATGTTCAAAGAGAAATTTTATAAAAAGCTAAAGAGAAAGATATAAATGAGAAACTAATGCACAAAAGTAGACCTGTTAACAGTACAGATTTTCTGTAAAAATTATAAAAGGGCTTTATTAAACATAATTTCTTAATCATAAAATATCTGTACTAGATCATGTGGGTGTGGAGTGACTAGCATAACTTTTTTTGTTTTTTTAGAATTTAATCTCTTTTTATGTGGTGCTGAGGATCGAACCCAGTGCCTCACCTGCACTAGGCAAGTGCTCTGTCACTCAATCCTAGCCCTAGAATAACTTTTAATGGATAGCTTGCCTGAATTCCCCTCCCCAGCATTTATCTTTTGTGGATACCATGCTATTTCCAGTCTCTTGGGGGAGAGGTCACTTATTCTGGTTTTACTCCACTGGGTTCTAAGGTCCTTGCATTCATATTAATCAAGGATGGAACCAGGATGACAAGCTTTATAATGTAGTGCTTGACACATAGAAGCCTTTCAATTAAATATTCGTCAAACTGACAATGAGTCAATATCCTGATAAAAGCTTTCTGTTTCCTGGTTTCATATTTGATCATCTCTATCCATTGTTTTTCAAAATGAAATATTTCAACTGAGAGTATATGATAAGAATTCCAGAAGGACATAAAGCCATTGGAAAATTTACATCCCAAGAATGCTAATTTTACCTGATAATTTGGGGAAGAAAACAGTTGTACATTTAATCAAAGCAGATATATTTTGGATAAGAATGCAAAGTACAAGTGAATGTTCAGGGTAGAATATGTAAAGAGATAATCTTTGCTCTGGATCTTATTGGTCTATGTCCTGAGCTCAGGAAGGAGATAGGTTCACCATTTGGCTCCTAGGTTACTTTGAACATATTTGAAAGGCACATTAGCAAGCTAGACTTACGGAATTCCCTTCTCTATACTGGCTCGGTGAGACCAGCACACTTGTAGATGAAAGAGTTCCTGTTATTTCTGAGCAGAATAGACATTTCACATTTTTGTTCTGGACCAGAATTCTCTTCTTCACATTTATTCATGTGGGTGTATGTTGGTTTGCCAAGGGAAGGTAAGTTATTGAAGCCTCTATCATAAATGTATTTGTTTATGAAATACTTTGAATTAAAGGCTTCTTTATAAATTTGACTGTATAGTTCAGTCATCCTTTAAATGGGATGAAAACAATTAACCCTCCCGTATCCTTGCCCAGTGTTCTCATGGGCGCATGCCAGGACATGGAGGGCAGTGTTGAGGTATCTGGAGCTGTGTGCTGAGGGGGAGTGCTGATCATTGGGCTTAAGTGGGGGTAGATAGCGTCATCCAGCTGGCTCAATGCATTCTTCTCCCCTGTAGAGATGCAGCCACCCCACGAAGATGATTTTCCTAAAGAGAACACAAATCATCTTAATAGAAATCTTCATGAAGAGCCTCGCCTCCTGAGTCATCATTTAAATATGAACCATCCTGAAGAGCCCAGCCTCTTGAGTCAACCTGTGACTGAGGACATGGGTGTCTTAGAAGTGTCTCAGATCCCAAATACTGAGAAAGCAGACCCAGGTAAAGCTTGCCAATTTTTCTCTACAAAGTAGAGGCATTATCATAATGAAGGCTTTCAAGGATATTTGTTGCCAAAGGTACAAAATAGAGCAGAGAGTGATATAGGTACATTTGAGTTAAAAAAAAAATCTCTTAAGTGAGAGAAAATCAAGAATAAAGATGACTAGAAATCAAAAATAGGCCAGAGACTGTAACTCACGTAAAAGGAAATGTTTAGCTATGACTAGCTTGTGTAAACCATTTACAACTAAAATATTATTCTTCAAAGGCCTTATGCTCTAAAACTGTAATTTTCAACCAGACCAACAGCACCAGAAACTCTGGGGGTGGGACCCACAATCTGTCTTTACCAGGCCTTCCAGGAAAGTCTGGCCTGGTACAAGTTAGCTTGAGAATCACTGTTCATAGTCTCATAAATGCTGTGTTTTTTCCCTTTTCTTCTAAATGGAATGTAATATAGCTCAAGTCCTGTTTTGACTTGCTTCCTGGACATGGTAATTAAACTTTTTCAAATGCAGTCAATCATCCAGATCTTTATACTATATACTTACAGGAAACAGTACAGAACTGCAATCCATTTTAGTCTGACACTTATGAATACTTCATCATAGTACACAGTATCCAGTGGGAGATGAGAAACAATTTTTCAAAAAAAATCCCCAATAATGGCATCAACAGCATTCTACTTTTGTGTTGTTCACTCTCATTTTATCAGTAAATTAGATGATGACTAATTGTTTTATTTAATCCATCCAGTATGGTGCTATAAAGCCATAATTACTGTATTTTGTGTTTTTAAAGGTTCTGGTCTGTAAGCATAGCTATAGCATTATCCTGCACCAGTGCAGGGCTTAGCAGCACTGATCCTGACCCCACCGCCATCTGCACACACAGAGTGTAGGAGAACTCATAGCAGGGGGGGATTCAGTTAATTTGAGAAGGAATAACATATCAGTTCTCCCATTTTCCAGAAGACATTGCATCCATATATGAACACTACTGACTTATGAACTGTGTTTAACTCCATAAGGTTCTGAAAATGAATCACACACCATTAAGATTTGTTATTTTCATGCTCCAAAACTTTCAAGATTAGGGAAAACTTGGATTACAAAATTAAGCATGAATTATTTCCCTGGCCTTTTAGGTTCCACCACAAAATGATGTCAATTACCTTTATAGGTAAAATCTTCCCAAATGTCATTTAATGTGTCTCAGATGCTGAGATGCTGAGCCAATGGGCAGACTTCACCAGCAGTCAAATTCATAGACCAATAGTGAATGGAGGGCCTGGGGTTGTAGCTCAGTGGTAGAGTGTTTGTCTAACATGTGAGGCACTGGGATTGATTCTCAGCACAGCATACAAATAAATAAAATAAAGGTCCATCAAAAACTAAAAAAAAAAAAATTATAAAAATTAGGCAAAAGTTTAAAAAATAGTAGTGAATGGAATCTCAGGGTTGAGAAAGACCTTAGAGGCAACTGGTCCAACTTCCTTTTTTTTTTTAGAGAGAGAGAGGGAGAGAGAGAGAGAGAGAGTTTTAATATTTATTTTTTAGTTATCGGCAGACACAACATCTTTTTTTTTTTTTTTTTTAATGTGGTGCTGAAGATCGAACCCTGGCCGCACGGCCAGACGAGCGCTTGAGCCACATCCCCAGCCCAACTGGTCCAACTTATTAATAACTGCATGTTGGACTCCTAGCTGTTTAATCAAATGTACCCCAGGCTCATGTAACTCATACTGAAATTCCACCCCTACAAGCTCTCAGGTCTAACTGGAATTCTACCTCATTCACAGAGCCTCAATGCAGGTCTGTACCCAATTCCCTTTAGTCTCTCTTCGTATTACTGTGTTCTTTTTAAATAGCTGTCATCTGTCCACTCAATAAATAGTTGTTGAGTATCTCTGCCAGGTGCCAGATGCTGTGTTAAGCCTTGGCTCATTCCACCTGTAAATCTTCAAACCAAGACTCCCTCTCTTTCAGCTTTCCTAAAATTTTTAACACAAAGTTTCACCAGCACTAAATCCATGTTTGTTGAATGTGACCCTGTCTATATATCTCTGGTTTTAAAAATTTTCCTTTAGTAAATATTGTTCTGATAGCAGTTGTATGGCCATGGAAGTAGTGGAAAGTAGACTGGAGATTGTTCATTTTATAATTGAAGGGTCTGACAGCTCTAATTACGATTTTGAAGTTTTCTTCTCTGTGTTAATTGTCTTTAGGAGAACCACATATTCCAGGCACTGTGACTCATATATTTAGTGAAACACTCGATGAATATTGAAACTGAAGAGAGACAATTCTTATTCTATAGCATAAAATAAAATAGCCATTTCCCCTTTCAATTTTAGAGCTACTTATAACAGAAGGTACTCCTGTTGATGATGCTGATACAGAAAAACCACTAAAGGAGATAAAGGTGGAAGAGCCAGCAGATGCCACCCTTTTGGACAACATGCTTTCCTTGTTATATTCATTCTTGCTTTATTTCACTAAGATGGTAAGTTTGACATAGTTTCTTCAATTAGATTGTTGATTATTTATTAGTTTTTAAGTGGCTTCTGGTCATGAAGTGAAGAACTGAAAATGTCTTTATGAAAATGACTCCTGACCCTTTGAGTAGATAGCTCCTAAAACAAAAGCCATAGGGGTGTGGCTTAATGGTACTTAGTTTAGCATATGAGGAAGATTTGCTGTCTACCAAGGCTGGACATTTGTACGCCTGTAAAAACTTGGTTCTTCCCCTCAGAACCTTTCATTCTGGCAGGGAGATAATAGCATTCACTTGAAACACAGTAAGATTATGGCAGAAAGAGAGGTATTTATTTGATGGTAGAACATTATTGTCCATAAATGCATTTATTATGGTTGGAAGGGTGATCAATAAGGTCAGAAAGTAGTTGAGATGTGTTTGAAGCACAGGCAAAGGGCAAACAGGAGTGTGACATGTGGTTTGTTGTTGATTAGACAGGCTGGGGTGGAGGATGGTGGGGGAAGCTGGCAGTCAGAAGAAATGTGTTCAGAGAAATGGAAACATGAAGAAAAGGATATTTGGGGAGGCCAGGAGAATGTGAATAGTTGGTGTTGTATAACGTGTGAAGTTGAAGGGGGATGGTCTGTTGGAGAGGCCAGCAAATCTTAAAGGAAGTCATGAGCCAAAGTAGCATTAGACCATTAATAGTGGGGATCCTTAGAAAGTTTTAAGAATGAAAGGAATTAGGTTAGATCTGTTTCTTAGAAAGAGTCACTTAAGGCTGACCTTTCTAAAGAAAATCATGATCAAAACAAGACATTTAATCTGTCTAGAAGCTTATCTAAGCATTTTAGGACTTACCTCCCCCTCATGGTATTTGTTGATGTTGGACTTTTAGAGTTTAATTATAGGAATGAGAAAGCTTTTAGAGCTTGGAGGATAAGATGGTCCTAGGGCTATTGTGACAGTAATCCTTCTCAACTGAAGTTGTTTCCTGTAGGTTGTGTTATTTCAAGACTTGTGTAAGAAAAGTGATGTTGTTGTTTTCCTTGTAAAATGTATAGATTTTGAAGCCAGGTAGATCTGGTTTCAAATCCCAAGGTTATCATTTAGAAGTTTGGGCAAATAACTAAACTTTTCAATATCAGATTTCCCATCTGAAAAATGTAGATAATGCTTACTCCAATCATAAGAATTAAATGATTTGACAAGGTAAAGTGTCTGGTGAGGTGTCTGGCATTTTGTAGGGTTTTACCCCCACGCACCCCCTAATTCTCATGTAGGCAGTCAGAGGTGGTATAAAGACAATGAATACCTGGGGAGGAAAGACCACCAGGGTGGAAAAGATGTGATGGGGAGAAATGAATCATTTTTCAGTTGGCTCCATGTTTGTTCATGGTGGTGGCAGCCACCTGGGTAAGGAGTATGTACAAGCCAGGCAGTTAGAATAATGATATTTCTAGTGATTAAAGCCCAGTCTTCCACAGTCATAATTTGATTATCAGAATGAATCAACATCACTTGGAAAGTTTACAGCCTCACGATTTCTTTATTCATATTTTTAGGTATGCACAGAGCCCTCCTCTAGGTCTAGGTCGGGGTACACGAGTGTGGTGCAGGTATGGTCAGTGATTTTGTGGTGATAGGTAAGACATTGATGTGAGTGGCAAAGAAGAGGCACAATGTTACGAGACTGATTTGAAAGGAGCCTTCAAAAAGGCATTTTGATGGCCCAGTATGTACAGGACATTGTGCGAGGACTAAAAGAGTCTAACAGGTGTAAGGCATGATTGTGATTTTTGAAAGCCTTAAGAAAAGGACTTAACAAATATATGCAAAAATTATGAACAAGTCAATGTAAAATCTTAAACAAGTAGTATGATATCTGATAGGACTGGAGAGTAATAGGCTCTGATGTGTTTGGGAGATGTGCACCAATCAGATTCATTGATCAATGGAATCTTAGTAGAATCTTAGTGTTAGAAGAAATCTTGGAAGGCTATTAGTCTAGTTTCTCACTCATTGCTGTAATTTTCTTTACTGTGGCCCTGACGAGTAGTTATGAGGCCTGTACACCAGTATTTCCTAGCATGAGTCACTCTCTTACAAGGCTATATGTTCTTCTGTTGTCTAGTTCATCCTTCTATTGACTCCAAATTTTCCTCAACATGATTTCCTCTATAAAATTGAATTCTTTTCTACAAAGAAATCCTTTAAATATTTGAAGTTATATCTTAATTTAAAAGTTATTTTTAGTATTTTTATCATGGAAACTTTCAAATAAGAGCAGAGAGAATAGTAGGGGACTATAGGTAACCATAACATACTGTACATTTCAGAATACTAGAAGAAAAGATTGTGAAAGTTTTACCATAAATGATGTTTGAGGAGGTAGATATATTTAACCTGATTTAAACGTTACATAGTGTATACATGCATCAAAATGTCATGTTACCTACTTCAATAATTATAATGTTTATTTCTATGTACTAATTAAAAAATAAATTTAATTAGAAAAGCTTTAAAGAAAAGCATAGAGAATAGTATAATGAACCCACGGGCCATCACCCAACTTAACAGTAATTCCTTGATAGCCAATATCAGTGAGTTTTTTTTTTTTAATTTGTTCTAATTGGTTATACATGATAGCAGAATGCATTTTGATTCATTGTACATAAATGGAACAAAACTTTTCCTAGTTGTACTCAACACATGTAGTAGTCCTACATGTACCTCGGGTAATGAGGTTCATCTCATTCCACCATCTTTCCTATCGTTATGCCCTCTCGCCTGTCCTACCTCCCCTTTGCCCAATCAAAGTTCCTCCATTCTTTCCATGCCCCTTGCCACCCACCTCAGCCCCATTATGGGTCAGCACCACTTTCAGAGAGAACATACAGCTTTTGGTTTTGCCATAATTTTTTTTTCTCTTTTAATGCTATAAGTAACATTTCATTTTGTATATGTACCAGAGTTTCTTTATCCATTCATCTGTTGAAGGGTTGTTTCCACAAAACTATGGAATGCTTCACAAATGTGGGTGTCATCCTTGCTCAGGGACCATGCTAATTTTTTCTGTATTGTCCTAATTTTAGTATATGTGCTGCCAAAGCAATCACACTCTGAGTTTTAACAAATGTAGATACCCATGTAAAAACTACCATAATCAAGATATAGAACAGTTTTTTCACTAGAAAAGGGGTTTCCTTGGGATCCTTCCCAGTGAGTTCCTTCACCACCTCTTCCAGGCAACCACTGATAACTTTTTTTTTTAAACTATAGATTCATTTTTCCTACAGTACTATTTCATATATATGCCCCTATAAGTGGACTCATATCTAGGAGTGCAATTGCCTCCTACGTTTAATGTATGTTTTTATCTTATGTGATACTGTCAAGCCATGCTAAAAAATGACCACAATCATTTTATACTTCCACCAGCAATTTAGGAGACTTCCACTTGACTTCATCTTCACTAGCATTTGGGCCATTCTAGTGGGTATGTCTTTGTGAGTTTATTTCCTGACAATTAATGATATTGAGTGAACTTTTTTTTTTTTTTTTGAGATAGGGTCTCACTAACTTGCTTAAGCTCTTGATAAGTTGCCAGCCTCAAACTTGGAATCCTCCTACCTCAACCTTCTGAGTTGCTGGGATTACAGACATGTGCCATCATGCCTGGATCAAATACTTCTTCATGAGCTTGTTGACCATACTGTTTTTGTATGTCAACTCTCTCTGGCTAGCTGGAATCCAGACTTCTCCCAGCTCAGTGCCAACTGTGGGATTGGTTAGCTAATAGTTGTTCTTGGCCCTTGCAGGTACTGCTTAGAATGTAGCCCCAAACTGAAGACCACCTCCATGCAGATTTCTGGAACTCTTTTTCTTTGTGGCTCCCATCTTTCTGGTAGTTTTCTCTACATGTTTTTGACTGCTTAATCTCCTGGAACTCTGGTCTCTTTCTCCTCAGTGAGACTGTTAGGCCCTATTTGGGTTCCCCTTCCCAAACTGAGGTCTAGAGAGTGCCTCAAGGTAGAATGCTCACCTATTTGTTCTCCTGCTCTTAGGGGTGACAGTTGCATGTCCCTTGTGGCTTTCTATATGAAAAATAGCTCTTTAAAAATATATTTTGACTGGGCATGGTGGCACATGCCTTAATATTCTAGTGGCTCGGGAGGCTGAGAGAGGATCACGAGTTCAAAGCCAGCCTTAGCAAAAGTGAGGTTCTAAGTAACTCAGTGAGACCCTGTCTCTAAATAAAGTACAAAATGGGGCTGAGACTGGGGATGTGGCTCAGTGATCAAGTGCTCTTGAGTTCAATCCCTGGTACCAAAAAAATATATATATATATTCCAACTTTCTGGTTGCTTTCAGTGGGAGAACAAGTCTCATATAAGTTACTATCTATTGATTTCTCCTTTTGTTGTAACTTTTTGCAATAATTGAAAAAAATATGTTTGTGGGACTTCTAGGATATATTGTAGTTTTGGTGAATAAATGACAATCCCCCTGGTACAAGAATTTAATCTGTTTTCTCTATTGCCTTTTTTTTTTTTTTTTTTTTTTTGGTGGTGCTGGGGATTGAACCTCGGGCTTTATGCATTCTAGGCAAGTGCTGAGCTAACAACCTCAGCCTTTCTCTGTTGCTTTATATTTCTTGAAAATTGGTAGTCAGGTTTAGGTTCAATTCTGTTTCTTATGAAAATTTAATAGGAAATATTGCATTGACATATGCATGTCCTCTCCTTTGATGTTGACTACTAGTCAACAGTGACGTTGGTGAGATTTGCTAATATATTATAGTTTGCAAAATAGCAATGGTCTGAGTTGCTGGGATTTTTCTTTCTTCATTTAAAGGCTGGGATGCCTACACAAATAAAAATTTGATTATTCTTTTTTTTTGGGGGGGGGGGTACTGGTGATTAAACTCAGGGGCACTTGGCTAGTGAGCCATATCCCCAGCCCTATTTTGTATTTTATTTATATACAGTGTTTCACTGAGTTGCTTAGCAATTTCCTTTTGCTGAGGCTGACTTTGGACTTGCTATCCTCCCTCCTCAGCCTCCCTAGCTACTGGGATTACAAGTGTGTGCCACGGCGCCTGGCTATGATTGATTATTCTTTACACAGATATTTGGTTTGTATAGTTAAGGCAGGAGATAAATATTTGTTTCCTTTTCTTCATTTAAACACTTTTCAGAATAGTAAGGTATTCTTCTAGCTTATCAAATGATACCCAAAGGGTCTTGAAATCTTTTTATTGTTTCATTGTTTTTATTTGTTGCCATAAAATTAATTAGTTCTTTCATATATTTAAGTTTTTGTCTTAAATGAATTTTTTAAATTATAAAAACCAGGTTATCTAAGAGAAAAGAATGATCCAGAGGGATTCTAGCCAGGTGTTAGACAATGTGATGATATAGGGCCTGTTACAAACTGTAAATGTATGCTCAATTTAAAGTATTTAGATTCAGGCTGGGGTTGTGGTTCAGTGGTAGAGCGCTTGCCTAGCATGCATGAGGCACAGGGTTAGGGTTAGGGTTAGGGTTAGGGTTAGATTTAGGGTTATGGTCAGGGTTAGGGTTAAGGTTAGGGGTTCGATCCTTAGCACCATATAAAAACAAAATAATGTGTCCACCTGAAACTAAAGATACATAAATATTTTTTTAAAAATGTATTTAGATTCATTATACTTGAAAACACTGCAAGTGAACAAAAAATATGAGACTGCCAGTATCCTTTCTCTTGAAGAAACTATTGGAAAATATTGAGGAGGTGGATTTCTGACGAGGAGGTTGGTTTAGAATTGCCATGATTCTTTGTGACTGTTTTGTTATAAATTTAAGGTTTCCCATTTCTTCTAATTTGTCTGTTTCAGCTGTTTACTACATTGCCTGATGAGTATCAACCTGGGCCTGATTTTTATGGACTACCATGGGAGCCTGTAGTTTTCACTGTTTTCTTTGGATTGGTATCCTTTGTCATTTTCTTTTGGAGAACTGTTCTTGTTGTGAGTAAATTAACTTACTTATACCCTAGTACATAAGCACAAGGATTATTTTATATAGTCACTGCCCCCCCACTTTTTTTCCTTTTCAGTTGCTAAAACACAAATTAGTGGTTTAAGTCAAACTAACCTTATAAAATAATTTAGTGTGGGTGCAGTTGGTAGAACTGGTAATTCTTACAGCCATCCTGACCAGTAGTTTCATACATATCAGAAGTCTTAAAAGTCGGATAAAAGATGGGATAGGTTAGATAAATATCCTTTTATGTAGCATATATGTCTAGTAATCTATATTAAAGAAATAACTATGCTTTGAAGATTTTGGTAATGTTTTTCAGTGGAACAGTGTATTAGATTGAAGACTTAGCACAACATAATTCATTTAGGGGTTATTGTATGTTTGCTTAATGGAATAGTAGGCAGATTTATCTATTTCAAAGCTTTGAGGTACAGAAAATGCTCACAATTAAATGTGAAGTGGAAAAAAAAAGCAGAAACTAAGATTTAAATGTTGATGAACTGTATGTTAATATAAACACATATAAACAGGGGGATATGCTACAAAGAAATACAGTAAAATGAGAAAAAGGAGATGAGATAATTTTTCCAGTCTTTTATATATATTTTTCCCAGATTTTATGATTTGATCATATGTTCAGAAAATACCTTTTTATTTGGAAGTATAGATTATGTGTTGTCCAAAAATCCATTAAATGTTTTGTTTATTAAGTCTTTTTTTTTCTGAGCAGAATTAGTCTATCTCTGTGTATGTGTGTACACATACATACTTACGTTTGTACTGTAGGTCATTCTGTTTCATAGTTATTTAACATAATTGGAAGAAAATTATTTTAGGTAAATGGACTTTGCATATGAAAAGCCTAACAGTTAAAGAGGCCAAAAGCATTGAATACAAATCTTTTCAAATCTGAGTATTCTTTTTCTGATTTCTTAATTATATCAGACATATCATTGTTAAGATAAGTTTCCTCTCCTTGTACAATTGAGTGTAAAATCTCTTAAAAAGTATTCCCTTCTTTAATAGAAGAATCATTTGCCTGGATTCCTGTGAGGAACAGTTCAATCTCATTGAACTTTTTCTCAGCTAAAAGGAAAAAGGAAATAGAAGGATAAAGAGAAGGAAAAAACATGAAAACACTTTATATTTCTCTCTTGTTTCTCATTTCAAGAACCCCGGGACCTGTTTCTCTTTTCACTAGGTTATGTGGGATCTGGTTCCTAGTTGTTGCTCCTCAGTTTCGGCATTTGACTTTGGAGCTTTAGTCTCTTCCTTAGATGACTGCTTTTATGACACTTCCCATTTTCCTCTGTTGTCATTTTGAGTAAAAGGTTAGCAAGGCTATGACATTAAAGAAATGCCATTTCTTTCTGTGTTGGAGTTTTCTGAATGCAATTTCCTATTACGAAGATCCCATGGATGATCCATGGACACATCTGAGTATCCCATCACCATTTATAACATTTGAAAAAAACAAGTATATGCTAAGTTACAAAGAAATTTAGTGATGTTTTTTAAAAATTTCTGCTTAGGTTTTATTATCAGGCAGTTTATTGCTGTCTTTAGGCAATGATTGTTTTTGTCCTTTCCAGAATATGTTAATTGTCATTTCTCTAGTTGCTTGTGCATTTTCTTCTAGCAGTCTTCCCTTTCAGATTTCTTGCTATATATTTAGTGGTTTGTAGAAATAAGATGATGTAGCCTCTTAGTTTCTAAATTCAGCCAATAGCCAAATTTAAATTGGAGTTCTAAGATGTTTTCTGGTGAGTGAAAGTGGCATATCTTAGTACAAATATTATGCCTTTAATATTGTTTCCTCAGATTCCTTTTGAATAGTCATTGTTTCTGGACTTTATCCTGGTTATTTAGAATTCTCAAGTAAGTGATTTTGAGTACACACACACAAACACACATTCACAGACATCTTTACTGTGAAATAAGGTACATATCTTAGTGTTTTTATGTCAGAGCCTATTTATGAAATATCACTACCAATTAAATTTAAAATGCTTGTTAACCTTTACTTATTTTTAATCCTATAAATTTATTATCCTGAACGAGAATGTTATTAAATTCTCACTTGGTTATGATTCTGACTGTTGTTTTAGGAATGCTGTTTCTATTGAGCAGATGTTTGACATCAAATTTAATCTTTTTTCTCTCTTCTAGGTAAAAGATAGAGTATATCAAGGTAAATTTTTAGGTTTCTTAAACTTGTATTGTATTGGTGTTTGATGTGTGTTTTATGTATGTTAGAAGTAGATACAGTGACTTTTAATGTCTATTACTTTTTTACCTCCTGAAAATTTTACTATTCCTAGGTTGCTAGCATGGATAATAGAGTAGATGATGATGGTTCCAACTCTGAGATAGGAGATAAAGAGGAGGAACAAATTGTGGATAGGGAGATGATGTTTTAATTTTGGGCAGATTAACTTTGAATATTGATGTAATGCAGATATATTACATTTGAAGAGTATTTCTATGCTAATGATTTAATCATGCATTAAGTAATTGAATAGATAATTTAAAGAATGGTAATGTGAATCAGTATGCTTTCATTTCTGTTTTTCTTTGCAAAGAATTTAATGATTCCATTTTCTGAAAAGAAAGTGTTTTGAGAAGGGAGGAATATCAAGCTACAACACTTTAATGTATTTCCCATCTGTGAAATAAGCTTAAATTGAAATATCATTTTGGATGGGAGGGGTACCTGGGATTGAACTCTGGGGCACTCTACTTAGCCACATCCCCAACCCCCTATATTTAGAGAACAAGTCTCACTTGGTAGCTTAGTGTCTCACTATTGCTGAGGCTGGCTTTGAACTTGGGATCCTTCTAGCTCAGCCTCCTGAGCCACTGGGATTACAGGTGTGCACCACCGCCCCCAGCAAAATATCATTGTTCTTATATTTTTCTTAAATTTTAATAATTTTATACTCTTATTGCTAATAAGCATAGATTGCTTTTTAAAAGCATAATACTTATGCTAAGAAGTATTTCCTCATAGTACCATATAACATGTCTTTGCTTTTAGTAGATTGAGTAATTGAATTTCATTTAGTGATTGTAATAATCTTGTGTATTTCCCCCTTTTAGTCACTGAACAGCAAATTTCCCAAAAGATAATCAATTTCATGAAAGAAAATGAAGAACTGATACACAAATTTTCAAAGTATGAAGAGAAGGTATAATTATTTTTTTGTTTCTTTCTCCCTTGGTTCTAGCTTGAATCATTTCTACCTGTTTTAATTTAAAAATTGTATTTTAAAATTTTTGTTCCATTATTTCCTACAAATCATCCAAATTCTAAGCAGTCATATGTATTAAGTACTGCTTTCTTCTGGAAAGGGTCACTTGTCTGGAAGTAACTTGTATAATAGCACTATAATTTGTGTATCTTAATTCTGAATGCTTTATTTACATAGATGAAGGAATTAAAGAAACAGGTCCAAGAAACCATGAAACAAAATATGATTCTTTCTGATGAAGCAACTAAATATAAGGTAAAAATCCCTTCTTTGGGGGGAATTACATTCTAAACTCAAAAGTAAATGTAATGAGTGAGTAATCTTGACACCTTTTTCCCCAGGATAAAATAAAGCTTCTTGAAAAAGCTAAAGAATTTCTGGATGAGAGAACTAAAACTCTTCATGTTATGTTAGAATCTGAAAGAGAACAGAAAGCTAAGAATCACGACTGGGTAAGAGTTTTGCTGCTAAGTGTTCCTGTAATTTGGCTTTTGAAATATTTTGTAAAATTGGTTAAGTTGAACTTAGTCTAGCTGTTAACTAAAGTAAGATTAGGAGTCAAGGAAGTTGAACCCACTTCTGTGCCCATTTTGTGGAACTTTTAAGTACTGATACAACAAATTATTTTTATGGGCCTAGGAAATATTTTTATTCACAACCTTGGATAATTTTCATATTGCTTTGCTCTGCCGTTGGAAACATGCATATCAACTAAAAAACTATTGTCCAATTGAACAGTATTTGTTTACTTTTTACTTGAAAGTGTAATGAATTAATCAATTTTTTGTACTTAAAAAAATTTTACTTACATATTTCATTTTCAATTTCTATAAGTTTCTGTCATTACATAAAAGTTGCAAAAGATAGTAGAGAGTGTGTTCTGAAATATCCTACCCTCAAGTAAGCTTGATCACCTAGCTGAGGTAGTATTTATCAGATTTCTCCACTGTAAAAATTCTTTCCAATCCTTTTCATATTATATTCTTTGGAAGTTACCATGCACAGCCCACAGTAAAAGTATGAAGAGTTACGAGCTCAGGATGCAGCTCATGGTAGAGCACTTGCCTAGCATGCATGAGGCCCAGGATTCAATCCCAGGCATTGCAAACAAAGATCACAGAGTTATGTCCACTTCCTTAAGGAGCGAATATCTTTATAAATTTTTGGGAATTCTTCTGTATGTGAGATTAGTCTATTCTCCCTTAAATTTTAACATTTTTTACTTCAAATAAGAAAATTTTAAAAATGATCTTAGGAAATTTTTTTCTCTATCACTAGAAAAAAAAAATTACTAATTTGAACTGGTTTATTTGAAACAGTAATTAATTAATTTTCTATGCTTTAAAACATTTTATTATTGCATTATGATTTTCTATACTTTGACCTTTTTTTCTGGTTATCTCATAAACAGTAAAGTTGTGGATGCCATGAAATATTTATGACTTCATTTTCCCTCATCTCTTTCAGTTCTTGATTTTTTGCTTAGTCCAAAGCTGGATCCCCTGCATTTACCTGAAATGTAATGGGATGGCTTGACAAATATTTTATTGTGTTTATCTTTTTAGTATATATATATGTGTGTACACACACACACACACACACACACACACACACACACACACACATATCAGTATTTCTACTGAAATCCTAATGCATATTTTGTGTTCTGTTTTCACCTGGCAGATAATGGAAAATAAGAAATCTATAGAGAAGCTTGAAGATGTCATTTCAGTGAATACTTCTGAACTTTCAGAGGTAAAGCTGCCAACTCTTGCTAAAGGGATATTAATACTACATCTTAGTTTTGTTGCAGACCAAAAATTTGAAGAGTGCTAAAATGTGCAAAAAATGAGAACTATATGATGTCTGGTTTGGGAAAGTATAACTCTGTTTTTTCTTTGGAATTAATTCACTAACTGTAGTGTTTTGCATTAGCTTCAAATTGTCCTCAATGAAGCTAAGCTTCATGAAGAGAAGGTGAAGTTGGAATGCTGTCAGCTAATGTAAACTAGAGAAGTGAATATCATTATCTTGTATCTTTCTTGGATCTGTTTCTGAGGTAAGAAATATTCATTTAGGACCTTTTCTAGATATGCAAAGTTTAAACATGCTCCCTAAATTGAGTGCATATATATGTTCTCCATCTGTTTTGGATTTTTGGATTATTGCTTTTCTTATCAAATGTCAATCAGTTATTAACTTGCATAGCCTCAAAGAAACTTTTTAAACCAGAAAATTAAGTATTTTATGATCCTCTTTTGAGTAGTTACTGATTCACCGGCCAAGGGAAGATTACATGATAAGGAGTCTAAATTTAGGAGACAGTCATATGTGTCCAGTCATTCCTGCTGGAGGTAAATTATTTGAATTGGCAGCAATTTTCTGGGGAATGCAATAAACAGGGTCAACTTCCTGAGAGCTCTGATGTTCTTACTGCAGCTGTGAGAGTTGGGGCCACTCTGCCCTCTTCCTTAACCAAGGTCTCAACCCCCTCGATTGAGGCAGGCCACCGAGGAGTATGGTTCTCTATTTCTTTGTCTAAGTCTTGTAGTCCTGATGTATCCAGTGCAGAGACCACTCCCTAACCCACAGGAATTCATGTGTTTTGACTTTTCAGTTGCAGCAGGAAGTCAAAGACTGGTGTACATCACACACTGAGCTCAGTGAACACATCAAATCATTTGAGAAGACCCAGAAAGATTTACTTGTAGATCTTAATCACAAAGATGATACTATTAATGTAAGTTTATACTCCAAATACATGTTTCATCTCATGAATTCTCCTGAAATCTTCTGAATTAAAATCGAGAGTCTTCCAAACTTTTGCTTTTTTTCTAGGCTTTGACTAATTATATCACACAGTTGAATCGGTTACAATGTGAATCTGAATCTGAGGATCAAAATAGAGAAGATGAGTCAGATGAATTAAGCAACGGAGAGGTGGCAGGTAAGATCAGTCTCAGGGAGGTTGAATCCTTTTTTTGCTTTCCTGTTTTTAATTAAGTATTTATACAGATGCCACTTTTTAGCTGGCTGATTTTCTTCTTAAGCTTCAGGGTTGTAGACACATATCACTGGATCTATAGATATGTCTGTTGCATTGGCAGAGGGGGGTTGCTGGGGTATAATGTAGCAATAGGCATGTGAAGAACACTGACTTTTTCTATCCCATTGAAAACTAGTAAGTACACTGCAGCTACAATAGTCACATCCTATACAATACTTAGAGTATTGAACATTGTACAGTAAGAGAAATTTATTTCTTAACTTATGCAGATGATAGTTGATTTTGATAACTCATCTTCTCTATGGCTCTGTGGTTTTAAGGTCCACAGTCAGTCTTAAGAGTTCGGAGGTAGTTGGAACCATAAACTAAGGCTGTGAGAACAGAAGCTAGAGACTATCAGAAAGCTAGAGAGAGGGAGTTTAACAGTGTTTACTGATGAGGAAAATATTTCCAGATGTTTTCTCCCAAGTTGGATATTGCTTACATAGCAAGTATTTCAAACCACACCTGGTAGTAGATTCAGGGAGAAAATAGAGGATTGAATCTTTCTAAATAAGACACTTACTTGCCCAGGTGAAGATAGATCTGAGAGAGAAGAAAAGCTTTTTATCTTACAAGAATAGCATAGATAACATTTTAGTTGTGCAAACTAGAAATTCACCTTTTTTTGTTTTGTTTTTAAGACAGACACAGTACTTTAATTTATTTTTATGCTGAGGATCAAACTCAGTGCCTCACACATGCTAGGTGAGCACTCTACCACTGAGCCACAACCCCGGCCTGAAATTCACCTCTCTCTCTTTTTTTTTTTTTTTAAATCTAAGCTTGCAATTCTCTTAAAAGTCATTAGTCTAATCGGGTTAGTTATTTAATTGATTTTTTTTCTTCTGGTGTTTGAACACAATCATTATTTCGTTTGGGAAGTTAGGAGAATATAGAGTTAAAAGTAAGGAAAGAAAAAGCTAAAGTCTTTTGTTTTTTAGGTGATCGGAATGAGAAGATCAAAGATCAAATTAAGCAGATGATGGATGTCTCTCGGGTACTGTTCTTTGTAAGAGTCTCATAGTGCCTGTGAATTCTTCCTGTGCCTCACTTTTAAGAATACCTCTCTTTTCTGCAATTTTTAGACACAAACTACAATATCAGTAGTTGAAGAGGATCTAAAACTTTTACAACTTAAGCTAAGAGCCTCGATGTCCACAATATGTAATCTAGAAGGTGGGTTCTTCTTGAGAAGAAATTGCCATGTTGGAAAGACTTAAAATTTTATTGGAAAGATAAAGAATGGCTTCTTGCTTTCATGCTTCTTACTTTTCTTGGCACTACTCCCTCAAACAAGTTCTTAAGTCCTTGTACACATATAGAGATAAGCTGTTTTATCCTTTACATACCAAATAAAGAAATTAGAAGGTGACTGCAATTCACTACAGTCTTCTAAAGTTGGACTGGAAGAGGAATGCAAAACTCTAAGGCAGAAAGTGGAGATTTTAAATGAACTCTACCAAAAAAATGAGATGGCACTACAAAAGTAAGATTTTCATTGTTTGTTATTGTTATCACTGTGTGAACTAATAGATAATTTTATCTTTTCTTAAGATTATTTACAATTTCTTCTAGTTGTAATAAGTAGAGATTTGTCTTTTTTCCTTTGTGTTTTGTTTCCTATAAGTTGCATTTTTCTTTCCATTGTCAGTCTTAAGGGTCCTGAGGTAGTTGGAACCGTAAACTAAGGCTGTGAGGACATCATAATCAATTGTCAAATTCATATGAAGGGAGGAAGTGGTAAAATGGTATTAACAGTCACTGATGTGGAAATACCTCTCAAAGTTCTAGACCCTTTCTATGATCCCCCTATTTATTTTAATTACCTTTCATTGTGATCAGTTATGTAATTCTAATGTTTGAACTTGTATCTCTAACTCTGGACCTTTAAAAATACTGAGTGATTTGGAATGACATGTTTTAGTAGAATAAAAACTTCAAAAAGGAATAATATTTACTTATTGATGGTACAAGTTTTGGACTTGAATATCTCAGATGTTCACACAAAATGGAACTGTGACAAGGACCTTAGGAGTTATGATTACAGAAGTACTTGTTTGTAGTATATATTTATATATTAATCTTATTAGTGTGGAGCTAGTTATTTTTTGAAAGTTCATTTGAAGTTTTTAATCCACAAAAATACTTGAATTCTCTAAAAATAGGTTGTGTCAGATTTTATTTGTTGCACCTGATTTTACTCTTCGGCATATATATATATCTTGTAAAGCAAAGACAGACCTTCTTACAGACCTAACTATTTTTAGGTATTTTGACTTCTGTTGCCTAATTAATGCATTAAATATTGAAACCTTTCCATTAACTTTTCTAAAATTCTGTGATCTCCAAGTGACCTTTTTAGAATCTCAAATTTTTGTTCAGGCCAGTTCTAAATTCCTGGCCTATTTCAAAGAAGCATTTCTCATTTTATCACTTTTTTTAAAAAGAACACTTGTTTTCTCTGTCCCTACTAGTAATCTGAATGACCTAAATGGCAATTAATTTTCTTTGTAATGCAATTAAATTGTAGCACTATTTTTCTCAACTCCTCCAAAATTCATTCAGTCATCATCTGTGGTTTGTACTCTTTTTACTCATCCCCAGGTACTATGTTAGTTCATGCCTCTGTCATTTTTTCTGTTTCTAACCTAGATCATCTGTCTTCATTCTCCATTTTTTATATTTGTATATAACTTATTTCAAATTCTTAGTAGTTTTCTCTATAGCCGCTTGAGTGGACTTTCTAATATATAAGTCTGCCCATGTCAATATGTGCCTGTGGTTTATGAAGAATTTGCTTTCTATTTGATGACCTGTTCTTTTTTTCTTCCTTGTATCTTTTTAATAGTTTAAATATTTTTAATTATTTTCCTCATCCCCTGTATAAGCTTGATGTAATCAAAAATTATAAGGAAATTATAATTATATAATTATACTTTTATTCATCTTCTCATAATTTAAAGGCCATGGTATATATTCTGGATTTAATAAAAACCTGACATAGATTAATAGGTTTATTATTTTTTTATGGGCTTTAAGTAGCTCTTGAATCAATTAACTGTTGTGGCATTATATGTTAGTACTTCATATACTGTGAACTCCACAAGACATTCATTCAATTTATACACATACTTAAAGTTTCTATAGTTCTGCATTCTACACTGTTGGTTTCTTATTTGAAATTATTTTCATTCTATTTGAACATTGTCCTTTAATCATAGATTTGATTAGTGTATCAAAGGTAGTACAAGGATAAACAGAGAATAGTATTTTTTCCACTAAATATTGCTACCTTTATAATCTGTATTAGATTGACATGAACTTCATGATTAGAGTTAAAACCAGTTTCCATTTTTAAAGGATCTTTCTTTTGGCTACTGAATTTTGACGGTTACTTAGTTTTAGCAATTTAAAAATATCCAATTAATTACCATCTGTTTTAAATTTTTTCTTTAAGGAGTCCATTATCATTGTTGTTTGGTCTTATCCCTCCCCTAGTTTCTGTAGTCCTTTCTCTGTTTTTTTAAAGGTTTTATTGGGAAGTGCCTAGGTGTAGTTTTCCCCACCCCACCCACTTTTCCTCTTGCAGTTATGTTACTTAGGACCATTAAACACTTCTTGAATTTTCGAGTCTTTTTCTAAATGTTGATTTTACCTCATTCTCTCTTCTGATTATAATAATGCATATTAGAATTTGATTTCCCCTGCCTCCTACATTCTGGATTTACTTCTTCTGGATATTTTCTTCTGACCTGTCTTAAAAGCGCTAGGATTTATTTTACTTCCCAAATCTGCTGCTAAAATCATTCATTGAGTTTAGGATTTTAAAAAATTCAGGGTTTAAAATATTATTTTAGTTGTAGATGGACACAATATTTTATTTTCTATAGGATATTTTTAAGAGAGAGAGAAAGAGAATTTTAATATTTATTTTTTAGTTTTTGGCAGACACAACATCTTTGTTTGCATGGGGTGCTGAGGATTGAACCCAGGCCGCACGCATGCCAGGCGAGCACGCTACCGCTTGAGCCACATCCCCAGCCCGACACAATATTTATTTATTTTATGTGGTGTTGAGGACTGATCCCAGTGCCCCTCACATGTGGGGCCCGTGCTTCACCACTGAGCCACAACCCCAGTCCTATTTCAGTACTACAGCTCAAACCCAGGACCTTGAGCCATGTGCTCTACTATTGAGCTACCTCCCCAGACTCCTTGCTCTTTCTCATAAGGGACTAGGGTCTTAATGCTTTCCAAGCTATCTTTAATCTCATAATTCTGCCTCTGCCTCCTGAGTATCTTTGACTGTAGGTAGGTCACCACACCCAACTATTTCTTGGTTTTATAGTTTCTAATCCTTTGACAAAATTTATAATCTTTTTTTTTCCCTCTTTTGTGGTGCTGGGGTTTGAACCCAGAGCCTTGTGTATGCAAGGTAGCACTCTACCAACGAAACTATATTCCCAGCCCTGATATTCATAATCTTGACTTTACTTTTTTGACTATATAAAGCACAGTGATTTTAAAACATGTGCGGATAACCCCATTAGCTGGTTTCCTTTTCTGTGGGATTTTTTCTCACAGAATTTTGTTTTATGGAGTGCCTGGTCAGTTTTGATTGGCCAACATTGTTGTGATAATTATAGATGAAATTTGAGGACTAAGACGAAGTTATCTTCTTATAGAAAAGTATTTAGGTTACTTGAGTAGGATTGTCACTTTAAACTTAGTCAGCAATTAAGATAATTCAAAAATGACTTGTCTTTTCAATGTTTCAGTATTGTTCCTTTTGGATTTTTGCCTGTTCATCACTTAAGTGTGCAGTACTTTCTAATCTACACTCAAAGACTAGGGCTTTTATTAAGGGTTCCTTTATTGGTAGCCTCTTTTTTCCTCTAAGCCCAGGAATTTAATGAAGGCTTCGTTCAGACTCATATCTTTGTGTTATCTTTAATAGGAGAAAAGTACCTTAAAGTGCCAGCCTTACTTGTAATTCTGAGATTCCTTTTTCTATTGGATCTTGGCCACATACATATATCTTCACTGACTTTTTAGCTTGGATCACTTCAAACACAATTTTATATTCTTATAAAGATGTTTTGATTGTTCTTAGTGCTCTCAGACTAACTCTTTGATAATTGGAAACAAAATTCTCTCTGTCCTTCAAGATTCAGTTTTCTCCATATTCCTTCTTAAGCCAGTGGGTAAAATTATTATATTCATTTAGGCATCATTTATACCTGAAACAGTGAGCTCTTTTATTCTTTAGCATCTTACAAGGTAACTAGTATATTATAGCCACTCATAAAATACTTGCTGAAGAATTAAATGAGAAGCTATATAAGAATATATAATCCCCTTTTTCTATTTGATATCAGTAATCCTTTTTTACTGCAGTTCTTCTGATTTATGGAAAATTAAGTTTCAAGTTAATTATCTTTTGAATTGGAACTATGGCTAAAGTAGTACAAGGATAGCAGAAAATAGTATTTTTTAAATCATTAAATGTGGCTACCTTTATGTCAGTAGATGAACATCTTGAGTTTCATGATCAGAGTTAAAACTTGTCAGTAGATAATACTCTGATAGTGGGTCAGTTTGGCTTCTTTTTCTGCTTGATAGACATTATCAAAACTCAGATTTGTCTTTTTGCTTAATTTACAATTCTTTTGAAATAGATATCTAAAGTGTGAAAAATGTTCTGTGGTTAATTGCATAGCTAAAAGACATATTCTACAAGATTTTTTCTTTGACTGACTATATCCTTATTATGGTACCAGTCTTGGATTGAGAAAAGAGTTCCTCCATGACAAAGATATTCTTAGTGTCCTACCCATGGCAGAAACGAGAAAAGAATTATCCCCTGCTTTATCCTAATATGTTTAATTATGTTAGGTTGATCAGTCCTGATCTTCCACATTGAAGTAAAGTGAGTTTTTATTATCTTACACACAGGAGACTTGCCCTTGGGGCACATGTTGTTTTCACATTTATTTTATTTACTGGTAAGTAGAGAATTAAGAGGAGAAGTTAGAAAATGTAAGTGATTTGACAGAGTTTGATTTATGAAATTGCAGGTTTGAATTCCTATTTTATGTGCCTAAGCATTTTATAGAATTGTGGAAAGTGATATTCACAAAGAGAAACTTTTGATTTGATAACTGGCTTTATTTTAGGAAACTGAGTCAAGAAGAATGTGAGAGACTAGAAAAAGAGCAGCAGCTGTCAGCTGCAGATGAAAAGGTGGTTTCCGCTGTACAGGAAGTTAAAAATTACAAGTGAGTTCAGTTTCTAAAGGAGGGTGTCAATGTCTAATGAATTAGTCTTAGCTTTCTTTTTAATCTTTTTTTTTACATTATGTAGATAGAAGAAAATAGCATGGAAGTATAAATAACGAGAGGATATGAACACATTCAATTCACACAGGAGAAAAAATAAATTTCAACTTAACAAATGAAAAATGTTAACAAAAATTTACTTGTACCCAATGGGCAAGACCATAGGGAACTTGGTCAATGCAAACAGTTCTGGGGGTTTTGTATGTTGTAGTAATTCTTAAAGAAATCAGTTTGCTGTGTGTTATATCAAGACCCACAAAGTGTGGCATTTGATAGACCTTGGAAATCTTCTATGGATATAATTTGAAAAAAAAGAAAAAAAGTTTTAAGGAGGAAGATATTTCTAGCAGAATTACTTGAGAACACACTGATGAACAGTTAAGGAAATTATAATTTATCAATTCAGAATTTCTAGCAATTAAATGATAAAGAAGTTATTAGTATTAGGTTTTTATTTTATTTATTCATTTATTTATTTTTGGAGCTTTACTACTAAGGTACATCCTTAGACCTTTTTTTTTACTTTGAGACAGGGTCTCAGTTGCATAGGTTCCCACTTAATTGCTGAGACTGACCTCGAACTTGTGATCCTCCTGCCTCAGCTTCCCAATCATTGGGATTACTGGCATGTGGCATTGCACCTGGCCTGTAGTATTAGTTTTGATCACACTGGATTCATTTAACTATAGAAATGTTTTTTATGTATGATAAAAGTCTTTAAAAGTATAGCTGATGGAATAAAGTGAAAATGGTCAGAATGTTTCAAATTTTATTCAATTGTTGTAATTCTTAGGCGGAGAATTGAAGAGATGGAAGAAGAATTACAGAAAACCGAGCTCTCATTTAAAAACCAGGTAGTAATTAATACTGTCCTGTAGTTGCAGAATTCTTTGATATCTAATACAGACAATTATAGGCTATTATAATGAGTCCCTAAAAACATTTTTTTAATGTGTTGTCTTTTTCAGATTGCTATGCATGAGAAGAAAGCTCATGATAATTGGGTAAGATTTTTCCCCCTTTTCTTTATTTTTTGCATAGCCTACCGCAACTGAATTTGAATATTTTCTCTTTAATAGCTCAAAGCTCGTTCTGCAGAAAGAGCTATAGCTGAAGAGAAAAGGGAAGCTGCTAATTTGAGACAGAAGTATGTGATTTTTGGTATCTTACTGTATGTTTTATAGTGTTTTAAGGTTATGCTAGATATTATCTATGATTGCTGTTTCATAATTCAGCCCATTCTTTCTCAATATTCAAGACTACTGGAAATGACCCAAAAGATGGCAATGCAGCAATATGAACCTGTGATTGTAAAACCAATGCCGGGGAGACCAAATTTACAAAATCCTCCTCAGAAAGGTAAGGGGCACTTTGTAAAAGGAGCTATTTTATTTCTTGGTGCAGAATGTATGTAAATTACTTTTTTATTTCTGTGTGTAATGGTTATGAAATAATCTGAATGATTTGCTAAAGCGGGAGGTGTGGGGGTTGGTGTTAGGGAGAAGGCTGCCTTAAAGTAGTAACACGGCATTGTTGTCTTTAGGTCCACTGAGCCATAACGGCTCTTTTGGTCCATCCCCCGTGAGTGGTGGAGAATGTTCCCCTCCACTGACAGCAGAGCCAGCTGGGAGACCTCCTTCTGCTACTCTTAATCAAAGAGATATGTCTAGAAATGGATTTGGTGAGCATTCACATGTTGCTTTATAGTAAACTGCTTCAAGGTTTTGGTTTTTTTTTCCCTTTTGAATATTCTAATGAAAACATAGAATTTGGGCCTGTACAGTATATAGAAGATAATTTCTTACTTTATCTTAGTGAATGTTTTCTGTAAAATCTGTTCTAGAATAGAAAACATTTTTTTTTTCCTGGAGGTCCCTGTATTGTTTTTTTCTTTTAAATTTACACTGTGAAGTGTAAACCTTTATCTTTTAATTAAATCTCTATGGTGTTCCTTTCCCAAATATTTTAAAAGTAGCCTTAAACTTTATGTAGCATACGTATTTCCAATATGAAATACTGAGTCTTATTTCCAATTCTAAATAGGACTGTAGTCTTGGTAAGATTGGAAGTCAGGTTATACAGACTAAAGAAAAGCCAACCTACACATACCTCAAGTCTATAGCTTAAAGTTTAGGACCAGTACGTTTTAATTGGCTGTTCTATCAACCCAAGGCAGTTCTTTATTTTACTTAAGTCTCTTCATAAATTGTGATTTACGTTTTGGGCAACCCATTTTTTTTTACATATTTTTAATTGTAGATGGTGTGGTGTTGAGAATCAAACCCAGTGCCTCACACATGCTAGGCAAACACTCTACAACTGAGCTACGACCCCAACCCCTGGGCAACCCATTTTTAGTGTTGCTTTCTATTTATTGTTGAACACTGACCTGTCCACCAGTGGTTTATTTCTTCTGAAAAATACATACAAGGGCTCTGATCTTTCTTTCCCAAAGGTCAATGGATGGACCTTTACCTCGTACTCAATGGTCTTCTGAGGCATCTGGGAAATCTGTTGCCTCTGGTAAAGAGACCAAGTAATTTCAAAGAATCTGTAATTGTGGATGCAGGATTTTTATTCTCTTCATGTTAGAATAAGTCTGAATCCATTCTTTGATCTCTAACAGACCCAGGATGTGGTCCAGCTCACATGAACAGCAGCTCCAGAAGTTCTTCTCCAGCTAAGGTGACGGATGAGGGCAAGGTAAGTTCTGTAGTTACTGTGAATCACGTGGTCGTGCAGGAACATGTTGCTTTCCTACAGTACTTTCTCTTTGCTTTATCCTTCTTTGTGTTCTAGTTGTACTATCCCATTTGTTTTTTAAAAAGCAAACTGTTCCCCAAGAACCTGAGACCCCCTCAGTTTCTACCATTACTTCTTTGACTGAGCATCCAGTTGGAGTAAGTACTTAGAGGTTGAGAACTGAATTGGGTTTTATTCTGTGCATTTCTGGGAAGGATATTCAGAGCATGACACTGATCTTGTTTGCTTTATACTGCACGCAATATTGAGCTTACTTTTCTCCTTAACTTGGAAATGTGGCTTAAGTGTGTACAACTATAATGAACTACAGAATGTGAAAAGTTATCACTCTAACTTTATATGGTGTTTTGTGTTGAACGTTCTAAGGCAAAGTAAATTCATTAAAAATTATATAATTCATCATTTTTATTTTTTTTTGGAAGAATGCTATTTAAGAATTCCTCCATTTGTGCAAACCCTATTTTGAGTGATTAGAATTAGATTGGTATCAAATTTTCTGAAAATGAAATACTGTTTCAGTGCAAAAATGATAATCTGAAATGACCTCTTGAGCCAGTCCCAAGCAATGGTCTCATTTGTTCACATAAGTGCATTCTCTTGTAACTGTGTTGCTATTATATCTGGTAGGTCTTCTGCAGCTCTATAATAAAATAAATTTTTAATTGTTTAGTTTCAAACCCACTACTCATAGGAAATGATAAATCAATATCTCAAATGGTGTACAATAAATGAAATTAAATATTAAAGCCTTGTCTTCCTAATTTGTGTATATAACATTGTGTTGGAAAATACTTCTCAAGTTCCAGTGTATACATATTCCAGGAATATACATCTCTGGAGCAATCTAAGGGCAGCTTAGATAAGACCCCCAAACCCCTTTGTAGCAGAAGATTTAAAATAGAGCAAAGACCCATTCTTAGAGAGGAGTAGAGGTGGAAAAAGCATGGCTTGGAGGCAAACCTGGGATTGAGATCCTTTAATATGCAGTGTGGCCTTCAACAAATTATGATAATCCATTTGCTTTTGTTCCCTCTTATTTAAAACAAGACAGTCTACTTAAAGATCTCAGAAGTTGAATAATATATGAAAGACTTACTGAAGATACTCTGAATAGTAGCTATTATTACATTGGTAGAGAATGGATTTTTCATTTTATTCTGTTCATTCTTAATATGGAAGTAATGAGCTATTGTGATGAAAGGGAAGTGATGGGGGGGGGACTCCCTTTGAAATAGGTTGCAGTGAATACAGCATGACATACTGGTCAGAAATCACCTCTGTTAATAACCTCTGCCAGTCCTTTTGCCTTTCCCTTTCCTGTGCAGATATAATCAGTAACAAACTGCTCCCTCTTGTGGAATCCTTCTAACTTCTGTAAGCTGTCAGTGGGAATACACAGGAGGGGTGGGTAGAGTTTTTGTTGCACTGATGGTGTTCTCTGGACAGGTGCCTGTTTTGGGTTTTAGCTTTTATCGGTGTTGGTACATTGTCTTAATACATAGGAATTTTAAAACTTTTAACTGCTTTCAAATCTTAAATTTCAGGTTAATATGGCTATGAAAGGGCCCCCTCCTTTCTCAGGGGTACCCTTCATCGGCCCCCCTATGGAACCCCCGATGGGACGGCCTCCACCACCTCCCTTTTGGTATGGACCGCCATTTCAGCTCGGTGGGCCTTTTGGGCCTAGGCCAATTCCTCCACCATTTGGTATGATTATCTGAACAGCAGTGATTGACTTATAAATCACATTCATCTTTCATTTCTATTGCTTGCTAAAACAATTGGTTGCTTTCTCAGGACTTAACAATGAAAGGATACAGCTGAGTACATTTTAACTTTTCCTCCAGTTTTCTGGGATATATGGGACACTACATAATCTGATACTGAGATAGGCAATAGCTATCTCATAGACAAGGATAAGGGGCTATATAGAGAAAAGCCAGAAATATTACTTCTGCAGATGTTTGTTGAAAATATGTTGATATGCACTGCAATAGATGGAAAGGTGGATGAGACACATGCCATAACTTAACATTTTGTCACAGATATGAAAATCCTATAACATAAAGTTTGTAATCACCCATAATGGAAGCATAAGCAGTAGGTTATAGAATATAGAAAAGGAAAAGTCAAACCCTCCTTACCTTGAGAAAAGTCAGAGGGAAGTGTTAAAGAGGAGGATTTAACAGTGACCTAATAAATGTTGCTGATTTAATTAGGTGGCTGTGGAAGGCCTTTTCCAGGGGGGCATGCACCTTGATTCTGATGGCATGTGTAATGTCCATGCTGAAATACTTCATGAATTTTTAATGGATACAGTAATAAATAGTGGGATTTCCTTTTATCAAAATTTCTTTGATGTAGTAAAGTTCTTATTTCATAATCTATCATCTTGTCATGGTAATATAGTACTTCCAAATATAAATGGAGCTCTTGTGAGATAGAAATAATTCTGCAATTATATAGTAGGGAAAGAAAAAAGATAAGCCTGGAGCTAGGTAGAGCCATGTTTAAATCCTTAATATGTTGCTTCATGGCTGGTTGGCCAGGCTATAACCTAAACTTGTTCCATTTCAGTTTGCCTCATCTGGCAAGTCAGGATGTTCACCAGTTGATGTTCTAGACTTGGGAGAAATTAAAGACTATATTAACATACTTGAAATCACCCAAGTTTAGAAATTTCTGGGTATTTACATAACTTCCTTTTTATTTTCCAGGTCCTGGTATGCGCCCACCAATAGGCTTCAGAGGATACGCACCAGGTGTTCCACCTGGACAATGGGATTTGCCTTTTGACCCTCGTGATTTTTTTCCAGGACCTGCACCATTTAGACCTTTAGGCTCATTTGGCCCAAGAGAGTACTTCATTCCTGGTGCCCCATTACCACCTCCAACTCATGGTCCCCAAGACTATGGGCCACCACCTGCTGCAAAAGACTTAATGTCTTCAGGCTTTAAAGATGAACCTCCACCTACACCCAATTCTCAGAGTAGTGAAGGCTGTTCACAGGCCTTAAAACACGGCCCATAAAATTAACCTCTGACACTTAGTCAGAAAGTGGACTATGAACTATTCATTGTGTTGAAGGATTATTGGCTTCAAAATATAAAAGTTCATTTTAAATGGTTTATGTTTTTAGAATGAAGCTGCCTTGGCGCAGTATACATTTGGAGCCAAAATATTTTCCCCCTAAATATCCCCCACTTAAACTAGAGTATCCTTTCAACTTTAAAATGTGCAATAAGGAATACCTTTGTTTTAGTTAATGTAGCATATACAATTGCTAAATGATTTAGAATGTCATAATTATGGACATTTCCTGTGGAAATGCTTTAGGAACATGTATTTCCATTATCCTATTTTTAGTGTATTCCAGTTGATAACAGAGAAATGGTGTTTTATAAGCTTGATTTTTCTCTTTAAATATCTGGTCGCAGAGACTGTTATGCTAAAAATGTTTACTCAAAGATCATAAACTTCATTTTCCTTCTTGCTGAAGTTCTTTGTTGTAATAGTTCATAAAAAATTGTTTATTAATATTTACCAAGTGTCTGTTGATTTATTGGATCATCATGTGACTTTGTGCCATTGGGGAAGCATGTAAACTCACTCTCAGAACTGAAGATGGTGACTTGGCAGCATATTTCCTGTTGCTCACTGTTAAGGAGGCTGGACCTTGGTCAACTGTGGACTTATACAGAGGAATTTCTTTTACTTGAGATAAGTCTTGTGTCTCTATTTTTGTAGCACATTCATGTACTTTTTTCTAACCACTGTCCATGTGAGAATGGTTTTCTGAGAATGAATTTACATTAGTAGCAAGAGTTGTTTGACCTGAAGTTCTACTGCTTTTGCCATTATTGCATTATAACAGTAAAATATAGGGTGGTATGTTGTGTCTATAAAAAATAAGGAACTTTCTTATAAAAAAAATGTACACACACACTCTTCTCTTTCCCATTCCTTGCCACTGATTTTCAGGGAATATGATAAAAAAATTAGAAAAGTATAATCCTCTGAGAAAGAATGAATGAAACTGTAAGGCTTATAATGTCTTTAATCAGCAACTATGGGCTGAATTAAATTCTTTTTTTTCTCAAAATAGGGCCAAAAGCTTCAGTGTGAAACAAAATCTCTGTGAAACAAAATCTCTAAACTACTGAAGATGACTCAGAATCAAAAAGAATTTGAGTCCATTAGGAAGAATTCAATCTACATAGCCTCCATTTAATATCAGAAGCAGCAGCTATGTGTAAGAGGAAAACCATATAATAGCTTATGCCATTTTTAACCATGTAAAATAAAATTTAAGTCACAAACACCAATTTTGAATGTATCTTTCAACCTCTACAGTACACAAGGCAATGCTGAAGTTACTATAACTTCTAATTTTAAAATAGCATTTAAATAAAGGTGATGTCAGCTAGAAGATAGATTTTCAAGGAAAGGCAGATTTATTTTTTTATTCAAAGCAACAGTAGTTTTCCCTCTAAAGCCTTTTTTGTATTTATTCTATTAGTAAGCTATAACGCGTTCTACATAGTTTATCTGAGCAGTTGTGAACCCACCCATAGTTGCCTCTCCTTACATCCATCTGATTGTACCACTTCTGTAGCAAAGCCCAAGGTAGCTGCCCATATACCGGTTGTGAGAGAATACTGTCCCTTGATTCAATTATACTTTTGTATCTCAAAAGTTTTAGAAGTCCTCTCCAGCAAATTGTGTTTGAGTTTAGTTACTAAAATCATTTCATTTGTGAAGCAGTAGTGTTTCAACCTGAAAGTATTACTGCTATAGTTGTAATTATTGTCCAGTGACTCATCCCCTCCCACACTAGAAAGTAAATTTAAACAACTAATTTGTGAGATACAGATTGTTTTGTGTTAATTGCTTCAAGATAAAACCACCTTTTTTGGCGGGGGAGGTTTGATCATTCAGGTCTGAATTAAAGCTAAGCTAATGACAATGTTCAATTTAAGTTTGTTTAATGCTGATGAAAGACATTCATACAAAGCATCCTCTTTTTTTTCCATATAACCCCATTCTTTGGTGGCAGCTGGGGTTGTGGCTCAGTGGTAGAGTACTTGCCTAGCACAGGCAAGGCCCTGGGTTTAATCCTCAGCATCACATAAATAAATAGAGGTTTAAAAAAAGCATTCTTATGTGAAGGATGCTAAATGTTTCTTCATATAAATGATCACTTTGAGGGGCTGTGGTTGCGTGTGAGGCACTGGGTTTGATCCTCAGCACCACATATAAATATAAAGGTACTGTGTCCATCTACAACCAAAAAAAAAAAGGTGTTTTTTTTTAATTATCACTTTGATATACATGTTTTATAGTCTATGAAAAAAAACAGAAAGAACAATGTATCAGTTTTGCTACATTTTAATAGTAGATTTTAAGGGAGCAACTTCAACATCAGTAATATCAAACAAAAAGGTACTGAGTACTCCACAGAGTACAGAGTGCTGCCAAGCACCTTGGAAAGTTTACATGACATGGAGAAGATGAGGCCCTTCTCTTGAGAAGTTTACAGTCTGGAAATTTTGACTACTCAAGAGTTTCAGTTGAGTGAACATTTTATTAAGGCAAATTCTTCATTTCCTAGAACTACTGTAGACTGAACTATTTTTGCACTTGTGAAATTAACCCAATCCAGATGAAAGAAAAGACTAAATTTGGTTGAGAATTCTTTCAGGCTCATATAGTTTTATTAACATTCATCTAGTAAACAATATTGACCTAACAGACAACTGAAAAATTAAAGACTAGATCTCTTGAAGTGCAAGGGCTAAAATAACTGTTATTCGTTTTAAAAAGCAAACAGATGGTATGATTAGGGTTTACACTAGTTTAAAAATAGGCCAAGTATTGCATTCCCTTCATGCATTGTTCATTTAAAATAGTGAATATTAAAATACATGGGTTCTACATGTAACCCACAAAAAAGCTCCTCACAAATCTTTATGTTCTGTGTATCAAATATCCACCTTGTGTACTATGAAAGTTTTATTTATATCTCATCATTAAGTTAAAAGTAATGTAAATGGTGAAATTATAATAGGCTAATGACCTGCATATTTTCATATGAATGTCAATATATCTAAATAGGAAATAAATGGCAGTTGTATCTACCTATATTAAAAAAAAATAGAATATCTTTCCAGATTTTGCATACTCATCACTTTATAAAGACAAGGTATTCAGGTTTTAAGGTTTCACAATCAGTTGTCAGAAAAACAGCAGTTGTTCCTGCAGTATCTCATTAGCATCTGACTCAATTATTTTTAGATTACATGATTTAAACACACCCAGAAATTTGTAATTATTCTGAGAGAGATGGTGTTAATGTTAACCCTAGAATCATTAATGTTAACCCTAGAAACAATAGCAATGTGATGTAGAACAACTAATCAACATGACTAAAAATATGCTTACTTTCAGAAAAAAAATCTGGTCATCTGGAAAAAAATCACAGCTACAATCTGGGGAGCACTCCCATATAAGATATTGATCTGGTCAAGGCACACTATTTCTAAGTAGAACTATCAGATGAGGGTGAATTTAGGTCAGCTCTAAGGAACAGCCTATAAGACAGACCATAACTGATCCAATTTCCTTTCAAAGCAATCTGGTACTATCCTACCCAATTCAATTCAAAAGTTTGAAGTTGATTCAAATCAAAAGACCATATTGGAGCAAAAGTGAGCAAATGTGTAAACTCTAGCATATTCTTATTGCTCTATTTTAAAGTTTGAAGATGAGCATACCTACCACAGCAGTATTGTTCCAGGAAGCAGGGTAGGAACAGTGGTAAATTAGGAAAAAGACTATTAATTGCACAATTAATAGAAAAGTAAAAACATGTTTCAAAATCTACAATAAACCTTGTATCCAAAGGAGTCATAACAATGAGGTGCTGGACTTTAGTTCTGTGGTACAGCTTTGCAATGGACTCACTGGCCTATAGGTACGGCTCACTTCCTGCCTCCTGAAGGATGAATATGATACCCAGAGCTATGATGGTTTCTACTGAGTGGTAAAATTCACAGAAATTTTACATTACTCATGTCAGAATCATTCCTTGTGCAAAGTTTGATGTAGATGAAGATAAAGTGGTTTCTTGGTCAATAACTGCAATTTCTTTCTTTTAAAGTCAGTGGGTTTCTTGTATCTGTAACTACAATAGAAAGATGATTGTTTAAAATACTTTGATGATTGATTTACTCCAATGTTACATTCTAGATAAGAGGGACTAAGAAGAAACATGAACTAGTAACCATTAGAACAGTATGAATCCTATATGTATATCACTTACAGTTCTATTACAATTGGCCCAGGTTTAATCTCATCCATCTCCATGAAAGCAAAACACTTGGTGCTGGTAAACCTTTTTTTAGGCTTGTAGTGTTTGAATTCAAAGAAGATAGCTGCACCTAAGGAATTAAAACAAACCACATAAGCCAGAGACCACACATTTCTTATGTGTCACCAGAAGCCTATGATTTTACAAAGTAACATGTGTCAAACAGTCTGATGACACAACTGTTGATAACTCACTGTGGCTGTCACTCCAAGCTCTTCTACCATGTCTGAGTGACATTTCTCCATATCATTTAATTCTACAAAGTACAACAAAATTGTATAGCAAGAATGTAAGTTATGTACACAGGTGGAATCATAAACTATCAAAGAATATAAAATATTAAATACCACAAGAAAAACAGAAGTTACTTAAGTATGGTTTCAATAAGCACCAATATTAGAATAGAAATTTAAAAGAGTTCCTTTGATATTTTATTTCTCTCCCTCCTGAAACCACCATGCCCAGATTGTCCTTTCCATATTCTTACAAACTAACTGCCAGTTATAGTATCTTTTTACCCAATGCATCTTATTGAAAGAAAAAAAATAATTCCTTAACTGTTAGAAAGTAATCATTAGGTTCCTAAAATGACTTAAGGTAATTATTAGAGAACCTGCTTCCTTAACTCTGTATTATGAGAAATACTTCCCTGTCAAATAATATTTAACCACATTATTACACAACTAGATAATGCAACTGCTAATTCTCATATTTTAAAAAAAAATGTTGATTTGACTTTCTTTAAGTCAATATTCATAACAATGTGACATAAGATCTTGTTTTAAGTACACTATCAAGACAAACCCAGATAAATACTGTCCTTAAGAAGTCCTTAAGAAGTCAATAACTGATAATTACAAACCTTTGGTTAATTTTTCAATATGCTTCTGGAGCTCAATGTCCACATTAAAATGAACATATGTATCTTCTTTTCTTGAAGCCACAGGAGTATCTTGCACAGGAGTTAAATCTATGCCATTCAGATCTGGAGAAACAAATAAGTTTCTGCTTATGAGCATTCACATATACAGACGGAAAATCTAGAAACTGCAAAGGTTACAGTTCCCAAAGAGGCATGGAAAGAGCTGAGAGGAGATTCTCAGGCTAAGAGATTCCTATTTGGTGTGAGCAAGTATGTGAGAGTTGTTGAAGTTCATTGGGTATGTGGACAGAAATGAATATAGACTGGATAGGAGACCTCATGAAGGGGACAAGGAAGCCTTTACATGGCCAAGTGGACAAAACTTGATCTTCATAGTGAAGTGGTAAAAAGAACAAACGTTTTCCTTGGGGAATAGCCCACTATATTTTTCTATGCAAAAAAAAAAAAAAAATCTGGAGTATATAATTTGCCACAATGGACCTCTGCACCAATTTCTAACTTTGATCAAGTATATGGCTTATTTAGAAAAGCCTTTAAACCTAACCTTATAATTTCCCTGTTAAGAATCAAAAATGGATGAGAACAGCCAACAAAACCCTTTTGTTAATGAATAATTTTTCATATATATTATCTAAATTCTGGTTATACTGTTTACAACATACCCTGAATCTACAACAACCAGATGGTACGTTATATATAGTTTTAATTTTCTGGGTTTTAAAATCTCAGTTTAATCAAATTCAACATGGACTCATTTAATAACTCCTCAGTCTTTATGTGTTATTCATTTATGTGTCTCAAAAAGCTCAAAAACAATTTAGTATGTTTAATAATTAAAAAATATTTACATAAAATATTTCAGTGTAACATATGCAAAGGTAACTTAACATTTACAGCATCATTAAATATTTTTGTGTTTTAAGTATACTTTCTGAATGAGTTTGCAGATTTACAAATGGTCTATCAAACAATGTAAATATTTTCCAGTATACAATATATTTGATAACTGGTAACATCAGAATTTAAAAGTGTACCAGTATTAGTGCTGTGGATTATGTTCTTTAAATAAATCTTTTTCTTTGTGGTCATATTTTTCTTTTAATTAGCACTAATGAACCCATGGATCTGACTTTATTTCTGCAATTGATAAAAGTTCCTCCATTTAATTTCAGCACCGATCTGTTTTTTTGGTGCAAAACTACAGATTAAAATAAGCCATTTGTACTAACTATAGTTATTTCTGTAAAGTGGTATAATTTATTCCTTAATCACATCATCATCCCACGGGATTGCTTTCAGGGCATGGATGTTATGGACGCACCCTACTTCCCTGTCCCCTGATTTTCATCTGCCTCTGTAGGACTCACCTATGTAGATACCTCAGTAGCACAGGAAGAAGAGGGACTAAAGCAGGAGAGATGGGAAAACAGGACATGGGGCTTTGTGTAGAAAACTACACACCCATGGAAGGTGAGGAGTGCTATTGTTAATCTACATCCTGAAGGCTGTAGCTGCTGTTAAGGACAATGTGTATGTTTAGTCCGCCCATTAGCTGGAATCTGAAGAGCAAAAATCTATACAAACTCAAAAGCAAGTAGGAAATATATTTTGTAAGTCTTTCAGAACTATGTTCTGTTATGATCTCTTCTAGGATTTTGCCTCATTATAGAATGCATTAAAGTAAGTTGTCACATATACAAGACCATCCCCTGTCAAAAACTTTGTCCCATATGAGATAAAACATAATGCAATTTGCCAGTTATTTACCCTTTACACTAACTGTAATATAGGGATCGATGCACTGTCCAGCGTCTTTCAGACCAATTTTCTCAATCCTGATAGTGAGTAATGTCATTCCCGGTTCTGATGGCAACCTTGGTAATAAAGTACCTGGCAACAGAGAAACCTCAATATAAGTTAACTCCACCAATAATTCAGAGTAAATACTTTGACAAACAGAAGATATAGCCTACCTCTTAAGAAATAGCTAGGCATTATGTATTTTTATTTCCAAAATTCATGAACATCTGATTTATACTTTTTTAGAAAAATATTTAATTTTACACACAATATATCTGCATTTCCCAATCATACAATCACCTTTAAGCAGAAATAATAATTTCTATAATAATAGTGTATAGTATGTATAATAAAAGTTTGTTAAAAACATCACTTGAGGAAGCCCAATTATACATAATAGTATAATATGCTCACATAATATTTATATTCCATATGTACTTCTATATTATACTCAGCATCTTAATATGAAGTGGTAGAACAAAGACAAGAAAAGCTTTTAAAATACTTGTTATTCTGTTCTAAAGTCTGAGACATTTAATATCAGAGTTGATCAATACATTCTTTCCTTTAGTTACTCCTAATAAAGAATAATTTACAATTTGATATTTATGTTTTAATTTAACTATATAGTCTAACTTCTATTCTTCATTCTATTTTGTATGATTTATTCTCAGAAATTAGTACTATACAGACTGCCATATAAAAGGGCCATTTGTATAACTGAACATTTTCCCCCAAACCAACTAAAATTTTTAAAACTAAAAACCCACCCAGAACAGCATGACAACATTCACCAACCAAGAACATATGAAGGAAGAAATCAACTGTTCAGTATGTTCCCTTTTTTGAAACTACCAATAGAGAACAGATGCAAATAAGCTGATTTTAATCAAGTATGTATACAGAACCTCAAAATACATTTAACAAAAGGTTTTGGTTGATGTTTTTCAAGTTTCTATTCATCAATGTGTTATGCTACTTTTAATGATGAGTTATTTGAAATACATGAAGCAATCAACACACTATATTTGAAAATACACATTTGATTGATGGCAAATGTGGCTTGAGGAAATTTTGGGAGGTAATGGGAATGTTCTGAACTTGTATAGTGATGACAGATGCAAAAATCTATAGAGGTGTCAAAAATCAATAAATTTTATTCTTACAGAAGGGAAATCTTATGATATACAAATTATACCTCAACAATGCTGTTAAAAATGTATTACTTTCTAATTTAAACAAATATGAAGACAATACAGACAAATGCAAGAATGGGAAGGCCTGGAGGCTGCATTCCACTGTTGCATTAACAAACCTAAATGGGCTCAGGCTGATATCATTAAATATATACATAATACCTTTTATGCATCTTCTTTGATTGACAAATGAGAGTACTTTTCGAAGAGGGGCTTGTACCTGGACATCTGGGATGAACTTCAGAGAGCTAAGAAACACCTCTGAAATTTTATGAAAAATGTGAATATGTATACATTTATATTTATATACATACATATTCACGTGTATGTATATCATATACGAATTTTTCTGCAGAAAACTTTATTCTATTATGTAGTACATGGCAGTATAAATATGCTACAGTTTATGTACAAATTCTTGTGTTGATAGATATTTGAATTACTTCAAGTGTTTGGATATAGTTAACAAGACTATTATAAATACTTTTCTGAAAATCTTCTGGTGCCCATAAGCACCCATTTCTGAAACAGAGGAATCACTAAGTCACCTGGCATGTTACCTCCATACCTACTATGTAACGACAATCCATTTCCCAAGGTGGTTGTGCCAATTTTTATTCCTAGCCCAAGTGCAGTAGTGTTCCCATTGCTTTACATCCTCACTAGGTACTGTTTTCTCAGATTCTTCATGTTACCCAATTTTGGTATAAAGAGATCAATCATTTTAATTTGCATTCCTCTGAAGATTAATAAGGTGAGCACCTTTTTGAATAAATTAAATAAATGATTTCCTCTTTTCTGAAGTGTGTTCAAATATTTTGCTCGATTTTTTATTGAGATGTCTATCTTATTGAGCTGTAGGAGGTCTCTATTATTTTGCTGGACAAATGTTTTACAAATAGCTTCTTAGTAGTTTTCTTTTATAAAGACTTTTTTTTGAAGTAGAGCATATACATTTTAAAATGTACAAATTGTTAGCACAGTTTGCTGAACTTTCACAAAGTGAATACACCTGTATAACTAGCATCAGATCTAGGAAAGATATGATCAGCCTCCTGGGAGTGTCCTTCCCCACACCCTATCCAATTCACTCTTCTAAAAGATAGCAACCGTTGCTAACTTCTAACACCAAGTATTAGTTTTGAATGTTAAGAATGACTTTTGTCTGTCATGGTGTCTTCTGATTATGATAAATACTTACTGCTAGTAATATCAAGTTTCTTAATATCTTCCTTTACAATCAGTGCTTTTTATGTTATATTTAAGAAAACTTACCCCACTCCAAAATCATAAAGGTATTATCTTGAAAGCATTTTATTGTTTTGCCATTCACACTTAATTCTATATGTCACACAGAATTATTGTCTATGGTGTATAGTAGGAGCTTTAATTTTATTCAATTTCACATAGATACTCAATTGTCTCAGCACTACTTATTAAAAAGACTGACATTTTCCACCACTGATCTGCAGTCCCACCTCAATCATAAATCATCTGGCAATCACTTTCTGAGTTTTCTGTCTTACTGAACTGTTTATCCTCTTATCACTAATACAGTGTCTTAATTCTATAGCTGTATAAAAGGTCCAGAAACTGCAATATATGAGACCTTAAACTATACTACAGAGCAATAGTAACAAAAACAGCATGGCATTGGCACTAAAACAGACTGGTAGACCAATGGTACAGAATAGAGGACACAGAGACTAACCCACAAAATTACAATCATCTTATTTTAGACAAAGGTGCCAAAAACATGCACTGGAGAAAAGATAGCATTTTCAACAAATGGTGCTGGGAAAACTGGAAATCCATATGCAACAAAATGAAATTAAACTCATAACTCTCACCATGCACAAAACTTAACTTAAAATGGATCAAGGACCTAGGAATTAAGCCAGAGACTCTGTGTCTAACAGAAGAAAAAGGTAGGCCCTAATCTTCATCATATGGGTTAGGCCCCAACTTCCTTAATAAGACTCCTATGGCACAAGAATTAAAACCAGGAATCAATAAATGGGATGGATTCAAACTAAAAAGTTTTTTCTCAGCAAAAGAAACAATCCATGAGGTGAACAGAGAGCCTACATCCTGCGAGAAAATCTTTACCCCTAACACATCAGATAGAGCACTAATCTCTAGGTTATATAAAGAACTCAAAAAGCTAAGCACTGAAAAAAACAAGTAACCCAATCAAAAAATGGGCCAAGGACTTGAACAAACACTTCTCAGAAGAGGATATACAATCAATCAACAAATATATGAAAAAATTTTCAACATCTCTAGCAATCAGAGAAATGCAAATCAAAACTAAGATACAACTCTAATCAGAATGGCAGCTATTATGAAGACAAACAACAATAAGTGTTGGAAAGGATGTGGGGAAAAAGGCATACTCATACATTGCTGGTGGGACTGCAAATTGGTGTAGCCAATCTGGAAAGCAGTATGGAGATTCTTTGGAAATCTGGGAATGGAACTACCATTTGACTGAGCTATTGCTCTCCTTGGACTATACTCAATGGACTTAAAAACAACATACTACAGGGACACAGCCACATCAATATTTATAGCAGCACAATTCACAATAGCTGAACTGTGGAGCCAACCTACATGCCCTTCAGTGGATGAATAGATTTTTTAAAATGTGGCATATATACACAATGAACTTTTTAAAAAGAGAATAAAATTATGGCATTTGCAGGTAAATGGATGGCATTGGAGAAGATAATGCTAAGTGAAGTTAGCCAATCCCCAAAAAACAAATGCCAAATGTTTTCTCTGATATAAGGAGGCTGACTCATAATAGGGTAGGGAAGAGGAACATAAGATGAATAGATGTATTCTAGATAGGGAAGAGGGGAGTGAGGGAAAGGGAGGAGGCAGGGGATTAGCCTCCTAATGAATGTGGAATGAATTTGATGGACATCATTATCCAAAGTACATGTCTGAAGACACAAATTGGCTGTCAACCTACTATATATACAAACAGAGATATGAAAAATTGTGGTATATATGTGTAATAATAATTGTAATGCAAAAAAAAACCAAGTACATGTATAACGTGAATTGGCATGAATATGCTTTATACAAAGATATAAAAAATTGTGCTCTATATTTGTAATAAGAATTGTAATACACTCCATTGTCGTGTATTTAAAAAAAATAAAATCAATAAAAGAAAAAGAAGGGAATCGGGAGTGGGTAGTGAGAAACTGTGGAATGAACCCAAACTAACTTTCCAATGCACATATGTGAATATACTATAATGAAACTCATCATTTTGAATATCTATAAGATACTAATTCTTAAAAATGTAAATAAATAGATCAGTAAAGTGGATCAAAGGGAACAGTGGGAGGGAGGATGGGGAGGGTGAAGGGACTGAATTGGAGCAAATTATATTCCATGCATTTATAATTAGTCCAAATGAATCTAATGTCAAGAATAACTATTATGAACAAATGAAAAAAAGAATAATGACTTCACTATTTTTATAAAATGCATTCTTATAAACAATTCAATCAAGAGAAATGAAAAAGTAAAAGAGAACGTACAATTAAACATCTCACCAACCATAACAATAATTAAGTCACTCTTCCATCTTTTTCCCTAATTTCAAGATTACTCCAGTTTCCTTTTCCTTTTGATATTCTTTTCTTTCTTTCAACAAAGGTTTATTTTCTACATAAAATTCTTATATTTATTTTGTTGAATTTATAATAAGGTCCTTGATATTATTTAATACTACTATAAATATTATAATAGTTCATTTTCTAAGCAACTATTACTTGTTTGAGGTAGAATTGATTTGTCTGTACAGATTTTATATCCAGAAACCGCATTACCTTATTAATGAGTTATGAATAGGTTTTTTGCATATTCTCTATATATTCATAAATATGCAAATAAAGAACATGCCCCCTTTTATATTTCATTTTTCTTATCCTAGTGCAGTAGCTAGGGCTTCCAAAACAATTCTGATGAAAAGAAGTAATAGACACTCTTGTTTTGTTCAAATTCATCATTAAATGATTTTGGGCTGTAAATCTCATGTAGCCATGTTTTATCAAGTTAAGGATGTTTTTCTGTTCTTTGCCAAGAATTGTTTAAAATCAAGGCTGTATTTCAAACTTAACTGAGAACTTTTCCTGCATTGTTGAAAACATTATGAAATCTTTCCCCTTAATCTGCTAATGTGAACTACCTTGATAAATTCTGCTAATAATATATTTTGAAAAATCACTCAGTTCATGGAGATTTTCTGAATTATTTTCTACAGCATCCTATGTATCATAGTTTATTCAGTCAATCTTCATATGGCAGTTACATTATTTCTAACTTTTTATCATTATAAAAAACACCTCAACAGAGAATCTGGTATATATGCAAGTGTTTCCCTCTCTTTTTCCTGTATTTTGCGGGTGCATCTTCAGAGTAAATTCTCAGGAATGAGATTGCTAAGGAAAAAATATGTACTTATATGTTGTTAGAGAATGCTCAATTTCCCTCCAAAGGAACTGTACCATTTTTCTATTCCCACCAGTGTTTAATAAGTACCTATTTCCCCTAAGACTCACCAACAGTAGCTTTAATTTATGTTTTTTATTAAAAATAAAGTTGAGTATCTTTTTATATGTTTAACGGGTATTTTTAAATGTGTGTGTGTGTGTGTGTGTGTGCACGCACGCGCGCACACTCGCTCATGTTGTCTGTTCCTCTCATGTATTCTGCTTTGGTTATTACAATTAAAATTTTTCTTTATATATTAAGAATGTTGGGTTGGGATGTAGCTCAGTGGCAAAGTGTCTGCCTTGCATTTGCAAAATCCTGGATTCGACCCCTAGTTCCAAAAAAGACAAAAAAAGAACCCACCATACCCCACCGCCCAAAACCCACAAGAATGTTACCTCTTTTATGTCTTACCTCTTTACTACCCTTTTTTTGACAGTCAAAAGACGATTGCTTTACAGCTTTCAAAGTCTTTTTGATGTTAAGATTATTTGTTTCCAAGTTGATATTAAACTTGTTGTTACTTTGGGGTGAGTCAATTTTATAACCTGTCATCATCTAGATCTTTCAGTTGAAATGGTAGGGCTGATGCTACATTCCTTAACAACAATCTTTTTGCCTGAGACTACACAATAAGGTTTAATGTAATCATTATGCTTCGAATAATTTAATATGGAGGCAGTGATTGCACGTCTGAATTTCTTGTTTAATTCAAGGTAGAATGTCAAACATTGTGCTCCATGATGAAGGTAGCTGACTGTAATTAAGATCATAGATTACATAGAAAGGTGCCTATTTAAGGTGTTTCAGAATTGTCTATGATGTGCTCTCTCTCTGCATGGTCAACTCCTACATATTCAGTGAGTCCTAAATCTGGCTAGATTTATTGAACTCCCTCAGCCCTTCTTTTTGCCAACCTATGACATTGGTGCACATCTCTAATCATAATCATGTGCTTTGGGCTCTGTCTTGCTGACTACACAATAAGCATCCTGAAAGGTGTGGGAACTGTTCCTTTTGTAGTATGCACAAGGAATAAACAGATCTTTGTTGAAGAAATATTTTATTGAATGAATGACTGAATTTCTAGTTCTAGAGGTTATCATGCTCTAGTAAACAAATGGCTAGAGAATCTATATCAATGAGTGAAGAAATAATAAACATAAAAGAAGATCAAATACTAAAATAATACCATACCATCTATAGCTCCCAGGTTAGATGAAAAAGGTTGCATGTTTTTGCATCAAAGATAAAACCATGATAGTTGTAAATTGAGCCAATGCATTAAAAGGAAGATTTCTAAGTGAAGAATTAACATCTCCAATTTCATAGTGTAATATGAGAACAAGTCAAGTAAATTCATAAAATCTAAAGACTAACAAGGATAAGAAAGAAATCACTACACACAATCCAGTGTAAACTGTGCTATTCCAGCTAGATCATCTGCTCTCAGATCTAGAGCAAAGATCAGAAGAAATGTTCTTCCACATGGAATTGCTATGTAAATAAGAAATAGCTAACACTTGTGAGCATTTTTGATGTGCCACGTACTGTCCTAATATCATTTTCTAAGCAAAACTCAAACACAATTTGTTGTAATTAGTAACCCTAATATTACCAGTAGATGTATGACTACTTGGATTGAATGTTTGTATGTGAAATACCAGATTTCATGTATTTTTTAAAATCTCATTTCAATCCTTTTAGAGACAGCAGAGTGGGGAGTGTATACCTAAAGATCCATTTGTTATGTTCATATTAATCAGCTTCGTTGGGAACTACTCAGATAATGTGGAGTCTCCTTTTTCTTTGGTGTATTTCTTAGGTGCACAACATGGACTGGCCCAGCATTGGGTTTGCCCTGTGCACGCCTTGCCCTGAATTAGTGGAGAGAAGCAGGGAAGCTTTGAGCATATATCAAACTAACATCCTCAGATTTTCTCTATTCAGAGATGTTTTACCCTATTTACATTGAATTTAGAAAGGAAAAAAATGCATTGTTATAAAATTGCAAGTAATGAAAACAAATGGAAATGAAAAGAGAAATAGTAGGTCCTCAAGAGATTTTGGTACCTAGTTATTGCCTTTTCCTGAGACTTAATACCTACTGAACCAATTGACTCTGGTGGTTTATTTTTAAAATATCATCTAAAATTATAACAAAAGCATGCAAAAAGGAGACTATTATCCAAAAACAAAAAAAGAGAATACTAGAAAATTTTAAAATTGGAAAGTTAAATTAGGAAATCTTATTTCAAAAAAGTTTTATTTCTCTGAAAATGTAATACTATGCCCCCCAAAAGCATTACTTTCAATTATGTCTACAAATTAACAAAATTAAGCACTTTTTATTCAGCCAGTATGAAAGATTTTTGATCTCTCTCAAAGAGTTAATTTTGTTTAATTCAAAGAACTGGCCTTATTAAATTTATTTTCTGCTTTTTTACATTTTGAAACATTAATTTGATAAGTTAAATTATATTTAAACTATTGAAAGATAAACGAAATTACATGTGTAAGATAGGAAAGAAAAAAAATAGAGCAACCAAAACTATGGAACTTTTAACAATGCTGAATTTCCAAGTTTCAAGAAGTATAGCCTAGTTTAAAAGCAGTATGTGAGATAATAGACCAAAAAAAAAGTGATGTAACACACTATTCATGCTTCTCTGTAATACTTTTAAGTGTTATATAATATAGGTTATTATAAAACACAACAGACAAAATATTTTCCATGATATCTATGTTAAATATCTTGAAATAAAGGCTATTGGATGTAATCTTAAGAAAGAAAGAAATAAAATAAAATTCAAAAAATAACTGAAAATAAATTCTTCCTGGAGTGCAATGATCTTTAGTCAAAAATTCTTATTTCATCATCTTTGGTGGGAACCACTCAATTGCAATACCATATTTAGTCAATTTTCATTCTATTTTCTAAAAAGAAAGAACTACTTTCTTTTTCAAGGTGGGAATTATGTAGATAATGATTTCTCAGTCCAATATTAATCTTTCTACAAAATAACTCATTAACCCAAGGTGTTCAGGATCAATTTCTCTGAAGTTGGAAACCGTAACTTCCCATTTAAGAGTTGTAATTTGAAGTTCACCTTTAGCTACGCTGGACTGCTTTCCATTTTTCAAATATGTTGCAGATCTACTACTGACAGGCTTTTCCACATGGATGTCCCTGAGGTTAGAGCATTACTTTTTCCTAGTCAATCTATGGAACAAATTTAGGTGCCTTTCAATAGATGAGTTGATAAAGAAATTGTGGTACATATACACAATGGAATATTACTCAGCTTTGAAGAAGAATGGCATTATGGCACTTGCCAATAAATGAATTAGTGATGACTATGCTCAGTAAAATAAGCCAGTCATCTGTTTTCTCTAATATGTAGAAGGTAATCCAAAACAAGGAGGGAGGGATAAAAAAATTTAAAAAAATAATAGTAAAATGAGAAAAGGAACAAAAGTGGAGAAAGGGAATTTATTCAAAATATAGAAAGGATCCATAGAGTAGATGTAGAGAATTAAGGATGAAGAATAAGGGATGGGCAAAGAGAATAATTGTGAATGAAGTAGGCCAAAATTTTGTATGTGCCACTGTGTGTCCTGCATCTTGTGTATCCACAAGACAATAACTAAAAATAAAAGTAGATTATAATGGGGGGAGCAGTGGAACAAGGATGTGCTGGGCACTGATTTAGAGCTGGATCATTCCATGCTTTTGTGATTATGTCAAGGTGTTGTATGATAATTATAAAAAAATCTATGAAATGAAAGAACATATACCTATATGAACCCTGAAAACCTGTCATATTCTTGATTGTGTTTTCAATTATTCACAATAAATTCCTAGGTTTTCATAGATTATTTCCTTTTTTCAAGAAGGAGACAGAAACTTAGAAACACCAGTGTTGAAGAGACTGATAGTAAAAGATAAACAGAAAAGTGAGTTAAAATAGTTGAAAGAAGATGCAAAACAACTGAACAGATTGATGTCAAGAAGTCCAAGATCCAATACTACTATTAAGAAGGAGGGAGGGGTCAATACTTTTAAATGTGGCTTATGAATTGCAGGAGCAGGAGGCGTGGCTGGAGAAAGCAGTCAATATTACTATTTCATGAAGAAAATTATGGCTAAAACATAAATGGCCAAGAGAGACAAGGAAATAGAAAATGGAACTAAAAGTAATTTTACTGACAGCTCTGATCAGTAAGAGTTACTCATCATATTTTATGTTACCTAAAAATGGCTTAATTAGGCTGAGGTTGTGGCTCAGAGTTAGAGCATTCGCCTAGCACGTGTGAGGCCCAGGGTTCAATCCCAAGCACCACATAAAAATAAATAAACAAAATTAATTTATTGTGTCCAACAACAACTAAATAGTATTTTTTTAAAAAAAATGCTTAATTGTATTACACTTTGTAATTTTGTTTACTTATACATAATTATATTTTAGGTTACTGAAAAAATATACATCAGCAATGCAGAAGTAGAGCATAAGAAAAATTGAGGTAATTCTGAGAAAAGACATTTTTTTTCCAAAGGAAAGCGTAATTTTTTACCAAATAGTTTATATAAAAAAAGAAATATTAGAAATAATTTTAAGTGGTGTGTGAGGACTCAGAATGAGAGGCTTACCATTAGTGGAGTTTAGTTTCCTTCAAAATATCATAGAAGAATGGAGTGAGACCAAAAATGGGAAACAAAGACTTATTAGGGAGGATTCTTACACAATACACCAGTGTGAAATGAAAAAGAAAAGATTTGGCCAGATGCACAACATCACATCTGATGAGACTGCAACAGAGACATCTCAGATGCAGGTGAGTAGTTAAGGCCTGTGAGCCACAGGGCAGGTTACAGGGTGGTCAGTTGGAGAAATGGGCATATCTGTCCTAACAAGAGAATCTAAGCAGAGAAACACAAATGCTCCACGCTCTACACATTATGCCTCTCATATCTGTTTCATTCTTAGGTTATTCCTGTTTGAAAGAGCTGTTTCTGGTGTCTTTTCCTATAAAAATATTCTGAGTAAGTTTAATGAACTGTCTACTCTGTTGTTGTTGATCTTGAACATGTAACTCACACTCGTCATCCTTTTTTGTTTTTTTTCATCCTGAGCTAGCATCTCTTTGGGATTAGGTCCCTCTTCATCATTTCTTTTTTATTATTCAATCCTATTTACCAATAAAATAGAATGGGTCATGTTGGTACCAGAAATAACCAGTGAATAAACTGCATGCCCTGTTTTCCTTTAGCTATTAAATACCAGTATCTCTAACTCTATTTGATGAGGTAGGCTGATCTTAATTAGGATGGAGGATTTTCCCCTTACTTACTTGGTAAGAGGGGCCTGAATTCACCAGAGAGGATCACTACTATAAATTTTTATTGGCTTCCTAATGGCACCTCTAATGAAAATGGTCAACTTGAGAATACAACCTTTAAAGCCACAGCAATGAAATTTGCACAGGGTTGGAAGAAGAAATTATCCAAAGTAGACCTCTGAAACTATAGGAATCTGTGGCATTATTCCTCTCTTCTAAACTTGTGTGTGCTATTTATGTTGAAAGTAGCCTTAGTGTATATATGCCACATTTTTTTTAAATCCAGTCATCTATTGAAGGGCATCTAGGTTGGTTCCACAGTCTAGCTATTGTGAATTGTGCTGCTATGAACATCGATGTAGCAGTATCCCTATAGTAAGCTCTTTTAAGGTCTTCAGGGAATAGTCTGAGAAGGGCAATAGCTGGGTCAAATGGTGGTTCCATTTCCAGCTTTCCCAGGAATTTCCATACTGCTTTTCAAATTGGCCGCACCAATTTGCAGTCCCACCAGCAATGTACAAGGGTACGCTTTTCCCCACATCCTCACCAGCACTTGTTGTTTGACTTCATAATGGCTGCCAATCTTACTGGAGTGAGATGGTTTGCATTTCTCTGACTGCTAGAGATGGTGAGCATTTTTTCATGTACTTATTGATTGATTATATGTCCTGCTCTGAGAAGTGTCTGTTCAGGTCCTTGGCCCATTTGTTGATTGGGTTATTTGTTTTCTTATTGTTTAATTTTTTGAGTTCTTTGTATACTCTGGATATTAGGGCTCTATCTGAAGTGTGAGGAGTAAAGATTTGTTCCCAGGATGTAGGCTCCCTATTTACCTCTCTTATTGTTTCTCTTGCTGAGAAAAAACGAGAGAAGGGAAATTGCATGGAAATGGAAGGAGACCCTCATTGTTATACAAAATTACATATAAGAGGATGTGAGGGGGAAAGGAAAAAAAAACAAGGGAGAGAAATGAATTACAGTAGTTGGGATAGAGAGAGAAGATGGGAGGGGAGGGTAGGGGGGATTGGTAGAGGATAGGAAAGGTAGCAGAATACAGCAGTCACTAGTATGGCAATATGTAAAAACGTGGATGTGTATCCAATATGATTCTTCAATCTGTATACGGGGTAAAAATGGGAGTTCATAACTCACTTGAATCAAATGTATGAAATATGATATGTCAAGAGCTTTGTAATGATTTGAACAACCAATAATAAAAAAAAAGGATAATGAAGTCAACTCAAGCCATTGTAAGTGTGGGGAAGTATAATTTAGTGAGAAAAAGAGAATGAGAATGTAATGCACTAACCCAATCTACCATAATAGTTTAACAGAAAAATTGAACATGAAAATAAACAATCATAACATGAAAAAAAAAAAAAAGAAAGAAAGAAAGAAAGTAGCCTTAGTAACCATGTGGATAAAGCAACACTGGATTAAATTTCAATAGTAAGACAAAATATAGTAAACTTATTTCAGTTACCATAAAAAGATTAGAAGTATATATTAAATCATTTATATATAATAAGTGGAGTGAAATATTTAATGTTGAAAAGAAATCCACTAACCTAGAATTCTACAATCAGAAAAAAAATAATGCTTCAGAGATGAAAAAGAAAATGAGCAAGAAATGCAACAAATACAAAACAAAAAAATAGTGGCTATTTATACCTCTATATCAATGGTCACTTTAAATATGAATACTACCATGATATGGTAAATTTTATTAGTTTATAAAGAAACACTCACATATAAGCTGTGTCTGAGAATCTCACCTTAAATAGTAATATATGTGTATTATTGATAAAGAAATGAAGAAAGATATAACATGTTGTGGTGATGAATTTCTTGGTCAACTTGGCTAGGATATAGTATCTGGATGTTTGCTCAAGTGCCAGCCTGGATGTTGATGTGAAAGTATTTTTACATAAAAAATTAATGTTTTAAACTGTACATTTTAAATTAAGATTATATTTTATGATTTGGGTAGATCTCACTCAATCTCTTTAAGGTCTTAGGCAAGAACAACAACAAAAAAAAATCCCCCAAGTAAAAATGAATGGTCTGCAGAGTGTCTTTGTAATTGAGACTACTGCATCAAATATTACTTTTATATGTGTCTCCAGCCTGTTTTGTCACCATGAAGATTTTATTAAGAATCACTTTTTCTCTTTCTCTGTCTTTTCTTCCATAGATAAATAGGTAGATAGATAGATAAATGGATTATAATATATACTATGTATAATTATATATAACATATAGGTTACATTTATCTTATTATTTCTATTTCTCTGAAGAATACTGACTAATATATGTTCTTATATTCATATAAAAACCCTGGAATAGGAATAATAAATTTACATACAGCAAAGTTTAAAGCAAGAAATATTATTACAAAACAAGTGGAGTATCATATGATAAAAAAGATAAACTGACCAATAGGAGGTAACAATTTATAAGGTATATGTAAGCAATAACAGAAGATAAAAATATCTGACTCACAAAATAAAATAGAACTACATTGAAGTATAAAGACACCATCATTCTCTTTGAGACTTAAATAAAACTGTTTCAGAAATTGACAGATTCATCAGGCAGAGCAATAATGATGGTGAAAAACACTATCAAAAAACAATCTGATTGAAATTTAGACCATGCAGCCTCTAACAACAGAAAAATACATCTTCTACTGTAGCTCATATGGAATATTCTGTGCATACTATGGGTCATAAAACACTGATAAAAACTAGTCTGGAAATTATATGAGGTATGTTCTCAGGCCACAATGGAAATAAATTAAAAATCAAAAGTTAAATGATAGATAGAAAATCTCAAAAAAATGGAAATTAAATAGCATTATTCTAAATAACACATGGATCAAAAAATCTCCAGATATTTTAAAATACATATGTAACTAAATGTAAGTACAACTTATAAAAATTTGTGAAAGACAATGAGAAGAGTGCTAGAGTAAAATTCATATTATTAAATACATATATTAAAGTTCAAAGAGTTTCAAAATAAAATATATTTTATTTAAGGATCCTAGAGAAATAGGTTTATTTAACTCTACAATAAAATGTAGAAAATAACTAATAAAAAATCTATCACAAAACAATGGTATTAAAAACAGAAGACAATACAAAAAAATAAAAAATAAAAAACATAGTTATTTTAAAAGATAAATTAAATCTAACAACTTATAGCCAATGAGAAGAAGACAATGCACATTTACTAATTTCAGAAATACTGCTTCTCAAGCATGTTAAAAATAATAAATACTATATAAAACTTTATATCTACAAAATGGGTAACAAAATTTTTGTGATAAACTGTTACCAAGATTGAAACAAATGTAGATATGTGTGCATAATACTTAAGTGAGTATATTAAGGACACCAAGTCAATGATTTATAAAGTACCAGAATAAAAAAAAAATCTAGGGCCAGAGTGCCGCAGTCTGGCTGGGCACAAATCATGAGCCACTGAAGCACAAACAAACTTTATTTCTGAACTCCACCAGCACACTCCACACACCTTCCTGGGAACTCTCCCAAATACCACACAGCTCCTCCAGGAACCAGCAACCAGAAATCCCTCCTTCGGCACTTCCCCAACCAATGGGAACTCTCCGGGTATCCCCCCACCCCTAGAACTCCAAAGTAGCAGGCCGAGGCAGACAGCAGGGGTCTAATATACACAGCTTAACATAACCATTATCATCTCAATGGCTTGCTGGCGTCACCTCTCAACCACTCCGTTCTGGCAAAAATACCATGCATCATTCGGACTCGGCTATGACTCTCAGCATCTCCCCCCTTCTGTTTAATTAAACACCAAGCATGTGACTTAGGGACTGTGTTTGTTAGTCTGTCCAATACTACATATGGTTCTTACCCGTCATTGGATGAGCTGACCTCAAGGTGTCAGCCTCCTGTCTTGCAATTGGATCTTACCCGTCACTGACTACCAGTCCAGTATATAGCCATACTTGTGGATAGGCCTATACACCACTGGGGGGGGGGGGTGAGGTTCTTTGCCTCACCTCTGTTGGCCCCTAATTTGGCCTTGGTGCCAGTGGGGGGTGAGGTTCTTTGCTTCACCTCTGTTGGCCCCCAAATTTTAGACCATCACTAGCAGAAGGGAGCAGGATACAGAAATGCCATGACACCAAGCCAATTGATGGCTCCTGTGGAAAAATTGTACCACCGGTGACACCATCAGCAAAGATACGCCAGCACTACCACAATTCGCTGCACCAAAAGATAGTTCACAATGTATACAAGTGATACATAGTCCAGGCAAGTTCTGCAAGTAGTTCAAAGTGGAGGAATCTATCAATATGTCCATTTCCTCCCAAAATAAATCGACTCCTTAATTGAGCATTACTTGTTGAGTTATTATTCATTGATGCATCAGTTTATACAGTTTACTGTGATAGCTATCAAAGAAACTGTAGTTTGGTTTTATCTTTGTCTTCACCGGCACTGGGATGAAGATAGGAATTCTGGCAATGATGGCTAAAAGAAAATTATGTAACATTCCAACAGGTACTAAGAAAACAATTTTCTGAACAATTTATGTTATCCTGAACAGAATTATTTAAATATAATGAAAAGGAAAGGTGAAAGTAAATAAACAGATCTGTTAACCTCCTTATTTGTTCACATATTTAAAAAATCCTCAACAGCTGTTTACCCAATTTAAATTAAACCATTAAAATCATGTGAATAAAAAAAAATTGGATTCATTTTTTCATGAGCACTCCTCATATATGATATATGACATATGCACATACAGACATACAACAGAAAACACAAGTGTGCACACATAACATACAACACATAAGACAATAGTAAAGGCCTTGTAGCTTTACACAGGTGAAATCTCCATTGCAATGTTTAAAAACTCCACAGTCAAAAAATAAGAAGTGATCAGAAAAACGTTAACCTAGGTCAATATGAGCTCAAAAAATAAAATAGAACTTTATGATGTGGGAAAATGTAATAATAAAATACATATTGAAAAAGACAGCCTGGTTACCACCTGGGTTTGACTCTTTTTTGGATATCCCATCCTTTTTTCTGTAACTTGCATAATGGGTCTGAAGGTATTCCCACAAGCAAGCCCCAAGGTTTTATACATTTGAAATAGGCTTTAATGGTGTTTGTTATTCATTAGCCTCCCTGTGTGGGAGAACCACTGTTGCAGATGTAAAAATAGCCAAGCTGGAGCTCTGGATATCAGCTGTTATGGATTTGAGTCAAATCGTCTTCTTTTGGGCTTATAAAAATCGCTTTGGTTAGTCCCTCTGGAATCCAAATCAGCTGCTGTTCTCCCTGTGGAAACACACAAACAGACCCCTGACTCCAGAAAATCACTGGGTCAGGATCTTTATATTGTCCTGTTAGAATATCCTTCCAAAGTACCTTGGGCTTATGTACATTTTTTTGGACAAATATGCCTTTCTGCAGCACTAAGCCCTGATGAATTCAAATTTTAATAATTTAGAGTTAAAAGCGTTATTTTATGCTTATCTTTAAGGGATATATACCCCTTTCCAATTCACTCTTTTTGCTTTAATAAGTACATTTTAATAGTTTGATGAGCTCTTTCAACTATGCCTTGTCCCTGTGGATTGTATGGGATTCCTGTTATATGAGTAATGCCAAATGATGAGCAAAATCGTTTAAAAGAGTTAAAGGTATAGCCAGGGGCATTATCTGTTTTTAACTGTTTTGGAACGCCCACAGTGGCAAAATTTTGTAAGCAATGAGCTATAATATCTTTAGTTTTTTCTCTGGCATAAAAGGACCCCATCAAAAGTCTGGCTTTATAAATTTTGAATACTTCACATATTGTATCTTAGAAAACACATACAAATTTAAATTTAATTCATTTATTGAGAATGCATCTTTTATTAAGTACCATACTAAAATGTACTTACAAAAACTGAATCTTGAGTAATTTTTTCCTGTATTTGAAACCAGATTCTCTCCTTTTCCAGTTTTATTACATCAAATATGCCTGACACATCATGGGAAACTCAAACAGTGATTATTATCAATATTATAATTATCATTATGTATCATAACTACTATCATCATTTGTAAAAATTCAGAGGCACACTTGTATCTGATACAACTTAGAATTTTTAAAACAGGTTTTATAAGCAATTAACCAAGAATTTTCAAGAAGTCTGGGATATGCCCATGCAAACATGTATTTGTGGTGAGCATACTGATAAACATGGTAGAAACATCGCCGAATGAGACAATTACCATCTCTCAATTATAAAGTGTCTTGAGTAGGCAACCAGGAAGCCTTGAGATTCCATGATGTCGGTTAGCAGATGGGAAGGAAGGCAAGGCCGCAGACACAAAAGCTGGACAGGACCATTTTCAAAAGGTAGAAATTGCTCAAATGGATCACAGAAATCAATAATACATCCAAAAAGAAACAAAAAATGATCATCCCAAACAAATTGTACATCAGCTGTACGTAGTCACAATAATTTTGTCTCTAGTAGCAAAGATTATGACAAGATTATTCCTGGGTATAAACTGTTTCATTATCTGCTAACTTTTAAAACTAAACTATCATATTTAGCCACAGAGAACCTATTGAAGATTGATAAAATTTTCATTTGTACTTTACATAAAAAGTTGAAAAAATACTGATACAATCACTTTTAGTCATTATGACCAATGCAATCTACATAACCAAAAGTTGATATTTAATAAATTGCCATGAAACAATATGATTCACAATCATTTAGAAGCAAAACCGTGGCAATTTTCATGAGACAATTGTTGGAAATCGAAATTCCATCACCTGAATTGTTTTTCAGAAATAATTTCAGTTGAAAATAAATGAAAAAGAACAAGACAGAGAGGAAGAATAGATATTTGATGATATTGATGCAATAACTTCTTAATATATTAAAAAAATGAGTTCCTAAAATCAAAAACTACAGTGTAAGTCTGATTTTTAGCTGACAATTAACATCATTCAATATGAAAACAACAAAAATATCTATACACATATAGATACAAACTCTCTGTAATCACTTTGGTCAATTTAAATTCATAACTAAAATTTAAACTTCTAATATATGTATGAATAAGCTTAATATTTATTAACCACTTAAAACTATACTTATGCAGAAATACTGATGCAGTTTCCTAAATATCTAAATAAAATTTCTGTTTTGGGAAATTATTATATAAAACTCCTTTCCACTGAGTTTAATTCCTCATACAAATAAGATTTACAATGGACCACAGAATACAGAATATTTAAACTCTGAAAAAAATACCAATTTCTTCATGTTGAATTAAGACAGAGTCTACTTTCTAGAATTACAGGATTCTACAAGCTAAAATTTACAAATAACTTAATTTTTCTCTCACATTCCTTAAACTTTAGAAAGAATAATATTAGAATATTTGGTGTGCATTGTTATAATCTATGATTATATATTGATTTATTTAGGAATGTGAGTGTTTTTTTTCCTATATAAAACAAACATGCTCTAAGTTTTCTATTCATTTTGGGATGTGCTCTTAAGCTTTAAGGGCAAAATAATGAATTAGATTCATTTTCTTTGGATTGAAAATCACATTGAATAACTGAAGTATTTAAAATATTGATATTTGCATTACCTGCTAATTTAAAACAATATTTACTTCTTTCCTATGAAATAGTAATACAGGATTTATTGTTATCAAAATAAGAAAAAAAACTGTACAATCCTATCATACTGTTGCCAAGTACTACAATAATGACACTGTTTGCTCTCCCAATGTAAATGTCTCAAGTTTAATAGAGAAGCCTGACACATCTAAAGAAGATGTAGAACCACTGGAGTTCCTTTCTAAAATAATGAATGCATAAATAATAAAATGATACAAACACTTAATGTCCAGTTTATAAAAACTTCATTTTATGTATTTGAACTCGACAACATGTTTTTTTGTTATACATATAGTTAGGAAAATGCTTGGTTTAGCCAAACAAAGTGGCATAAACATCACTCCATTTAATTACTCAGGGTGTGTGTGTGTGTGTGTGTGTGTGTGTGTGTGAGAGAGAGAGAGAGAGAGAGAGAGAGAGAGAGAGAGAGAGAGAGATGATAACACATAAAATATATATTTTTAGGAAAAATACAACATTAATAACTATACTACTCATGCTGTACAATAGATCTCTAGAATTGTTTATACTACATAAGTGCTACTTTGTATCCTTTAACCTAAATTCTCCTAGTTTTCCCCCCTCACTCCCCTACCCTGGAAGACATTGTTATTTTCTATCACTGTGTATTTGAGGGATTTTTCCTTGTTGCTTTGTTTTTTAGAATCAGAATACAAGTGAGGTCATTCAGTGCTTTCTTTCTGCATCTAGTTTTAATTAGCAGAATGTGTTCCACATTAATCCATGTGGTGGCAAATGGTGAGATATCTATTTATTTTATTTATTTGTTTGTTTTTTTGTTTGTTTGATTAGGTAATGGGAATGGAACCCACAGGCAATTAAACAATATGCCAAACAAGGCAAATTTTAAAACATGAGCAACAGATATAAAAAATATTGGAAAACAATGTCAAAACCATCTTAGAATCAATTTTTTTTAAAGAAAAAGATTAACCTTCTGCATTATTTAGATTTTCTTCATTATAACAAAATATCTGAGTCGGGGTAACTTTATAAAGAAAAGAGGACACTGTTTTGGAAGTTCAAAGATATGATGCTGAACTCTATTCAGACCTTGGGAGTATTATCTCAGTTGAGCTGGGTATGTGAAAAATAAACTTCATGTTGCAATAAGATTCCAGAGAGACTCTGAAGTCAGAAATGGGTTTTTATAGCAACTTGTTCTGCAAATAAATTATATCAGAAAACCAGTAATTAAGGAATATCCCTCAGGTCCCCACCTCTAAAATGTCATGACACTTTAGATTTCCCATACAAACCATAGTATAAAAACTATCAACGTCAAAAAGCACATAATTGAAGGGAAACAAAGAATTTGATATTCTTAAAAGAAAAGTTATTTAGAAAATCTGTACTTTGTAAGTGAAAAAAAAATTTGAAACATTTTCACATTATATCCTCAATAATGTTTCCCTTAATGTTTCACATGCAAGTATAATTATATAGTAGAACTCTATATCTAAATAAATCTAAAAGAAGAATTTCAGTGAATAAAGAAAATCAAAAAATATTATTGGTAACTATACATGCTGTATTTTGTAGGCATTTTGCTTTTTTCTTTAAAAAACTTACCCCTAAATAAAATAATTTTGTTTCTTACTTAACATAATGTCTAAAATTTGAAAAAAAATAAATTATAATTTTCTATTTATGCTGCATTTTTCTCTGGGTAAATGGGTGCTCAAAATCTATATTATAAATATTCTAGTAAAATAAAGCAAAAACAGTGGTCAGAAAATGATTATCATTTTGTACTACAATATATTCCCAATTATTATTAAAATCTGTAAAGTTCAAGATGGATACCATTTATGCTAGATTTTGAAGTGTTTTATTTTCATATGAGTGTGAAAATCTATTTTATTAATTATATTGTTATAGTCATTGTTTTAAGGACATTGAGGATGTTAAAAATTTTAATTACAGTTTGTTCCAGAAGAAGTTTAATTACATCTACTCTACTCAATAGCCACACATTTTATTAAAATGTTCATAAATATTAAGTAATTAATATGTTTGAATCATAGGGTCATAGAAAATTTACAATTATTACTAGTACACAATGTTAATGTTAATATAAAATTAATATAATAATAGGAGAGGAGATTCAATGTAATTTATAAATACAATTAAAATAATATAATTAAATTTCAATTTCACAAATTTATATGTATACATATGTATGTCTCCAGGTAGAGTTCTTTTAAAAATTTGTGTCATTTTAACCATGGTTTTACTCTCATTTTTAATTCGAATTAATTACTGTATATTTTTGAATCACTACAAGACAAATACGTTTTGCATAATATTTAGATGCAATAATTATTAATAATTATTATATACATTTAATTTTAGCTCTAGTTCTTCAAGGAAAGACTACATCCTAAATGATTGATTAACCTTCTGTTAAATTTGAGAAAATGCAAAGAAGTTTGTTTGAAAATGTTCATAAATACTCACCTATAATTTCTAGAGAAGAATATAAAATTTTGAAGGATTTTGAAAGGAAAACTTGAAATACTAGGTCAATCTAAAGGTAATCTGAGATCCTTGTTTGTTTCTTCAACAATTTCAGAACTTTCTTCCCCCTCCTTTTTTTTTGTCTTTTCTATATTTTTTTAGATTACACAAGATTGAATAAGATAAATATTTAGGAAGCCACACATCCTGTGGTTTATTTTTTATTTTATTTTATTTTTTTTTGTTTGCTTATTTCTGGTGCTAGTGAGGAAAATAAACTAAACCCAGTGTTTTGTAACTTGACTCACAAGATTGTCTTCTCCTCCTACTTTATTTTCCTAGAGATTGAGCATTCTTTGTAGGTATTCTGACTCTGGAAATGTACAGGGAAGCGTTCCTCTGGTGAGCAAAATCCCTGGGGGTAACAGGCACTCTGTTTCCCATGCTTGGAATGCCGATCAATTTCTCCTGGAAGCTAGTAAGGCAACTATACAGGTGCAGTATCTAGTTTCTATGGTAGTATCCTGGGAGAAAAGAGCTCTATGTTATCTAGCACCTTGGATTAAAGGATAGTAAATAATAACGTAGTCATGGTACTAATGACCTATGTATCTTGTGATATAAATAACCAAGGCTGCTTGGAGGCACATCCACTCTTACCCTTTCCTGCCTCTGCATCTGGCCTCTGTGTCTCCTTCTATTTTTCTTACAATTCTTAAAGGAAAATAAATAAATCAGTTTAGGAAAACAATAGAAATATGCTTCACAAAAGTCAATTTTTCATTCCTTTGTTGGAAGATTTAAGTAATGATTGTGTGTCCCATAGCTGCTGTTATTTCTTTGCTTCCTGTCTTTTATTCTTAAATGTTTACATTTCCCTGATAATTAATTATATTTTTTAATGAAAATAACATGAATTCATTTTCTTCTAGGTTCCCAGATTGGCCATTCAACTCAATAAATGAGTAGGTCAAGTTAATAAAAGGAAATGCCTGATTTTACTGAAAGAGTGACTTAAGTGATTGCAATATAAAAGACACATTACAAAGATAACGAATGTTATGTTATGTCCAAAGTATTGGAAAAATCATACCAGAGTGTTTATATAAGGATTCTTCATGTTTGTTACAAATGGAGATGAAATACATATATAAACAAAAAAATGTTTTAGTAAATATGGATTTATATGACATGAATTTTTTTTTCAGATATTAAAATGTTTGACTCCAAATAAATTGTTATTATCTGTTGATTAAACATTTACTTTCAAATTATGGTAGACCCTTCATAAACTTCTGTGTTTGCCTTTTTTTCCAAGCTGAATGCCCCTCATGTTTTAGAAAATCCTCTTTACCTTTCAAGACATGACTCAGGTAACACTTCATTCAGTACATTTTCTCAAACTAGTGAAGATTAATTGTCAATCTTGACTTCATATCTGTACCCTTTATTTTTTTTCTTTCTTATTTCAAATTCTTATGTCATGTTTTTAAATATATGTCTGTTTCAGCAATATAACTTTAAGCTATTTGCATCTCAACACTTTTGACAGATTTTGGCACTTTGTACTTAGTCAATAAAATTTTTTTAGCTGAGAAAAGGATCAAACTTCATCAGGCTAGGTGGCCCACACCTGTAATCCCAGTGGCTCCAGATGCTGAGGCAGGAGGATCAGGAATTCAAAGCCAGCCTTAGTTAAGGCAAGGCACTAAGCAATTCAGGGAGATCCTGTCTCTAAATAAAATGCAAAATAGGGCTGGAAATGTGCCTCAGTATTAGAGTGTCCCTGAGTTCAATTCCCAATACCAACCCCCCCACAAAAAAATGAAAAAAAAAAGGAACCAAATTTCACTTAAAAACAAGAAAAAAGTTTAAAAATTGAATATCACTGGAAATAGACGTGTATTCACTAAGAAATTGGGGAAGATACCATTATAACCATTTGAAAAGAGAATTGGAGGGAAAGAGTGAGATCCCTTCCACTTTCAAACCCAACTTTGAAAACACTAAACAATAAGGAATCATAGGAGAATAAAATATTATTTATCTGATTAAATAAATACTTGGAATGAAAGATTTAATTTTATCCATTTCCGGTTTAATAGTATTATATCTCCAGTACATAAACCAAATTGCTTAAGAATTAAAAGTACAGCAATTAATTGCTGATTTTTGAACATAAGTAACACAACAAATATATTTTACTGATTGTTTTAGTTTTTACCAACAGACTCTAGACAATTATCAGTCATTGGTCATGAGAAAAAAAATGATATGTTGAGAAAATATCAGATTTAAATATAAGCTATTAAAATGCTTATAATCTACAGACATTTTTAGTCTGCAAGTAAACATAAGAGCTTATGGGATTTCATTGATAATTAAAATGTTGACCAAAATGTCCAAGTATATCACATAATTTCATATTGTAATTTCTCAAGATATTATTAAATTTAAACAAATATACAGATTATTTTAGAATGTGTTTTGGAACAAGAAGAAACCTCTCAAGACTGTTGTTGATTACCAAAACAACAACAAATCAAAGGAACAAACAATACCAACACACACACACACACACACACACACACAACTCTGCAAATAACTCATTTGTTCTGAAACTGTAGAGATTTTTCCACATTAAAACCTTGAAAGACATAAAGTGATGGCTGATAACACAACATCATTTAATTATCCACTTCAATTGACTCAATAGACAGATGGGACTTTAAGAATGACAGTAAATAATCATCAGTTTAATTAGATAGTGACTCTTGTTACAGCTGCTGTCCAGATGTGGTCTTCCTACTGGAGCAAATTAATAAAACTATATATATTTTGCTTATGTATTGAAGGGACCAGTTTATTTTTTTCATTATTGTGATGAAACCCAGTTCTAAGAGAGAAACTTTAAAAATTGACAAACTACATATTTTATTCTACTGGTAGGGAATGCATTACTGCTCCATTTCTGTTCCCAAACTGAGTCTCTATGAGACATAACATACATGTCATGTCAGACAAATGGATGACTCATACTCTGAGTGGGATGGAATAGGGACAGCATAAGATTTCATCATGCTACTCAGAGTACCATGCAATTTAAAACTTGTGAATTTTTCATCATCCCTCTACAACCAAGGGAGCTACTTCTAACCCTTCTATGTCAAGAGGACTATAATTTTTAAAAAAGTCATATAAGAGAGAGCTAGCTAGCTTATCAAATTTTTGAAGTTCTCCTGTGCATCTAGTTGTCAAATTGCTCCCACCCAAGTCAACAAATACATTGTACATTTTTACTGTGTACAAGATGATCTTTGGAACTACATATATATTTGGAATGGTGAAAACTGTTGAGAAATCTATTACCTCCTACTATTATCATTTTGTGGTGAGAAGACATCAGATTCATTCTCTTTATACTTTTGAAGGATACAATATATCATCAATGACCAGAGTCACCTTGCTTTATGATAGGTGTCCTTAAATTTTATCCCTATCTAACGGTAAATACTTATCTTTTGACCTGCTGGTCCAATTGCCATCCCAAGGCCACTCCAACTTCTGGTAACCACAAGTCTACTCTCGACTTCTAGGAGATCAAGTTAGTCAGATTCCACAGGTTAGTGAGATTTCAAGGTTTTTGGTTATTTGTACCTGCCTTATTTCACTCAAAATTAGGTTGTCTAGGTCCACCCATTCATACACTGATTGTCATTTCGGTTGCTTTTGTATTTTGATTATAATGAATAGTACTGAAAGAAGCATGGATTTAAGAACAAAATATATATTATATCCTTTCTGGTACAAACAGATCTAAGCCTTTGTAGAACTATCAAGTTTTGAAGAAAAGTACATCTTCTTTAGAATTTCTGTGTTTATCATTTATTGAATTACTGAAGACATTTCCAGCTCTGAGTACATTCAAAGTGAAAGAATGGTTTCCAGTTCTGATAGTGGTTGAATAATCTAACTATATAAATACAATGTTTATCTATTCACAATGACTAAGAGTCTAAGATAAATTCTGATACAAAATTGGACTTATGACAACATAAAATTGCAAAAGCCTTGCTATTTTAGGTCAATAAAACTTAGTTTTAGCACATGACTTTCCACCTTTCCTTTTACAAGGCGAAGCCCAAGTAAATATGAAATTCATGTTGATCCAACTAGTCATCAAGTTAGTAGATTTGATAACAGTGCTAATTAAAAATGTGCAGGAAACTTTGAACCCATGAATTTCCTGAGGGCACGTATGTGCTGCATATCAGATTCCATATCTTCCTTGTGTGACTTATCCTGCTGAACTTTCCTCTGCACTTGTTGGAATGGAAGTTATTGTATTTTAAAGTAATTGGTTGATAATGGATAAAAAAACAATTCAAGTTTGGTAAACAAATAATTTCATTTAATTTATTTCATCATCTAGATTATTCTTCTACAAATTTATAACCCAGTATCTCTGAAGGTCATCAAAGACTCCAAACATGTGTAATGGATATAACCTTTATCCAGTTCCTCTGACCATGGTACCATTAAGGATGAAATAGGTTTATTAGGGTGGTGCCTTCATTATTAAATACAAGTGACTTTATAAGAAGAGTGAGGCAAGAAAGCATGAATGCACGCACACACACACACACACATGCTCTGTCTTTAGTCATGTGATGTTCTTTATTGCATCAGGGCTTAGCCAGCAAGAAGTCCTTCACCAGACGTGGCTGTTGAACTTGTGCATGCAGAATTTATGGACCAAAATAAACTCTTTCCTTAGCCATTCTGTGCTATTATGTTATTAGCAATAGAAAATGTACTAATATGGTCGGTGATATATGTTTAAAGGAAGAAATGCAGAAAAAGTTCATGTCTTCAAATTATATATCATAACTAGTTTAAGAAGACACCATGTGAACCTAGGTTAAAATGGAACATAGTGATGTTTACTACTTTATTGCAATTAGAATACTATATTGAGTTTGGAGTGATCATACCCCAACCAAAATCTATAAACTGTAAGCATCCTTAAAACAAATTTGAACTGAATACAAGAACAACAGAAATTATTATCAAATTTATTAATATATAACTGTATGAGAAATTTAAATTTTTAAAAAATATATTTGTTTTAGACTCAAAATTCCCAAGTAACTGTACAGAATTGCCAACTCTGAAGTTATCTTCATGTAATGGAGTGAGAAGGGAAATAAAAATGATGGTAAAATTACTTTCTTCTGCTTAAACTTTCAAGACAGAGAAGAAACTGATTTCTGATATAATGAGGAAGAAAGTTAATGACAACATACTTAAAATTCTAGATACCAGGATGGCATAAGTTATGATGCTGAAAACTTAATCCACCCAACAAAGAACTCACAACACATTCAGGCACATTTTGAAATTTACATACATTTTACTTACCTAATAAACAAAAATGTAAGAGAAGAGACCTTGCTGAAGGAGTAGATCATTGAAGGCATAATCTGAGGGACCACATCTTGTTCCTGACCCCTTCTCTCTCTCTCTCTCTTCTAAATCCCTTTGATTGTTCATACCTTTCCATCACCATGTTCTATCTCACCTCAGGGACAAAGCAATGGTAATGGGGACAGCTAATCATGGACTTAAACTTCTGAAAATTTGAGCCCAATAAATCTTTCCTTCTCTATAGTTTTTCTCAATTATTGTGTCCCAGGGAAAGAAAGCTGATTAACACAATGACTTAGGTTAGTAATATATCCAAGTATCTCATCTATAATATTTATTTATTTATCACTATCATGATTTTAACATAGGAATGCAAATTTTGTCATAGTCCCTTATGCAAGAGTAGTAGGTTATTTCTCCTCTCCTTGAGTGTGGATTGGACTGAATGACTCATTTTCAAATCATAGAGAAAGAGAATCATAACAACTCTACAGTGGAGAACAGAGACAGCATATCATTCAACAAATAATCATGATTAATGTCACCACTTAGAGGTTGTGTTGCTAGCACATGCCCCTGATAATGATGCAATCAGAAAACACTTTACCTTGATATTTCTTACTAAAGTTTCATGCCCTCATTTGATATCTGAGAAAGTATCGGAAAACCCCACATGTGGGACATTCTACAAATTTCCTCACCAGTGTTCTTCAAATGGCAAATATATGAAACAAAAAGAGACCCAGAAATGGGCAGAAAATAGAATACATCCTGACCACATCTTGAAACAGGAGAAGACCACTAGTGAAAAATCTTGTGAAATTTGAACAAATTTTTTTCAACTTAGCATATAGATTGTGACAATGTATTAATTACTTATTTTTGATAAATACTGAATTGTTGTATAAAAGTATCAAGTTACATTGGCTTGAAACATTTTATTATTTCCAAAACCTTTGTGTTTTCTTACCCCTGCCAGCAGATGCTCCCAGGGGAGCCTGGGCTAGCCCTTACTGTTACCAGGCTTGAAGTCTTGTCAGTGGCCCTGCAAGTATGGCGCTTGGGAGAAAAGCAGGCCTTTACTGTTTTGCAGTCTTGCAGATGCTGGTTTTGGAGATAGTGACTGGGGTCAGCTATGGCCACTATTGCTCTTCCCTTGGTATGATAGTGACTAGGTCAGTAACTGTGGTGTTGCTTGCTGGTGAAGGCTTATAAGATTCAATCCCTGCTCTTGCTATCCATGCTAGTATGCAACATTTGACTCTGTTAAAACTTGTCTCTGACACTCTGTTGACCAGCAACTTTAATGACTGCATAAAAACATTTTCTTTGTTATTTGTAGTATATACAGTGAAAGTTATCCAAGAACCATGAGAAATGACATTTTCTTGTTGTTGTTTCTTTTTTCTTTTTCCTGTTTTTTTTTTCTGTGCTATACAATTTAATGGAGAGAGAAACCTCTCTCAGGGACACAATGAGTGTCATAGGACATTTGAAGCATATACTTACTGGCAACACTTGAAATTACCACAATAACTATAGGGGGTAACAGTATAATTATTATAATAGTGCAGTATGCACTGTGGTTAATTTATGCAGTTATGGTTTAAAGCTATATCATTACATGTATTTACAACTTTGTCAACATGGAGGCACCATGTATGGTCTGTGAGAATTGTGTGTATAAATATCCATAAATTTTAATTTCTTATTAAAGGCTTGTGTTCATTAAAAGGTGAAAGTGATAATATAGACTATGTATGTTTACATACATTCTATGCATTCTTGGCACAATTAACTTTTTCTCAATTTCAATATTCTCTGGTTACTCAAGGTTTTTCAAATTGTCACAACCATAGCAAAAAATATGTGGAAGTAGACCCAGTAGTTCAAACTCATGTGTTTAAGGGCCACCTGCATTCATTGTAGTGTTTATATATTTGTTAGTCATTTAATATTAAAATCAGACAATAATTGTTTTCTATTTAATGTGTCATTGACAAAGTTCTTGGGCAATTTCACTAAAGTCTTGTGGTTCTATAACATAGTTTTCGATAACACATTGCTTCTTATAACACAAATTTTGTATTATAGCAAAACTGACTATAAGTAAGATTAACCTCTCAAATGAAGTGAGAAAAGATTTATTATAAAGAGAAAGAGTAAGGACAGGGAAGAAATAGAGATAAATACCCAAAAATATACCAGGCACTGTGGTAGCGACTTTAGTAGGCTTTAGACTTTATAAATGATAGAAGAATAATCTAGTATTGGTGGGTATATATTTCATGGGCAAAGAGTCATATGTGGAAAGAGGAGCAGCATTACTAATAGGTGGGACAAAAATGAGCATTTCAAAAAGATTTGTTCTCTGTTGAGCTTTCCTCTACACACAGATCATTGAATTTATCCAAAGAGCAATCATCAGCTACATAAATTTGTTGATTTATCTTCCTTTGTCTTTCCTTTGAATATGAGCTTTGTGAAAGAATAATAGCACATCAAATTGGATTTGTATTGTCAGTGTGCAACTTTTCAGTGCATTTATAAAATCTGTGTCTGATGCATAGGCTATCAATAATTGTATATTTAAATAGTGGGTTAAATTTCATAGGAAAGCAATGTTGTCAGCCTTGAAGTGTAAGATCAATCTAGTTTGGGATGTTTTAAATTTAAGAGTAAATATTTATCTCAATTATCTGTAATGATTGACTAACTAGCATAGATTGAAACTCTCTTATGTGCCACTCATTGGATACCTAGATGAAGGCAATTACAATTGCTCCTAGATTATGGGGTAAGGAAATATCCAAATAGAAATTTTTAATAAACACTATGTAGTCTGTGATTCATTAGTGTACTGGGTACACTGGGGGAACTGTTGTGAGTTGAATTGTCTGTCTCCCAAATTTGTATATTTGAAAGCCCAAACCTGTATCCAGAATGTGACCTTCTCTGGAGATATGAAATTTACTGACATCATCAAGTTAAAATGAAGTCATTAGGGGGGGCGCCTAATCCCAAATGACTTGTGTTTATATAAGAGGGGAACTTCGGATGCAGACACATAGAGTTGGGAAAGAGACACAGAAAGAAGACAAACCTCTGAATGCCATGAATTGAGATCTAGGAGGATCCTTTCATGCAGCCCTCAGAACAAACTAACCATATCAAGGTTTTGATATTGACCAACTGCTCTCCAGAACTGTGAGAAAATAAATATCTGTTGTTTAAGTTATACAGTTTCTAGTATTGTGCTATGGCAGCCCTAGCAAACAGTAGAACACCCATTTGGATATTACATGTTGGTTCCAAGTTTCATTCTCCCCCAACCCTAGCACTTCACAATTTTACTGGGGTTAGGTAATCTAGGCACTAGATAACCCAGACAGCCTTTGCTTGCTGATTGCTAATTGACTGCTGTGAGCCCATGCATAAAAATTCCCAGTCATTGAAGGAAAATTGGAGGAAGAAAAAGAAGGTCATGGTTTTTTTTTTTTTTTTTTTTTTTTGTTTGTTTTCTCTCTTTAACTCTGGTAAAGGGTCAACAGCAGATTTTGGCACCACTAAGATATTTTGGGAACTAATATTATTAGTGTCAGTGACAACAGAGGAGGCCCTAGGTCCCCAGCTGTGAGTGTAGACTTGCAGGCTCCAGCATCAGGGGTAGAAGATTACTTTGTCTTCTTTCTCCCTTTTGCAACTTCAGGCCTTCCAAACCAATTTGTGATCAAATTCTTCTAAGATTGAAAAGTCCAGAGAGAATTTTTTTGTCTTGTCTATATATTTACTGGTTCAGAAAAACTGAGTGGAACAAAGACAAGTAAAAAGAAAAACTACCTTCAAGAAGGGAAACTGGTGTATAGGAAAGGAAGCACACAATATTGTAATTGGATGTGACAACAACCTATACCATGATACAATTATATAGCAAATTTTGAATAATAGCATGCATTTACAGTTGGCTGGAAATAGAATAGTGGCCAAATCAGAAAATACTGCAAAAATACGTTAAGTAGTTTCAATTTATCAGTAAACAATTTTAGTTAACATATTTGTCAACTCGTTTGATATTGCAAAATCTCTGTGAGAAAAGCCAAGCAGAAATTTTCTCCAAATTACAGATGAACAAAAGAGATCAGTGAAAGCTAACCAGTTGTATTGCTAATTCAATATTTGAGATCTACTATTGCAATTGATTTTTTATATTTCTTAAATTAATAGTCATTACTACTGCTAAGTTGTCAATATTCTTTTTTTTAATATTGGCTTGGTTCTGAAAATAATTACCTGTATAATTATCCATAAATATTTTAACCCAGCTCCTTTGTCAATATTATACTTTTGAAAATGCTACGTCTTTTTTATTAACCTATTTTAAAATTCTAAGAAAAAAATCAATACATTAACCATTTACATTTGTAAAGAAGATTTTAACAAGACCGAAAATATTGGCATATTTTCTTTCTGAAGTGCAAGGACCTGATTTGATGACATATCTTGCAGAAGTACATTAAGTAATGTTCTGATCAGTGCAATGAAGTAAAAATAAAGTTGAAACATTCTAATCAAAAATGCCCTTTGTTAATTAAGACCATGAAAGCATGAAGAGAAATCGAACAGAAATTGAAATGTTCTTTGCCACCTGTGCACCAGATAGAGTGTTAATATCCAGAATATACAAAGAACTCAAAAGCATAGCATTACAAATCCAAATAATTCAATCAATAAATAGACAAAAGAACTAACCAGATATTTCTAAGAAGAAGAAATACACTCAAAAAATATATAAAAAAATTATCATCTCTAACAATAAGGAAATGGACACAAGAACTACACTGAGATTTCATCTTATTCAAGTCAGAATGACAATCATAAGGAATATGAATGACAATAAATGTTGGCAAGAATGTAGGGGAAAAGGTACACTCTTACACTTTTGGTGGGACAGCAAATTCTTGCAACCACTACAGAAAGAAGTATGGATATTCCTTAAAATCTATGAAGGGAACCACCATATAATCCAGCTATTCTAACCCTCAGTGTATGTTCAAAGATTTAAGAGCAGAATACTACAGTGACACAGTCACATTAATGTTTTTAGCTGTACAATTCACAATAGTCAAGCTATGGAATCAGCCTAGATGCATTTCAACAGATGAATGGTTAAAGAAAATGTGGTATATATACACAATAGGGTATTACTCAGCCATCAAGAAGAATGACTTTATGACATTTGCTGATAAATGGATGGATCTGGTGATTATCATGCCATGTGAAATAAGACAATCCCAAAAAGTCAATGGTCAAATGTTTTCTCTGATATGGAAAAATGCTGATAAAAAATAAGTAGGGAAGGAAGAATAGAAAAAAGAACAATGGAGAAGACAAGGGGGAATGAAGGGAAGAAATGAAGGATTGGACAGGAAAAGACAGTGGAATGAATCTGACCTAAATTTCCTGTGTACATATATGGATATATCACAGTGAATCTCAGCATCATGTGCACCCACAAGACACTAATCTGCAAAAAGTCAAACTATAAGTAAATAGCAGAAATATCAGTAGAATAAAGGGAAAGGAACAAGGGGAATAGTAGGAAAAGGGAGGGAGAAGTACTGGGGACTGAAATAGAACAACACACATTCCATATTATTATAATTATGTCAGAATGAATCTTAATGTTATATATAGAACCAGTAAAAGGAGAAAAATGTGTCATTTGTATTTTTTCTTTAAATTTTATCTTAAAAATTTTAAATTTGTCGAGAGGTTATAAAGTAAACTCAAATCTCAACAATCTCAATATTAATAGAATACACAAGAAAAATATGCAGAATATCTTTTATCTTGATATTATTTATAGATATTACTCTATGTATATCTCCATTATGATTTGTTTTCTAGTTGCATTGAAGAGATGCTATGAAAGCTGAAATTTAGTTTGCTTTTCAAATGTCAATTGACCATGAATATGTTCACTTTAGGAAGATATAGTTAGGAGAAAAAGACATCCTCTACAACAAAATAACATAAAAAATATAAATGGGCAGCAGTTAAACTCGGAAGAATTTCAGGGTATAAAAAGTCCACATTTTTGCAGTTGTATATACACCCTCCAATATAATGTGTCCATATTCCATGTTCCCCTGATAATTTATATCAGAGTGCATGAAAACAATCTTAATATCCTGGAAAGAAGTGTAACATTAGTTAATTTGAATTCTAGATTTATGGTGATATTTAAAATACTTAGAAGGGCATAAAAATTTAATAAAATGGACATGATGAAACAACAGTAGGCATAGTTATAAATGTTTTTTGATTGATTGATGTGTGCACTTATCTCTTGGAATTAAGTAATGAGTTCCAGGATATACCATGTACACCAAAATACACAGAAGTTTTAGTTTAATGATTTAAGTTTAGATGCTTATAAACTGGTATACTGTTGACATATAACTGACATGTATCTCTGTTTATAAGTTATAAACATAATATAAATGTTATTATATTAAGTGATGATTATTTTACTATATTGTTTAAGATATAGTGGCAAGAAAATCAGTCTTTACCTATTCATTAAAGACACAATTAAAATACATATATTTTATCCATACTCAGTTGAATCTACAGATGTGAAACTCATAAACACAGAGGGACAACTGTATGCATGAATTTCTATTTTACAATATTAACAATATGGGGAATATTAATGGATTTCAGTGGTCAATTAAACTTTCTCTCTTGGAAATATTGAATTTTATTCTAGATAAGTCACATCCTAATGGGAAAAACTTGAATAGGCCACTGAAATTCTGAAAATTGAATTCTTTATTTATAAATTATAGAATGCAATATAACCTCATAAATATAATGATCAATTAAGAATTTTGTATTAGCATAGTATTTAGAAGAAAAAAGAAAACATGAGATAATGAAAAACAGTAAGATTTAAAGGTGGCAAACATGAGAGTTTTATTATGTATAGATTAGACATTTGGACATAAATTTTGAATGGCTAGATGGAATTTTGTGACTGAAACTTAGGAGAGTCAACAGTGCTTACAATATAAATTTTAAAACCTCAGCATATATGTGATCTTCAAAGCCATGAAACCAGATGAGTTCACCAGTCATAAATGTAGATGCATACACACACAAATACAGATATTTTATTTTTAGTTATATTCATCAACACAATATGTTTGTGTGTTTATATGCCTATGTACATCATATATAGTTATGTTTACTTATATACATGTATGTGTATATATACATGTAGGATTTATAAAGGGCAAAATCAAAATCAGAAATCACAGAATTCATGGTAAGTGAAATTCAGCAGTCTCAGCCCAGGATAACTTAAGCTATGGGCTCAAAACCTCAAAGCAAACCCCAAGAGCATGATATTCCAGGATGACAGAAAAATTACACACTTATGCACATATGCATATAATCTAAGTGTGTTTTAAAAGATTAAAGAGGTCAGAGTATGTATGCAGAAACAAAGAAGGAAGTTAATATACCCCCACTGAGTGTCTAGAAACCACAGTAATTGGTAGCAATAAATTCTGAAAGGTGAAGAAAAGTGACCTTAAAACCGGAGGACTGTTTGAAAGTCTAAATGAGAAGAAATTATGTTTAAGTGTCCTCTCCCCATTCCATACAGGCAGGAGACTGAAACTTCCCTATTTAAAAGAAGACTGTAATATTATGTTCTGGAGCACATAAAATAGAAATTCTCTTGCCTGGGAAAAAAAAGCTGAAGATTGAGAGACTGAACTATACACAGAAGCATTAAAAGTGGTAGTCAAGTACTTGTTATATTTGATGTTCTAACTGGAAACAGGTATTCATTGCTCAGACAGAAAATATGAGATGTACATTATCATTTTTACAATGTATGACCAGTCCAAGGACCAAGTAAAAAATCAATCTTAAAAATATCTTCAGCAATGACTTCTGTAATAATAAATGTCAGAAAGATCATCATACAGCAAATGAAGCACTGTGAGCAATAGCCTATCTTGTATATAGGGAATAGATCAAGATTACCAGGAAAACAAGAATTAAAATAATAGAGAAAGAGAGAGAAAGAAATAAAATAAATCTGAAAAAAAGAAAATTTGAGAGAATCAGTGTACTCAGGGAGAACACATGTTAGTTGATACCCTTGCTATGATTTAGAAATGCTTTTTGTCTGTTCGCCAAAGATTCATGATATGAGAAGTGCTGGAACATTTAAGAAGTAGAGCCTGTTGGGATGTTATTGTCACTCCTGACCTTTGAAGAGATGAATGTTGTTAGAGTCTGTAAACAAGTCAGGATGGCGCCTGGCATTTTGCCAGAGAAATGTTAGGGTCTGTAAAAAAGTCTGGATGGCGCCTGGCAAAATGCCAGGGGGCGTGGTTTGTGAAGTAACGCCATCCACCCATTAAGTGTAGAGATTCCTTATTGGTTGACTGCTGTATCTAGTTTATGTTAATTAAGATAAGCTGTGTGGAATGTATAAATACCTCTGTTGTCTTACAATAAATGGCTCCTACTCCTGCTGTATCAAGGTATACAAGTTGTTCGTCACCTCCCCCGGTTATTTTGCCCAGCCAGCCTGGCTGCAGCAGAATGTAGTGCTAAAAGAATGCTGATTAGTTATTGCAAGAAGACTGTTTTAAAAGAGCCAGCCTGAACCCTCCCTCCTTGCTGGCTTCCTGTCTCCCTGGTCTCTCCCTCTTGCACACACTCCATCATGAAACCATCCACCATGAGGCTGTCATTAGAGGATGAAAAATTGAGGCCATTCCATCATGTACTTCCAATTTCCAAAACTTTGAACTAAATATAGCTATTTTTTATGTATTACAGAAGTCTTTCACTGTTTATTTACAGCAGTGAATACTAAGCTAGTAGAAAAACTAAAGATATAATAAAACATTCTATCTATCAAAAGAATAAGATGTAATATGCCATCTATGCACAAAAAATACAAAATTCCTATCAGAAGATATACCATTTAAATGGATATAAACACAGGACATACAAGGGAAATATATATGAAGAATATTTAACTTAAAATCTAGTGTTAAATATAAAAAGTGAATACAGTTTTTATTTCATACCTGAGTTTAGGAGCATAACATTCAAAGTTTTATTACAAGTGTGATATTACTTGTATACTTATCTAAGATATTATATATGGAGTTAAGAAACTTCCATTCTGTGATAGCCATGGAAGTATATTACTCAAAACTCTTTTTGAGAAATAACCTCCATTGCAAAAAAGTAATGTCAGTTGATAATTTCCAGCTGATGAGGGTCTACCAGGACACTTGGTCAAAGGTACCCTGCTCCCAGACTACTCCCAGCTGAGGATTGAACATTATGGGAACGCTTGAGATGATGTTCTCCTGCCTGTGAATTCTCTTATGGCCCAGTCCTTTCTTGGGGCTTCCATCAATCTCATCAATATTTTATCAGAGCAGTTCTGCAGATTGAAACTTCCTATACAAACTCTTTCCTATCTTCTCCTCCGGATCTTGGTCTGGGGCTTCCTCTCTCCTATTCCCTTTCTTCACTATATATCAAAGCATAGAATTCTATACCTAATATATTTTTTAAATTTTAAATTTATTTATTTATTTTAATTTGTTATATATGACAGAAGAATGCACATCAATTCATAGTTTACACATAGAGCACACTTATCCATATTTCTGATTGTACACAAAGTAGAGTCACACCATTTGTGTCTTCGTACATACATTCAGGGTAAAGATGTCTATCTCATTCCGCCATCTTTTCTAACTGGAGGCCCCCTCCCTTCCCCTCTCTCCAGTTTGCCCTATCTAAAGATTCCCTATTCCTTCCATCCCCATCCCCATCCCCATTATGAATCAGCATCCTCATATCAGAGAACACATTCAGCCTTTGATTTGGGGGGAGTGGCTTACTTCACACTTAGCATGATATTCTCCAATTCCATCCATTTACCTACAAATGCCATAATTTGAGTCTCTTTTAATTCTATGTAATATTCCACTGTGTATATACACCACAGTTTCTTTATCCAATAGTCTATTGCACGACATCTAGGTTGGTTCAACAATTTAGTTATTGTGAATCCTGTTGTTATAAACATTGATGTGGCTGTATAAGAGTGGCATGCTGTTTTTAAGTCCTTGGGTATAAACCAAGGAGTGGAACAGGTGAATACAAAGATGGTTCCATCACAAGTATTCCAAGAAATCTTCATAATGCTTTTCATATTGGTTTTTCCAATGTGCAGTCCCACCGGCAATGTATGAGTATGCCTTTTTCACCACATTCTCACCAACATTTATTGTTGTTTGTATTCTTAATAGCTGCCATTCTGACTAGAGTGAGATAAAATCTTAGAGCAGATTTGATTTGCATTTCTCTATTTGTTAGAGATGTTGAACATTTTTTCCTATATTTATTCACTAATTATATATCATCTTCTGAGAAGTGTCTGTTCAATTCCTTGGCCCATTTATTGATTGGGTTATTTATTTATTTGGTATTAAGATTTTTGAGTTCTTTATATATACTAAAGTTTAGTGCTATATTGGATATATGTGTGGTAAAACTTTCCTCCCATTCTATAGGCTCTCTTTTCACTCACTGATTATTTATTTTGCTGAGAAGAAGCTTTTCAGTTTGAATCAATCTCATTTATTGATTCTTGATTTTATCTCTTGTGTTAATAGGAGCCTTGTTAAGGAAATCAGGACCAAATCTGACATGATGAAAATCTGGGCCTACTTTTTCCTCTATGAGGTACGGGTCTCTGGTCTAATTCCTAGATACTTGATCCACTTTGAGTTGAGTTTTGTGCACTGTGAGAAATAGAGGCTTAATTTCATTTTGTTGCATATGAATTTCCAGTTTTCCTAACACCATTTGTTGATAAGTTTATCTTTTCTCCAATATATTTTTGTTGCAGCTTTGTATACTATTAGATAATTGTATTTATGTGGGTTTGTCTCTGTATATGCTATTCTGTACCATTGGTCTGAATGTCTATTTTGGTGCCAATAACATGCCGTTTTTCTTACTATTGCTCTGTAGAATAGTTTTAGGTTTGGTACAGTGATTCCATCTGCTTCACACTTCTTGCTAAGAATTGCTTTGGCTATTTTGGGTCTCTTATTTTTTTCAGATGAATTTCATGACTGCTTTTTCTATTTCTATGAGGAATGTTACTGGGATATTGATTGGGATTTTATTAAATTTGTATAGGGCCTTTGGTAGTATGGTAATCTGCCTATTCAAGAACAAGGGAGATCTTTTTTATCTTTAAGGTCTTCTTTAATTCCTTCCTCCAGAATTCTCGGATTTTCTTTATAGAGGTCTTTCACCTCTTTTTTTTTAAGGGTATTGGAATGGGATAGTTTTCCTAGTTTCTCATTCAGAGGATTTGTCACTGATATACAGAAATGCATTTGATTCATGGGTGTTGATTTTATATCCTCCTACATTGCTAAATTCATTTGGTAGTTCTAGAAGTTTTATGGTGGAATTTTTTGTATCTTCTAGGTATAGAATCATGTCACTGGCAAATAGTGATAATTTGAGTTTTTCTTTTTATATCTGTATCCCTTTAATTTCTTTCATCTGTCTAATTGCTTTGGTTTGAGTTTCAAGTCCTATACTAAATAGAATTGGTAAAAGAGGGCAACCCTGCCTTGTTCCAGTTTTTAGAGAGAATTCTTTCAATTTTTCTCCACTTAGAATAATGTTGGCCTTGGGCTTAGCATAGATAGCTTTTACAATGTTGAGATATGTTTCTATTATTCCTATTTTTTCTAGTGTTTTGAACATGAAGGGATGCTATATTTTCTTTAATGTCATTCTGCATCTATTGAGATGATTATATGATTCTTATCTTTAATTCTATTGATGTGATAAATTACATTTATTGATTTCCATATGTTGAACCAACTTTGCACCTCTGGGAAGAACCCCACTTGATTGTGGTGAACTATCATTTTAAAAATTTTTGTATTTGATTTGGCAGAATTTTATTGAGAATTCTTGCATCCATGATCATTCGATATATTAGTCTGAAGTTTTTTTTCCTTGATGTGTCTTTGTCTGGTTTTGTAATTAGGTTGATATTGGGCTCATGAAAGGAGTTGGATATGTTCCCTCTTTTTCTATTTCATGAAATAATTTGAGGTTTATTGGCATTAGTTCTTCTTTAAAAGTCTTGTCATACTCAGCCTTGTATCCATCTGGTTCCTGACTTTTCTTGGTTGCTAGGCTTCTGATGGTGTCTTTTATTTCATTGATTGATATCGATCTCTTGAACTTGTGTTTATCATAGTGATTCATTTTGGGGAAATTAAATAAATCTAAATATTTGTTGATGCCTTCAATATTTTCTATTTTATTGGAATGCAAATTCCTATAAACTTTGTATGAAATTAAAAGAATCTAAATATTTGTTGATGCCTTCAATATTTTCTATTTTATTGGAATACAAATTTTCAAAAATAATTTATACTTATCTTCTGTATTTCTGTAATGTCCATTGTAGTATTTCCTTTTTCTGGACAGATTTTATAATTTGAGGTTTTTCTCTCCTTCCCTTCATTATCATGGCTAAGGGCTTATAAATTTTATTTATTTTTCAAATAACTAACTTTGTGTTTTTTCAGTGTTTTTTTTTTCAATTTCATTGATTTCAGCTTTGGTTTTAATTGTTTCCTGTCTTCTACTATTTTTGGTGTTGATTTGTTCTTCTTTTTCTAGGGTTTTAAGATGCAATGTTAGGACATTTATTTGTTGATTTTTTCTTATTTTAAGGAATGAACTTCATGAAATGAACTCTTAGTACTGTCTTTATAGTGTCCCAAAGATTTTCATGTTTTTTCAGTGTTCTCATTTACCTCTAAGAATTTTTTAATCTCCTCTTTGATGTCTTCTGCAATTCATTATTCACTCAATAGAGTATTACTTAGGGTACAGTTGCTTCTATTTTTAATCATTAATTTATAATTTTATTCCATTAGTATCTGATAGAATTCAAGATAGTACCTCTTCTTTTTTGTATTTGCCAAGTGCTACTGTGTTGCTTAACACATGGTGTCTTTTAGAGAAGGATCTATGTGCTTCTGAGAATAAAGATATATTCTTGTTAAAGGATGAAATATTCTATATTGTCTGTTAAGTCTTAGTTATTGATTGAATTATTGAGTTCTATAGTTTGTTTGTTTAGTTTTTGTTTGGAACACCTATGAAGTGGTGAAAGAGATGGATAAAAATAACCCAGAATTATTGTGTTGTGGTCTATTTGACTCTTGAACTTGAAAAGAGGTTTGTTGTTGTTGTTGTTCTTTGATGAACATACATAGTTCATTTTGGGCATATATATTTATAATTGTTATGTCTTCTTGGTGTATGGTTCCCTTAAGTAGTATCTAATAGCCTTCTTCATGCCTTTTTATTAACTTTGCCTTGAAGTCTACTTTATTTAATGTGAGGATGGAAATCCCTGCTTGTTTTCACAGACCATGTGAGTGGTATGTTTCTTCCAAGTTTCACCTTCAGTCTGTGGATGTGTTTTCCTATTACATGAAGCTCTTGAAGGCCCCATAGTGTTAGGCCTTTTTTTTTTTTTCTTAATCCAATTTTCAGTCTATGTCTTTTGATTGGTGTGTTTAAGCCTTTAACATTCAGGGTTATTATTGAGGCACACTTTGTGTTCCTGGTCATTTTTCTTTATTTTTGTAATTTAACTTTACTTGTTATCCCCTTTTATTGTTTATTTCCTTTAGTGTAATACCTCCTTTTGCTCATTTTCACATTTTTTCCCATTTTTCTCACCATGCAATACTTTGCAGCGGATGTTCTGTAGTACAGGCTTTCTCATTTTAAATTCTTTTAACTATCGTTTATCATGGAGATCTTATTCATCATAAAATCTAAATCTTACTTTTGGTGGATATAAGATTCTTGGGTTTTGTCCATTTTCTTTCAGAGCTTGGCATATGTTATTTCAGGATCTTCTAGCTTTCAAGGTCTGGGTTGAAAAATCTGCAGAGGTCCTAATTGGTTTCTCCATATGTAATCTGATTCCTTTCTCTTGTGGTTTTTACACTTCTCCTCTTATTATTTATGCTAGGCATTTTCATTATAATGTTTCTTGGTGTAGATCTGTAATGATTTTGTATTTTAGGTGTCCTATAAGCCTCTCATATTAATTTCATAATTCATTCTTCATGTTTGGAAAATATTCTGATGCTATTTTCTTGAATAGACTGTTCATTCCTTTGGTTATAACTCTATGCCTTCCTCTATCCCAATAATTCTTAAATTTGGTCTTTTGATGTTATCCATAATTCTTAAATGTTTTGCTTATTGTTTTTTACCATCCTCCTTGTGTGTTCAACTTTATTTTCAAGATTGTATATTTAGTCTTCATTGTTTGGGGTTCTGTCTTCCATGCAATGTAGTCTGTTGATGGTGATTTTTATTGAGTTTTTAATTTGTTTTATTGTTTTCTTCATTACAAGGATTTCTGGTTTTTTCCAAGAACCTCTATCTTTTATTGAAGTAATCTTTTGTTTCCTGTATTTTATTATGCAGCTCTTTATCAAAATGATACTTTGTAGCCTGTATTTGCTCTCTTATATCATCCTTTAATTCACATAACCTTTTAATTATGTACATTCTGAACCCCTTCTCTGTCAGTTCTTCTGCTGTGCTGTCCATGAATTGTAATAATGTGGTATCTTTGTTTGTTTGGGGGCATTTTTCTTCCCTTTTTTTATATTGTTTGTGTGTCTTCCCTTATTGGTCCAAGTAATTACAGTTTTACCCTATAAGCTTATAGTGTCCCTGCAGGTTTCCAATACCTCTCCTTTAAGGGGGAGATAATATTAACAGATCCAAATACAAACAATATACAGCCTGAAACCAAACAACTGCTATTAAGGTGTTTACAATTGTGTCACAATATACAGAAATGGTAAGTTCAATTATTATCTACAATATGAACAATAAGTTTTCAAAAGGGTCTACAGTTTCTGATGGTGGATCAAGAAAGAACCAGGGATTGGGTGTATTATGAGTTGTTAAGGAGGTCGGAGGTGAGGATATAATGTAATTAGATCTTAGAAAGCATGAAAGAGGAATCTATGGAAGCTGGCTAGTAGCAAGAAAAAAAGGGAGAAAGTGATTTTGAGGAGACAAATAAGTGGAAAGACAATAGAGAGAGGACAGAAAACAAAAATTTTAAAAAATTAAAAATATAAAAATAGGAGATAACAGAATACACAACACAAATGTAATATACTATTCAAACATCCCAGTCCTACATAGTGTAATTCATGAAAGGTACTTGGTTTCATAAATGTGAGGGATATGAGGGTGAGAGAAGAGAGAGACAGAGAAAAGAAAAGAAAAAATAAAGGAAAAGAAAAAAATCCCAAAGGAAAAATACAAGGATTGTATTTTGATGGATTTCAGTATCTTTCTGCTTCCCTTCTCATCCAATAGGTGGGGTTGTCTGTTGTTTGCTGTATCTCTACCCTGGGGATTGTGATGGTTATCAGGGTGAGAGGGTTGACCTTAGTGAGAGAGGTCCTGGAGTTGGGATATAATGCTTGCCAGTCCCCGATGGGAGACTGCACCCCAAGGATCTCTTTGTGGGCCTGCTCCTGTGATATGCGCCTGGTTTTATCTCCTTATATCACATGTTGACCTCACAATTCATTCGTGTGCTCTAAATTATTTTCTAAACTGTATCTCACTTACCACTTCCCTTTCTACTTCCCAAGCAGGAACCTCTGTCTCCAGAGGGCTGTGCTTTGGGGGCTGAATACCTGCCTTGAAAAGCTGTTTTGTATTGGGCAATTCAGGACCAGGCTTTGCAAGCTACCAACAGTCCACATAGCTGATAGCACTGTGAAAGGTTAGCGGGTGTTGGGGAGCTGGGAACTATATGTACCTTGATGTTGCTTTTAGTCTCCAGCAGGAGTCCCAAACTGGGAGTTACCCAAGCTAAAGATGTTGACAAAGTTTCCCCAAGATGGAGGCAGCTGCTTTCAGAGATGGGATGTTGAGTCAGATGGGGACAGGTGGTGTTCAGAGATGCAGCATTGTGACTGGTGTCTGTCTCTAGACTCTGTCCATTGTTCCCAGGTGCATGCTATAGCATGAAGGGGACTATAGCAGTCATTGTAGTGTCCCAAGATAGAGGCATCCAGGGAAACTTCACATTGGAAGATGAGAATCCACAGGGGGGAGGCAGCAGCATGCCCTGGTGCGCTAGAGTACAGGAGTCCTGGGCTGATGCTGAGGCCTGGGGACCTATGCAGCATGGCAGCCAGGATTCATGTGTAGGAGCAAATGTTGGGAGTCCTCTAATAACTCAGAGAAACTATAATCCCATTACTTGAATTCCAGGTCTCAGAGTGACACAGAATACAGCCTCCCTCTAGCCCACCATCTTGGATTTATTCCTACACTTAATATTATTTCAACTGAAAACAAACACGTATTTTCTTGCCATATGAAATAGCATAAAATTTATCACAAGAAGAATTGTACTAAAGAAATTTCAAATGTAATCCTTTAGGGTAAAAAAATAAGATTGCAAGATTAGATAGAAAACAAAAATCATTGTCCATAAAAGAATCAAGTGTCCTGTGAACAAACCTGGGTAAGGAAATTTACTCAAGGAGTGTGACTGCTAGATCATATGGAAAGATTATGCTTAATTTTAGAGAAATGGACAAACTGTGTTTCAAAGTAGGTATACCATTTTATATTCCCACACGCCATGGGTAAGATTTTCAGTTGCTCCAAATCCCCACCAGCATTTGATGTGGTTAATGTTCTGGATTTTGTCCAATCAAAGAAAAGTGTAGTAGTATGTTGTTACTCTACTAATAAAGTTACTTTAAATTTGCCTCATCGGATATCAATAAAGGTTTCTAGCCTACTTACCATTAGTGCATAATATATTATTTTTCAAATATTTTATTTTCAACTTGACTTTGTATTTATATGTTTCTTATATCCAACATATAATGTGTTCTTACTTGTTCATGGGGTTCAACATCTTTCTTTTTTTTTTAATATTTATTTTATTTAGTTATCGGCGGACACAACATCTTTGTTTTGTATGTGGTGCTGAGGATCGAACCCGAGCCTCACGCATGCCAGGTGAGCACGCTACCGCTTGAGCCACATCCCCAGCCCCAACATCTTTCTTTTTTAATTGAAAAATAATTCAAATATAAAATTAATAAGTGATATATTTAAGTCTCCTAACATAGTATGCGGTTTTTATATATCCCATTTATTCTTTATTTATATTCTTTGTGATATATACATTCTTTCTTATAATGTGCCCTTCATCGATTTTTTTACAATTTTTTTCTTGTTCTGGATATTTTAACATGCAAGTGATATTATTGTATATTATAATAATTATTGGACACTAATAACAGTGAAATGTCTGTATTTATTGCCAAATTTTCATGACTTCCTGTCTAATATTTCACTTTTTATTTTAATTTAATTTTTAAATGTATTTTATTATATTTAATAATAATCAGCTTTCTAATAATTTTTAAACTGTAAATACAAAATATAAATACAAAAATAACATTTTATATTTTCCTTGGTACAGTCCTTTTTTGGAGTAATTCATTACCTAGTGTAAGTTTAGCTTTCTATCAATCAGCTTTTCTCTTCAACTTAAAACAAACAAACAAACAAACATCTTTTACCATTTTTTGTAATGAATTTTTCTGAATAAAACGTAAACCTGTTAAATCTTAAAACATTCTTTTATTGAATGTAAAATTTTAGCTTAGGTTTTTTTTTTTTTTTTGTGCTCATAAGTCAATAGTCATTCTCTGTGTTATTTTCTTTGATGCAATAATTACTTTCCCCTTGCCACTTAAGATTTTACATCCTGTGGGGGAGGGGGGTAAACAATTCAGTTGGAACATGCAAAGTAAGATTTCATTTGTATATCATTTACTTAAGGTTTTCTTGAATTTCTTGGATATATAATTAATATCTTTTCTCTTTTAAGATATTATTTTCATTTTGTTTCTTTTTTTTTAATTGGGTACCAGGAATTGAACTCAAGAGCAATGGACCACTGAGCCACATGCCCTGCCCTATTTTTTATTTTATTTAGACAAAGTGTCTCACTGAGTTGCTTAGAACTTTAATTTTCTGAGGGTTGGCTTTGAACTCTCAATCCTTTTGTCTAAACCTCCAGAGCTGCTGGAATCACAGGTATGTGCCATCGCTCCTGGCCCCATTTCTTATATCTTCAAATATCTTTGCCTTCATATTCTAATTACTGTTACTCTTGGAAACTAGTTGAATATAGGCTAGGGTATTTGATATTGTAGCATACTCAAAATGGTTTGTTCTGCTTTTATTTCTTACTCCCTTTTTCCTTTCTGTTCTACTTTGTCTTCATTGCTGTTTCTTCATTGGGTGAGTGTCTACTCAAATTTATTAGATTTCTTATTTTCAATCCAAACAGTAGTTAAGTCTACTAGTACAAAATATTAAAAGTCAAACAGAGAATAAGAGTAAAGAAACCAAAGAAATATTATAATAACTGCAATGCCATGGAAATGATTAACCTGCATGTAACCTCTCTCAGAAAATAAAAAGAAAGAGGTTGTGAAATTTGGTAGAGGCATTAACAGAAGGTATTTTCAATCTTCACTTTTTTGAATACCATACCAAAACATACATTTTAAAAACTTTGTAAAAAAACAAGCAGAAAACATATAAATAAAATGGCATGCATTAACATTAGGATAAATATTTTGAATTAAAATAATAACTTTTTTTAAAAAATACCACATTAAAAAGCAGGCTTTTTAATAAAGAATCAGTAAAATTGGCAGCCAACTTATCAGCTGAATCTATTTAATCAAGGGGAAAATAGAATTATATCATTAAAGCAGAATAAAAAGTAATTGTTAATGAAAAGTTCTATAAACAGTGAATTGGTCTTCCAAACTTAAGATATTTTTACAAGATTTTAATACTCCAACATTAAAAATAATTTTTACCAGCTTATGCACTCCAAAATAAAATTTTATGCAATAAAATGTTTATTACAATCAGATATAACAATTAAAAAAAATAAATATACTTTTATAAGGAAGTAAATATTAAGAGAGAAAAAATGGAAATTTTCAAATAAAGAGGCTAAATAAACGAATAGGTGGGTGGAATGAATTTAAATTAGATTAATTAACACATATGCATTCAACAATACAGGAAAAATATAAGTATTTATCTACCATATTACATCTAAATTAACTTCATGTTAAATGTGATAAAATTATTGGAATTGAAAGAAACCAGAAAATTTCAGAGAAGTGAGGTATTGAAATGCAATGGATACACAAGCAATACTTTGATGGAGTCAGCTGAAGAATACTTGGTTGGTTGAGTTTATCTGAAGTGAATTTCAGCTGGGAATATAGCTGAGTTATTCATCTCTTGCCTAGCATATGCCAGGCTCTCCGTCCAGTCTCCAGTAGTGTCAAAAGAATAAAAATAGATAAGTGAATTTTAAATATTTGGCAATATCCAAGGAAGAGAAGAAAATATACAATGGCAAAACAAAAGCAAAACCATCAATAGTTCCTGTAATTTTATTTCAACCTGTGCCTGGTTAGTAACTTCCTCTGCATTCATATCTCCAAAAGACAAGGTTACCAAAATTCCAACTCTGATTTTCTACACCCATTTAGCATGCACTTTTTCTGTTGGTTTATAATAATAATGTTACCAATCCTTAATTGTCAGTTCCACTGCTACTTGTCTATAGAATATCAGCATCATTTTGTCATTCTAGACTTTTGACTGTATTATATTTCTATCCAGTGTTTTGCAGCTTCTTGTGATGTAATGCTTTATGTGTGTCTTAATTCACAGCCTATTCTGTCACTTAAAATGTTACCAGTCAGGGTCCTATAGTAAAGGATCCACAAATTAATGACATGGTTTTGGAAAAAAAGTGTGACTACTACATAATCACACCTTTAAGAGATCAATGGTTACAGGCACTGGAAAGGCATCATTTTTTTTTGTCTAGTATAATATATTGATTTATTCCAAATAAAATATCTGTATAAATTATGTTAATCCATTTTACCACTTTTTATGTCTTTAGCACTGTTATTTTTTCTCTGAAACTTTGAAAAATAGTTTAATGTGCTTTTAAGAACTCTTCTAAAATAGGTAACAAGATGTCAACTTAATATATAATTTAAAATGAGTAAAGTTGCTGGGCATGGTGGTGCACACCTGTAATCCCAGAGACTCAGGAGGCTGAGGAAAGTAAATCCCAAACTCAAAGCTAACCTGAGCAACTTAGTGAGGCCCAAAGTAACTTAGTGAGACCCTGTCTAAAAAAATTAAAAGAGCTGGAGATGTGGCTTAATGGTTAAGCACCTCTGGTTTTAATCTCTGGTACCAAAAAAATAAAAATAAAATGAGTAAAGTTTAATATTCTAAATAATTCAGGAAATTAAAACTTCTAAACCAAAGAGATTTTATTTCTTTCAAACTCTTTCTGTTATTAACCATTCTTTCACATACATACATACCTTTTCTCTGCAGTCAAATAACAGTTTCTTCCTTTTTCAGATTCCCATATTAGAAAATAGCCAATATCCATAATTCCAAGGTTGAAGTGTCCATTGTATTAGAGAACACAAATTACAGGTGGAATCTGAAAGAGTTAATTCATTATGTGAAGAAGTATTTATTTGTATATACTGTGTTAGATTCTCATCTCTGGATTAATAACTTATGAATAAAAAATGATGTGAATCTATTCTAATATGGAGAGCCCCACAGTTAAACATGAAGTTAAAATGAAAATAAAAGGAGAGTTCCTAGAATCTCATGTGGAAAAATAGTTTTCAGAAAAAAAAATGATCAAGAGTTACATAAACATAATTTTTTTATTCTACTATTCCTGTTATCATTATGAGATTCCTTTTCTGTTTCCTAAAGACTTTTTAGTATAAAACTGTCTTATTGGCTAACTAGGTATCAGCACTCTAAATTTTACAAATGGTGTATATTAGTAGAATATTTTTTATTATTTTCTAGAAATATTTAACAGAACTAAAATAAATAAAACAATTAAGAAATCACTTATTTTTCCAAAGTTTAAGTGTTATTGTTTGGTTAGGTAAATTGTGATGTTTTTGAGAGTAAAGGAGAATATATATGTGAGAAAGCAGTGATTTTGATAAGGATTCTATAGGATGCTCTATATATGAATATCTACATTTTATCATCTTCATTAAAAGTTTTAACTTTTAATTCTTTTTTCTCTTAAATATTATGTTATTTGCTTTACCTATTTAAAAGCATATTTATATGCAGTTCCCTTAGTCCTTACAAGCTGTTGATCTAGGAATAATTACCTCTCTTAAAAGAATGGTAAATCAGCTGTGCACAAATATTCATCTCTATGTTTGTAAACAAATGAAAACTTGGAAGACACATGCAAAATAAAAATAGTTAATTTTTTAAAGCAAAAGCACAAGTTTCTTGTTTTCTTCACATTCCCCAGGGTTGAACTCCATAAGGGATGACTGGGAGTTGTGTGTCTAGTATCAAAAAAAATGAAGTTACCTAAATGAAGCAAAGTGCATTAAAGAGTGGGTGGTGACAGCTTTCCCCACTGTCTTTGGGGGGCAAACATTTCATTATAATATGAATAGTATGGAAAGTTCCCAGTTTGCCTGCATTCAAATACATGTAAATATAGTACATAATCCTCTTGGTTCCTTTTGCCAAAATCTACTTGCCTGATATGCAAGAACATTTTCAGGCTGAATAATTCAAATTGTTTTTTTCAGAAGTTCCTGCAATTCCCTGGGCTGTTAGTGTTTTATAGAGCAGTTACACACCTGGAATAATCCAAAATCCCAGATGTGGCAACACTGTATCTTTACTAAACAAGTTATTACAACAAACAAACTCCTCAGTGGAAAAAATGAATAATACTGCATCTGAAGAAAATTAGTTTTAGAAGGTACCAGTTCACTTTGATGTATTCAGTAGATAAACAAGATGGAATGTGTTGGTTACTGACAGAGTACTTAAGACATCAAATATCATTTCCAAATTGCTTTGCATCTTTGCTTCAGAGTGACTTAATTTATTGTTTTAAAAATGCGTTTAACTGGTGTTGTCATAGTCTTTTATCTAATTGGACTAATACCCAATACTGTGATGTAAACTGCATATCAGTAGCACTAAATAAATTTTAAACAAAGACAATATTGTGGGGTTTTGATATCTTGCTATGATGACAGTAGAAAAACCAGATTGTAGAGGTTATATCAATACCCAGGTACACTTCTGTGGTGTCCTTTCTTAGAAATAAAATGAGAACTAGTTCTTCTTTGGGAAAATAGTTGGGTAAAATGTAATTTCATGATTATAAAAACATCAGTCTATTGAACTCTCAAAGTTTTTAAAATCTACACTGTTAATTTTGTGCATTGATGTGTCATTTAATCTGATTATAATAGGTTATAATTGCATATGTTTTTGACCTAAGACTCCCTTGTATATTTGTACATTACATTTATTTCCCCCAGGATTATTGTATTCTAGACTCTGGTCTTATTGAAGCGAAGAAAAACAGTGAAGTATCTCAATGCTAATCCTGAATTACACTGTGTGTCGTCAGTAAGCAAACTGCATCATGATCATGAGGATCATATCACAGACAAATTGCAATAGCAACAATATTGAGTGTTCAGGATATGCTAGAATATTTCTAGGTCTTTCTACATACATTAACCCATATAATTCTTGAAAAAGAAATTAGCAAAGTACTATTTGTATCCACCTTGTCAAGATGAGGAATCAGAGTGAGGAGAAAGTTAAATACCTTACTCAAGTAAAGGGCAGGACCAGGGGAAAATATCTCAGCAGTCTGTCTCATGCTCTCCTCCTCTTAAACTTCCTGCTTGTCTCTTTTTCCCTGTCCAGGCCCCAGACCTACTCCTACCGCTTTGTATTGTCAGCAGGTTGAAGTAGAGCTCACCTGTACTCATGTAACAATTCAGCTGTTTCCTGTGACTTACATCCAGATGCTTTCCACAAGGTGTTCCCTTTGTGGTGTCACCTCCTTTATTTTTGACCTTCTTTATTTTTGAAGCCCTAGAACATTCATGGATTAAAAATTCATATGCAATAAACTGGGGTTAAACAATAGATGATAGTGTGAACAACCAAATTTTGTTAAACATTTTCTATATACTGAATATGATATCGATAAAAAAAAACATTAAATAAAAACTACTGAAAGGACATTCTGCTATGAACATTACAGTTGTTACTAAGAAAATTAGGTATATTTATATGATCTTGAAATACAAAACTTTATTTTAAGTTATTTGAATTTCATGATAACTAAGGCTTGAAGTAGACCACATTTATGATTTTCATTATGTGGAATATCAGTCCATTTAATTCTCAAAAATTCTAACCCTAGATCTGTTTGTGGAAACAATTAAACCTAGGTGCACAACTATAATCCCAGCAGTCTGGGAGGTCAAGGCAGGGCAATCTTGGATTCAAAGCCAGCCTCAGCAACCAAGTAAGGCCTTAAGCAACTCTACTTGACCTTGTCTCTAAATAAAGTACAAAAAATGGCTGGGGATGTGGCTTAATCGTTAAGTGCCCCTAGGTTCAATCCATGGTAACAACAACAACAAAATCAATATAATTTCTTTTTCTATTATTGAATTTGGTTATGATGAATCATTTCTGCTTTCAAGTGTCACTTTTAAAAATTCCACATGAAAAAATGTTACTCTATTGTTCTTATATAATTTCTGTTTTTCTGTATTCTGCTTTAACTTTCTAAATATCTAGACTTTCATGATCTCAATTTCCTTGGTCTATTTTCTGTTGCTATCACAGATTACCAGAATGTAAATAATTTATAAAGAAAACAAGTTTATTTAGCTCCCAGTTCCAGATGCTCAAGAGTACACTGCTGACATTTGTGTAGGTATGACCAGGACCTCATGGTAAATGGCCTTATGGTTGCAGGAGCACAATTGAGAATGAGGAGCCCACTGAGAAGAAGATTTTAGGGAGGTTCCAGGCTTTCCTGCAGCAACTCATAGTATCCTGAGCTAATCCAGCCCACCATAGTTGCATTAATCCCTTCCAGGGGTGGTGTACACCCAATTTAATTACTTTACAATAGTCCACAGCTTAAAAAATTCTACTCCAATACCACCATCACACTGGGGACCAAATATTGTGTTATCATTTATCTCTAAACAAATAAGTTCATTTTTATCACTAAATCACTATTATTATGTGTGTGGACATTTTTTAATTTATTTATTATATACACATTAAATAGGATATTTTATTTCACTTTTTTCTATTCCTTACCATTTATAATAGAGTAAGGTGTGTGACAAGCTAAATTATAAGAATTTATTCTTTTGTATAGTGTGTGAAGCTTTTTTTTTAATTGAAAAGCCTTTTCAATAATTCCAATGACAGTATCTTAGAAAAACTAGTCATTTCACAATTGTATTATTTTAGGTAATTTATTCACGACCATAAATTTCTGTGGACATGGACACAGCAATGAGAGGCACTGATCCCAATTAGAGAAATGACTAGAGGAGCTAACATTATCTTATATGTGCTACCATTTATCATATGGGGTTAATAAAGGATAACTCAAAAGATTACAGATGCTTAGTCACAATTTATGTAACTAATGTGTTCACTAGTGTCTAACATATATCAAGTATTTATTAAATGTGCTTTTGTAGTATTTACTTAGACTGATTTCTGTCAGTCAATCAGAGCATGATCTAAGTAAGCTTTTATGCAAAGAACTGTGTGAGGAATGGAAATGGAAAAAGTAATTCACTAAAAAATTCTCTACTTCAGGTAGCTTGCCTACTAGGGGTCACAGGCAGTTCAGAAGGTAATACTGAACAAGATGCTGAATATTGAAATGGAACTGCTGATAATCCCACCACCATAAATTTTTGTGGACGTGGGTACAGCAGTGAGAGGCACTGATCCCAATTAGAGAAATGACTAGAGGAAGCTATCATTAATAGGAACAGACAAGAAAAGCAGCTATATACGAAGAAAATAATGTGGCAAGTTTTCAAATCATCAACCTAAGCAGAGCAATCTAGAAGACCCTTAAGATACATGTCAGAATCCAGAAGTTTGTTCTATCATATTTGGGAATATAATTGACATTTAGAGCTGATTACAAGCAAAGAGGGAAAATAGAGTGAAACAGGAAGGTGCCTGTTGCAGAGGAAATGTTGTCTTTTTACCTACCTCATTTTTTCCACTGTGCAGCCCATTCACACAGAATCTGCACTTCTTCCAAGGAAATGATTGTCCTTCATTTCTATAACTGTCTTAACACTTGAATTTTTTTAAATATAAAAATAACCTGTATTGCCTATAATATTCACATTCCAACTTTTGGCAAAAAAAAAAAGGAAAAAGTTTAAAAGATTAGAACTTCAAGTTATTCTAAAAATTTCACAGAAAGATTTAAACTTTTTTATCTTGGCTATGGTTTTCTCATGCTCTCTTTCTTTTTCACACCACCCATTGCTTTCTGCCTTAATAAGGCAATAGTTGCATTTCATTTACAAACGAAAAGAAGAAGGCTAAGAAAATCTGAAATTTTAAAATCATGTGTGCTTTTAAAAAGTTAACTGGAAGCAATAAAAACCTGCAGGCTTAGATTGTAATTCCTTCAACCCTCTTTTTGGTCATTAGTTACATAAAGAGTGGATATTATGCACACTGGGCTAATAGTATGCTTTTTCTAAAGGTACAAACCACTCACATTATTTTGAGCCTCATACTTTTCCTACACCAATTATCCCTATATTCTGTTCTAATTGTTTTCTTAAAGATATAAAATAAAATTTTGGAAGCATTTTTTGTATTCTCTTTTTCTTTCATTATTCAATTTGGGCCTCTGATTATCCGATGCCCATGGGTTCTTTGTTTCTGTGTCTTTCTGTATTCACTCTCTGTTTGAGACCTTTCTGCAACAAAAACATAGATAGCTTTCATTGTTGAATAAGCTAGCAACTATGCATGTGTTACTACTGTGCACTGTAAATGTGGCTGGCAAATTTGTTAAAATGATTTCCTCCCTCATTTTATGTTATTTTAATAATTGCTAAAGGCTTACTTTTCTAAAATTCAATTTTAGTTTATTGAAGTGCCATTAATGGCTATGGTACTAGACATGGCAGCATGAAACCCTCTCAGGCTTTCCTCTCTCCCCTTTTCTGTACATAAGTCTCCAATTTTCTCTTGTCTCTCTCTGTCATTATTCTGTCTTTATCTCAAGTTCTGACTGTAGCTATCTTTTCATACTGTAGAGTCATTTGCTCAACTCAATGGAAAGGAATAAAATATACATCAAGTGAAACCACAAGGCACAGCTCTGTTCATAACATTAATACCTCTTGGAGCATCTCCAGGGACTGCCAACTGGAGCTGTTTGAATCTTTTGCTGGTCAGTTGTGATAAATTCTGAGGGAGTTTACCCCCCCACACACACACATACACACACACTTTTTTTATTGTCGTTGTTAGTGTTGACCTAAAAAAAAAATCAGAGCCTTTCAATGCACTTTAAAGTTCATAATTTTTGAAGTGATTAGAAAACAAAGAAATCTTACTAACGTCTTTAAACTTGTACCATGCAAGCATTTACTCTCAGGTTTATTTATTTTCATTCTTTAAACTTTTCTAACATGTGCATCACATCATTTGATGTAGTTACTCTTTTATCTCATAAATTTTGCATTCCTACCTTTCAGAAAACATATCTATTAATATGTGTTTTAGTCTATTCTTATAATACTTAAACCAAGACAAAACTTTGTCATGTCTAAAAATTTAAAGATCAACAGAAACTTTGATTTGAGTAGCCCTTATTTAAGTTTTAGAGCAATGAGAACAAACATTAAGAGGGTATGAGTTTAGTATTTACTTCCTCATAGAGATACCAATTTGATACCATCTTCCATGCATAAAAATACACTCACAAAAACTAAGGCATCAAGTGAGAAATTGTATCACATGAGTGGAACATAGAAATAAAATAATAATTTAGTAAATATGATAGTTTCCAATAGCTTTAAATTGTTTGTATCATGTCTCTTCCAAACCCATTTAGCACAGGATGCAGAGAAATAACCTCCATGTGGAAGAAGAGAGTTAAGTAAGCAGCTAATTTGCTGAGGACACAAGCCTCAGGCCCACCAGATATACCCTGGCAACTGGTTGACCCTGTGCTGGCATGGCTTGTTTGATTATTCTGCCAAGCTGAATATGTATGCACAGAAAAGCCAAGGAGACCAATATTGAAAAAGGAGATTGAGGCAGTAATCAAAAAATCTTCCAATAACAATTCCAGGATTTTATGTCTTCATGGGTAAGTTCTACTAAACACTTAAAGAAGAAATAATGTCAACAATCTCAAACTCTTCCTAAAATAACAACAACAACAACAACAACAACAAATATAAAGAGGAATGAAGATCTCACATTTTATTAATGAGGCCAGCATTGCCTTGACACAAAAACCAGGTACAGATCCTATAAGAGAAAACACACACACACTCTCACACACCAATATCTTTGATAAACCTAGATGCAAAAAACTCTGCTGGGCACAGTGGTGCATGCTGTCATCCAAGCATTTCTGGAGTCTGAGGAAGGAGGATCACAAGCTCAAAGCCAGCCTCAGCAACAGGGAGGTGCTAAGGAACTCAGTATGAGTTCATCTCTAATAAAATACAAAATACAGCTGGGAATGTGGCTTAGTGGTAAAGCATCCCTGAGTTCAATCCGCACTACAAAAAAGTAAATAAATTCAACAAAATACTAGCAAACCTAATTTAACAGCATGTGTAAGGCTCATACACCATAATGTGATGAGTTTATTCTTAGGATGCAAGAATTCTTCAGCCTATGAATATCAATAATTGTGATGTAGCACATTAACAGAATGAAGCATACAAATCAAGATTATTGCAATAAATAAAAAAGTGGCATTTGACAAAATTATTTTATCATGAAAAAGAAACCAAAAAATTAAGTATATAAGGGATCTAATAATAAACCCACAACTAATATCATCTTCATTTACTATCATTAAAATGTTATAACACATTAAAGTTAACATGGTGTGAGACTCAAGAGATGAATTAAATTTCAGTGTATTCCTTTTGGAGTTCTCAGTCTTTCCTAATAATGGCTCACAATATTGCTTTCTGAATTTACTGCCTCCTGCATCCATCCTGGAGTGATCACTCTATTATATGATTAAAAACAGTACATATTACTGAAAATAAAAAAAAACTGAGTCACAAATAAGACTATAATTTTCTCCATTACCTCCAATTATAAGTACTACATAATTTAATGAATGTTAAAAGTGTGAAAATTTCCCTTTAACTCTAGCTAAATATTGGCCTGAATTGTTTCACATTTCCATCCTTATATCCAAATTGACTCAATAGTGAAAGGAAAAACAGTCCCAGACAGAATTTATCTAAACCTCAAACATCCAGGCAAAAACACTGACTAAACTTATTCAAATCTATAGTGCATACATTCAAATATAGTAGAGTAAACTCTCTTGGATTTGTATTGCATCCAGCAGGGTCATCTTGCAGCATTTAATGAAAGCTTGAGCTAAAGACCTGTAGATGGTATTTCTTTTCACACAATGTATGACTGCTCTGCTTCTAAAATTTGTATTCAATAAATTAATATTAGAATATTATTGGTGCTTGTCCAAATTTTATCCTCAATTGTTACAAAATTTGAAAGTGTGTTAATGAAGTTCAAATTATTTCTAACTAACAGAAATATGCCTTTGCTCTCAGATATAGAAAAAAAAACATCAGAAATCTATCTTCAGAGTTCTTCTTGCTTGTCTTTATAATTTGTCAATATACTGGAGGAACTACAATTATTATTCTATTCATTTGGTATAAATTTGCAGTAAGAGACAAATGGTTAGGCATAGCCATTTATACATTTCAAAAGGTCTGAGTAAAAATTCTGGTCATTTGTTCTGTGTCAATTTAAGTTACTATCTCTTTTTAAGAGATAAAATTATAAGATACTCACTTTGTTTTTGTTATTGTTATCCATAAATTTTTATCATATTATTTAAAATTTTCCAAAATAAATTATTGAAAAAAAATCAAATAATATTTTTGTCTTTACTTAGTAAACTATTTTTTTATTCTCTTAGTTTCACATAATATTAGTGAACTTGAGAAAATATTACTTGTATTCATAAGTACTTCATGTATTGATACGAAAATTAATCTAAAATAGAAGAGAAGCTAGGTATTAAAAACTGTAGGATTGCAAGTTTCACAGTGGTGTGGGGGCACAGTTCACAGTGAATACCTGAATCTGCTGTTCTATTTAAGGTGTTCCTTATGCAGTCATCTTAACTTCATCCCAGGATGAGCATTATCCTACTTTTAGAAATGAGAAAATTGAAGTTGAGAGGAACATAGTGATTTTCTCCAAGGTTGAATGACAACTTAATGGCAGAATCAAGAATAGAAAACAATTCTGTACTCCAACCTCAGTAGATCACTCCTTTTCTAATAAAGTCCTGACTATATATAGTTGACGTGCTTATACTTTTTCTGGCAAGATGAGAATATGATGTCCATATCAAATCCCTTTGATAACAGTGTTAATAAAGCCTGGTGCCATGTTAGGTAACACTGAAACATCTCCCCTAATGGTATACTGGAATGGATAAATGTATGTATGGCTTGTATTAGTAATGGTTTGTGGTAGTGCTATTAGTTTTATATTTCCTGATAGAGAGAGTATTGTATTTCAGCAGGCTGTTATTCCTGCCATTAACAATTAAGAAATGAAGAATTACAAAACTCTTATTTTAAGGCACAGAGGGTGAAAAAAGCAAAGAACAAAGATTAGAATAAAATCCAAGATTACAGAGAATTATTCAGAAGTGAATTCATATTAATCAGTGTGTTTGACTTCCTTTTCTTAAGCCATAATCAGGGATTGGCCTAGGAAGATAGAAGGAGAAGCTTGAAGGTGTTTAGCTACAATACAGGGTGTTGATGATGAAAGAAAAACCCCAAGTTTTGTGCTCTTTATAGACGCATACAACTTTTAACATAATTGTCAGCATTATTGATTGTTGACAAATTCTTAACAAATGCCAAAGACTGAACTATGTAATTTATAATATAAAATTACATTTACACTTATATTTATTATTATCCTTATATAAGTTATTTATAAAGTAAAATAACCAATGTATTTTTGATATATAAAGAAATCGGGGTTGAATTCAGGCAAAATATTAACCCAAAATCTATAATGAAGGGTATATAACAATCAACACACATGAAAATGTACATGGAAAATTGTACGTTTACTAGAAATATATCCAAAATTATTTTTCTCATTATTTTCCTGAGGAGTGTTCCAAAGTTGGCTTACTTTGACACTATGTAAAGTGCAATCTGTTGAAAGTAATTATATTTGCATTAGTCAGTAAATTTATATTTATCTGTCCAATGTACATGGGATACTTGTGTCTATATAATTAGAAATAGTTCAAATGAACAAAATCCCAGCAGCGGCAATCATACAAAGTGCCAAAATTTGGTTTATAATAGAAGTTTCCCTCAAATGACACTTGGTTGTTTGGAGAAATGTCTGATTCTGGAAATGAAGAAGAATGAGTGTAAGATGAGCACAGACACTTCCTCACAGTATCTGCATCCCCCCCCCCATCTCTCTCTCTCTCTCTCTCTCTCTCACACACACACACATACACACACACACACACGATGATGAGAATACATGAAAGTGATGCAAGATTCAAAGTGCTGGAAAAATTTGAGCAAGACAGTAAAGTAGCATTAGCTTATTGGTTGTAAGTAGACATCCACGAATTGACTAAATATCAAAAAATCCATGTTGATATAAAGAAATGTTTGAATAAATAAGGAAAATATATTTATTTACCATGCAGACGACTTTAAAACCATTTCTGTCAATGTGCTGACTGTAAGGCGATAGAACACAGCTCCTCATTGCTTATGCATGGGCTTATCAAAGTGAATTCCTTCAAAGTAGAACAGTATGGCATGGAAAAGAAAAAAAAAAGAGAGACTTGACCTCAAAATTGGCATCAAAAGTCACATTTTATTGAGAATATGTACCCTTGATACAATGGGATACTCTTGGGTCTTCCTTCCGCAAGCCCATTCAAATCATGAGAAAAATATTTTAAAAAATCAATTGAAGAGTATAATGTCAAAAGGAATAGCTATACTGAAGATTGCCAAAGTCATCAAAATTAGCAACATCTGAGAAAATGTCATAACCAAGATGAGTCTAAATATAAAGTTGTATCCTGAAACAGAGAAATAACATTAGAGGAAATCTAAGAAAGTTATGAACTTCAGCTAATAATAATATATTGATATTAGTTGTGATATTTGCACCATACTGATCTAGATGATTTTAATAATAGTGGAGACAGGGTATGTGTAATATGTTAATTTCATTCTATCACAAAAATTCTATAAATCTAAAACTGGTATGAGTTTATTAACAAAATTGTTCAAATTTTACTGGAAAAATGTGTACATCAAATCTTAAGCTAAGATTCATTTTGATTGTGAACACATATGTATTTTTTTTAATATTCATCCAGTTTTGCATGTCCACTGGGGTGCAGTATGCTTTTCTTCTGCCTTAAATGTGGACTTACCACATGTCATGATTTGCGTCATGGCATGTGAGCAGGTACTCATTTATTTTACTTTATTTTTTTTAGCTGTTAATGGATCTTTATTTTATTAATTTTTATGTAATGCTAAGAATCAATACCAACAATTTACATATGCTAGCCAAGTGCTTTATCACTGAGCTACAACCCCAGCACAAGTGAGCAGTTTTCAGTAGCTTAAGTGCATCTGCATGTTATTTGTATGTGTGTGTGTGTGTGTGTGTGTGTGTGTGTGTGTTGTTTGATGGCCCCAAGCAACATAGCATATATGAAACTTTTAAAAATGTGAAAATTCTTTAGTTTTGAAAATTACTATGTAAGTATGTACATATTTGACTTTTCAGGAAAGCAGCCAAAAATATTGTTGAGATTCTTTTGATTATGAAAGTTAAAATCATTTATGTTTTCCTTCAAGATTTTGTGAAGCAACTTCAGTCCAAAGTCGTGGTGAATACTATTTGTAAAATGGGAAAGCCCAATATATCATTAATGTTGTCATTTTTAAAGGACTTTTTCTGTTTCCTCTGAAGAAATGAAAATATGTGTTTTACTGATTAAAAAGTGAATTATGATTAAAAATTAAATTTAATGAGCACCAGCTGCAAAGGTAGTTCTACTTGAATATGTATATAACATAAATCTTGATTTTTATAATATGTGGTATTTATTAATAGCATGCTTTTTGGAATATGTAACAAATTTCTGTACATACACACAAAATACATATATACTCATATATATGTGTATGTATAGAAGTAAATACCTAGACAGTGAGCTAGATGGCGATAGATTATATAAAGATGTATTTTTACCTTATAATAAATAGACCATGATTCTATTTATGTCTAGAGAAATTCTAACAACAATAATCTGTATGTGATATGTTAGGTGTGATTTTTCCCTTATCATATAGAATTATTCATCTGACAATACATGAGAAATAATTCATCTTCCAGTGGCACTTAAGAAAGTGGCAATGATAATAAGTGAAAATATGTTTCAGCAAAGAGCATTTGTAGAATCTTCTGTGTAGGTTAAAATATTTTTATGTGTCTATATAGTTAAATACTAAACTGCCAAATATGTTCCATTATTTATGGCAATGTACTTTGCTGAATAAATGTTTTTTTTTTTCTGGTTTTGAACTTGTTTCTCTGAATAATAGCAAACAGGGGAGCAATATTTAGTTTATTATAGTATGAACTACATTGAGTGGCAAAGAAAAATTCATTTAAATCTTTTGTAGTGGGTTTATCATTGGTATAATTTGAGGTTTGAGTTCAAAAGCAAAATATATTTAAAATCACAGAATGTTTTACAGTTTTTTACCCATCTTTATGTCTATGTTGTCTTCCTGGTAATACATTTCTTGTAAGATGATAAGGCAAATAAAGCAATTGACAATTGAAATTAAACATAAAAAGGCTATTTCATTTTATAGAAAAAATGAAAATTTATGTTTGATAGGGAAATAAGTGCCACTAATAATTAGAGCTAGATTAAGTATATAGTGATTAAAAAATGACTATACACAGAATACTTGGTTTTATTAATAGTTTCAGTTATATCTGGTACTAATCTGAATTACAAAGGGACAAGATTAATATTAACATCCATAAAGTACATCAAAAGGATATGTGCAAAATATTTCCTGAGCATAAAATAAAGGACAATGGTAGTGAAGGTAAGTTAGGAATTAAATGATGTTATTTGAAAGAGGATAGAAAATTTATTTGTTTCATTTTGTGGAAGGTTTCTTAATATTATATATAATTATCTGATACTCTCTTCCATATTTACTTTTTTTTACTGTTTTGCAAATGTTTCACTGAGAACGTAAACTTGGTCCAAAGTGATTTCAATATATTTATTGAGATATCATCTATCACAGTATTTGTGGGCCCTTGTTTTTTAACAATCACTATTATAGAAAATAAAAGTAGTTGGCTCCAAAATTTCATGATGCCAGATGTTAAAGGTCTGAAATTCCATAGTGGATGGTAAAAAACATAAACTTTTCCTCCCTGTATTCACACATTCTGTTATTCTGGTCCATCTGAATTTCTGTTCTTTAATTGACTGTAGGCTTAGGGCTAGGAGAACAAAAAGCAAAAAGAAAAATTTCCAGTTATCACTTTTAAGCCAGTAACTAGTTGCACTTTGGTAACTAGAGTCCACTAAACCATTAAGTTGGAGTCAAAGACCTCTTAATAATCCAGTGCATTTGCATACTGTTTTTGTTCTTAATTTGATGTTTAATTCCATTGAGAATGTCAGCTAAGGGATATTGTCTGAACTGGTAATATTTCAGTATTCAAGATTCTGAGAATATTTCTCTATTATATAATTTTATATCTGAAATCTATAATTATTATAGTTTTCATAGAAATAAATCTTCCTGAAATTAAAATACTATTGAAATTAAACACAAAAACAATTTTTGAAAACCATCAGACAGCTTATTTTTTTATTGATGTTTTTCTTGAAGAGAAATGGGCAACAGGGACAACAACAAATCTTTGAAATCACTTAGAAAATAATTATTTAATTAGATGGAGACAAGTTTATTTTTTACTGTTTTTTTTTTTTAATTTGGTTTTTAGTAACTTCACTCTTTAAAGCATCATTTATACTTTGATTTTTTTTGCCCCATTTTGGACTTGATGGTCATCTATCCTAAGTGAAGAGTTTAGTTTCATTAATTTGTATAAAATTGTATTTTTAAAAATAAAAAAATAAATTTTCTATTTGTGTGATAGATTCCCCCTACAAACAAAGTTTATTTCCTTCACAAAAATTTGTGTTTTTTTTAACTGAGTTCTTAAAGTATCAGAAGGACTTAAAGAGGTGAATAGAGCAATCAGATATCATAGAGAAATACATGTCATATGGTGAGCATGTATTAATTCACTATTATCTTTATATTTGTTATTAAGTACAATTGTATTTTTTCTTTAAGCAAATTGGACTTGACTCATGTCATTATTGACCTCATCAGGGAAACAGATCCTTCTGCAGGTATGTTGGGTTTCCCAGTAAGGAAAGCTTAGTTTCTGCAATGAAGCTCCTTTGGAGTTTCTTGTTGCTGTTAGAAAAGTAACTTTTCTTATAATGAACCTGAAGACAGACTTCAAACTATTGTTATTGTGTAGTTGCAACTGTGAACTCTGAGATTTACTGAGATCTTTCCAATGTATGGAAACAATGGATGATCATCAACTAGATTTTTCAGGAATAGCCATTACTCATTTATCCAAATATTTTACAGGCTTTTCTCCTTCATATTCCTGTAGCTTGTAATTTCACAGTGGTTTTTCATATAGCATAGCACCTGGCTGGTAGTGGTTGTGCCCTCCCTGATGTGCAAGCTGTTTCTCCATAGTTCTCTTCATCGTTTCCCAGCTAGAACTGTGATGCAAAGTACAGCTTGCTGCCCAGTTTCCCCTCAGTCCCAAACTCACATGAAGCAGGACCAGCCCCCCTCCCAGAGCTCAATTGTTCATCTTTAGTTAACACACAGTAGGTGATGGGAGCAGGGGGGCTTAAGTACATGGAAAAGACAAAACAAATTATGCCCCTTTGTGGCTGCTGTTATTGTTATTATTATATTATATTTACATTATTATTATTATTATTATTATTATTATTATTATTATTATTATTATTTTGGTACCAAGGTTTGAACCCAAGAGTGCTTAACCACTGAGGCACATCCCTAGTCTTTTAATATTTTATTTAGAGACAGGCTCTTGCTATAAGGCTTAGGTCGTCACTAAGTTGCTGAGGCTAGTCTCAAAAATGCAATTCTCTTGCCTCAAACTCTCATGCTGTGGGGATTATAGATGTGCACCATGATGCCCAAACCATGTCACTTTCCCTGTGTTGATGTCCCCCTCTATGGACTGTCCAGTATTTCTTAGAATAGTTTGCTTTCTCTTGTTTAAAAAAAAAAAATGATTGTTTTTGCTTCGAACAGTATGTTTCCAAGTACCATCACTGTGTTAAGAGCCTCAGTTGAGGAGGCCCCTTGAACAGACTGCAGGGGGGTAGGAAGTTCTAGTCTTGTCCCTGAGAATCTAGACTCTTCTGTGCTGAGTGGCAAGACTAATGGCTGGGAGAGGGCATGACTGGTGATTTATTTTAGCTTGTATTATGAAGGGCTCCTGTTCACGAGAATGCTTTATAATATAAAGGAGACGTTAACACAGACATAGCTGTACACTTACCTTTAGAATACTTACATATTTTATAATATTTAAGTGAATAAGGTATATGTGTCTGATGCATATGATATACAAATACATCAGTATGTGATCTAAACTTTGGACAGAAGCTAGACACAGTCATGCATGCCTATAATCCCAAAATAAAAAATAAAATTGGCATTTTACTGTTCACTCCATTTCAAAAAAAATAAACTTTTTTCCTAATGGTTTATAGAATTTTCCTTTCAGTCAATTACTGCATGTCCTCACTCATGTAGGGAATGTAAACATGTTGCCCACATAGCAGTGCAGCTCAGCAGAGGCTGGGAAGGGACAGGGGAAGGAGCAGTCAGAGGAGTGGTGAGGGGCATCTGGGCAGAGCTGCAGGGTTGGGGGTCAGCAGTTCTCATGTCTATAGCTCAATGTGGTCACCAGAGTCTGCATCAGGTAATTACATATGACCAAATAAGAGTTTTGAGACTCTGCACACTTAGAAATTATACAATGTGAGAAAATCAAAATGTTTATTCCCAGCAAACAATATCAACATGTATTGAATTCTAATATGAGAGTCCCTAAGTCCAGATATTATGACAGCTAAGGGTTAAAATTAAAAAAATAAATAAATCTGCATTTCAATGTTTAAATGAAACCTGTACTTACACTCTGAATTCTCACATGGTTCCCAATGTTCATACATCTTTAACTTGTCAGCTTTCCTTAGCACTTTTAGTTTTTGTACCAGCGACTGAACCCAGGGCTTCTTATCAGTGATGTACATCCCTAGCCCAATTTTATTTTATTATTTTGAAAAAGGGTCTTACTAATTTACTAGCTGGCCTTGAACTTGACAACCTCCTGTATTGGCCTCCTGAGTAGCTGGGATTTCCTTAGTGTCTTTTACATCCATAGGCTCATGAACTAATTTAGCCTTATCACTTTGTTTTCATGTGTTATTATGGTTCAGTATGTGAAAACACAAATTAAATATTAATTATTACTTATAGGAGATGCTTGGATTAAAGTAAATATATGTTTTCCAGGAAAACATTCTGCCAGTAAGTCATTTCAAAATTCTCTAGAATCACACTGGAGATGTAGTTCAGTAGTAGAAAATGTATCTGGTATGTGTGAGGCACCAGTATAATAAACCCAAGTATAAATTTTACATTTGGACCCCTTGAGTCAGGAAAAATTCTATTGCATTCTTGAAGGCAGACAGAAAACTTGGACTACAAACAAACTCATATTTCAAAGTGAGGTTGGATAATTACACTATAATAAATTCCTCAAGTTCAATAAATGTGTATCTATTTTAATTTTGGTTCTGTTTACCACAATGATTCCACATATTTAAGGGTTTTTTGTTGTTGTTGTTTTGATTTGGTACTGGGCCTTGAACTAAGTGACACTGAGCAAGCCCCATCCCTAGCCCTATTTTGTATTTTATTTATAGACAGGGTCTCACTGAGTTGCTAAGTGCATCACAGTTGCTGAGGCTGGCACTGAACTCACAATCCTTTAACCTCAGCCTCCCAAACTGCTGGGCTGCTGGGATTACAGGTGTGCCCCACTGCACCCAGCTTTGTACATATTTAAGTAGAAAAAATATTGAAATGTGTTTCTGCTAGTATTTGACACTGGACTTGGATCACATAGGTCAAATTGTGATTCTATAACAAAAATTCTTAACATAGGTAGCTGTGTAAAGGAATCAAATCATCCTAAAATCCACTCAGTTCTCTCTCAACAGAGATTCCCAACAGATTGCAATTCTGGTAATTTTTTAGCCTCTCTGAGTTGGTGATAGAGTTGATCAACTATTAAGAGATTTCTATGAATGAGGATCTGCAGAAGTCTAGAAAATTGAACAATTCCACAGAGATCCTTCACCACAGCAATCCTTCCCTGTAGGGAAAATGTACTCCATCCTCTTTCATGCACAGTATCTTGGGTACAGACACGATGAGGTTTTGTTCAGCTTATAGATGAGATGAGCTCAGAGCCCAGGCTCATGGGCTTCTCAAAGTTGAACACTTATCATTTAAATGGAAGATTATATAGGTATATTCAACTTCAGAGGTTGCAATACTTAGCATTTTCTTTGTGAATATATGAACAAAATCACAGTGTTCATGAAAAAACCAGAATAAAGGTAACAGGAAGCTAACATAAAGATGCATGGCCTAAGACATTAAGACTCCTTGCTTAGGAGGGTTTTCTTTCTAATTAAACCCCCATAATTTTAACTGACCAAAAAGTACATAGTCCTTACTAAAAGAAGGACACATACTCCACCCTTGCAGTCACATATCACCAAGAAAAATTCAAGGTTGTATCAGGGAAAGATTTTCTATAACATTGGAGCTTGTGAATGAGAAATATATGACAGGTGTGATCATTTTTAATGCACAGGAAAACACTTCAAACTTTGCATGAAATGTAATCCAGCCATGATTGGGAAATGATGGAAAAAGAGAGAGGAAAGAATGTTTGCCAGGGTGTGTCAGCAAAACTTCAGTTAGAGGGGAATGGGGGCATTGGGATAGGCTAACAAATTTTCCTCCTGACAAAAGTGTTTGCTGAGATGGATGAAATTTAATATTTGTGATAATGAATTTTCTTACTTTTCTCCTAAGACATGTACTCTATGATTCCTTACCCCAAAAGATGAGAGTAAACCACATGATGGATGGCCTTATTAACCCAAGCATCACCTTTTACTCTGAAGTGGGAATTGGGATTGTTGCCAAAACCATCCTCTTTCTGTTCCATGTCATCAAGTTTCTGTGTGACAAGAGGCTCAAGGACATGAACTGGATCATCAGTCTCTTGGCTTTAACCCATCTCCTGCTGCTGCTCAACATGGGGTTCTTAGCTGTAGACACTTTTGCATCTCAGGTGGGGCTTTGGGGTGATGTGATATGTAAATCAGTTGCCTACTTGTACAGGTTGATGAGGGGCCTGTCCATTTATGCCACCTGCCTGCTGAGTGTCCTGCAGGCCATCACCCTCAGGCCCAGAAGCTCCGCCTTGGCAAAGTTTAAGCCTAAGTCCCCACAGGACAACCTGAGGTCCTTTCTCTTCCTGTGGGTCTTCTATATGTCCTTCAGTGCCCACTTCTCAATCTCTGCTGTTGACAACTCCACTGTGACCTCACAGGGCCTTATATTCCTCAGTGACTCCTGCACTATCTTGCCCATGAGTTACTTCCTCAGGCATTTGTTTACCGTCCTGGGTGCATTATGGGATGTATTCCTTATAGGGGTCATGGCCCTCTTCAGTGGGTACATGGTGACCCTCTTGCATAGGCATAAGAGGCAGTGCCAGCACCTTCACGGCTACAGCCCATCTCCAAAAGCCTCCCCAGAACAGAGGGCCACCATGGCCATCCTGCTGCTCCTGGGAATTTTTGTGCTCATGTACTGTTTGGACTGCATCGTCTCCTCCTCAAGAACCATGTGGAACAATGACCCTGTGTGCCATTCTGTCCAGATCATGGTGTTCAGTAGCAATGCCACCATCAAGACAGAGCGTTACCTTTTTGAAATGTTTGTGGGGGAAGGACAGTCAATGTTGGATCATTGCACGATGAGTCAGTTCTTGACCTCAGCCACTGCACCACCATGCATCAATGCATCTTGGCATAGTGAGTTTGCTCTCCGTGTTGGATGAATGCATAAAGTGATTTTTAAAAATGATTACATAGAGCTTGAAAATGAGAAAAACATGACAGATTATTGTCCTTATGGCTCCAACAAAGCTAGTAACTTTATATTTCTGATTGATGTGTGAAAGGAACCTTAGGAAGTTAATATCACTTTCTTTCTCTGAATCAGTCCATATATTTATAGATATGTGAGAGATTTCAGTGGTTTTAATAAATCAAGAGTCTCAGAAATCTCCTTTATGCCTATAGATTGTAAACACCCCTTATCATAAACTGCCATCTCATCTATCAATTGAACATTTATGAATATAACAAAAAACTAGATATAGGGACAACAACTATTATTTAATCACCATTTCTCAGCATGCCATATTTATAATAGTCACTGAAAGAGATAGTCTAATATTCCCAAGCATATGAATGTATGAAGATATTGTCTGGATATATCATGGAGTTCCACTCAACATTAAATAGGAGAAAGATTCTTATGCATAGGAAGCCACAGATGAGTCTTGAATTTATTATGTCAATAGGGTACATTGTGACCATCTTGCATTGCCACCAGAATCAAAACTGTTTACATATACACACAGGGGGGTGGAATCTACAGTAGTACAATATGCAAAGACCAAATATTGCATTAAATACTAAACATTGCATTAAATATGAAGATGATGCTGATGTATAAGAAACCACAGATGAATCTTGAAATCATTCTGTCAAGCGACTGTCAATCACAAAAGAATCAACATTTGTGTAAAATATACCTGTAAAAGATGGAAGTTTGGCTTGTATAGTTTATAAAGACAGATTGTAGTATGGTGTTTTCCTGCAGCTGAGGAAGGGTGTCCCCTGGGGAATTTTTATTTAATGAATCCAGAGATATTTTAGGAATAAGAAAAATTGGGGAGACAGTAGAGAGAATCCATGCACCCACATTTGAATTTTCTTAAGGCCACTGACCCATAGTCTTAATCATGGGTAAATCATAAATATCATCTTTTGTGTACTTAAATAATAATAAAATGTTTCAATTACCTTTTAATCAAGGGTGAGGAAAACTTTCTCTGAAATTACAAAGAAAAGTGCAAGTAGCCCAGGGTGTTGATGCATAACTGGAATTCCCAACAGCTTGGAATCTCAGGCATCACAATGTGTGGAGTCATGAATAGGCTAATTTAAACTTTGGATCAAAGTGACAGAATGTGACATGGTCCATATAATTGGGACACACATTATTTTTCTCAAGCTCCCCCTTGGCAAAGTTTAAGCCTAAATCACCACAGGACAACCTGAGATCCCTTCTTTTCCTGTGGGTCTTCTTTATGTCCTTTAGTGCCCATTTCTCAATCTCTGCTGTTGACAACTCCACTGTGACCTCACACACACTCTTATATTCCTCAGTGACTCCTGCACTATCTTACCCATGAGTTACTTCCTCAGGCATTTGTTTTCCATATGAGGTGCTTTATGGGATGTCTTCCTTATAGGGCTCATGACCCTCTCCAGTGGGAACATGGTGACCCTCTGGCATAGGCATAAGAGGAGTGCCAGCACCTTCACGGCACCAGCCTGTCTCCGAAAGCCTCGCCAGAACAGAGGGCCACTAGGACCATCCTGCTACTCCTGGGTTTCTTTGTGATCATGTTCTGTTTGGACTCTGTCATCTCCTCAAGAACCATGTGGAAAAACAACCCTATTTGTCATTGTATCCAGATGATGGTGACCAATGGCTATGCCACAACTAGCCCTTTGGTTTTCACCTGTAATGAAAAACAAAGCCTTAACTTTTTGATATTCTTATGGGGGAAGGAGAGTAAGTGTTGAATCATTGCCTGATGGATAAATTTTCATAATGAGCCACCACACGGCTAGGCAACCATTCATCATGGCATAGTGTAGTCTGCTTTCTGTGTTGAATGAATAGATAAATGGGGGCTTTTATGTGATTATTTTGAAACTTGAGAATGAGAAATACATGCTAGATACTTTTTCATATACCTCTGAGATAAACTAAAGTCATTATATTATTTTGGTGGGGGGGGCAGTTACTGAGGATTGAATCAGGAACACTGGAACACTGAGCCACATCCTCAGCCCGATCTTGTGTTTTATTTAGAGACAGGGTTTCACTGAGTTGCTAAGCACCTCGCTTTGATTGATGCTGCCTAAACACATGATCCTCCTGATTCTGTTTCCCAAGCTGCTGAAATTACAGGAGAATTTCACTGTGCCTGGCGGTACATTGTATTTCTGACTGAAAATGTGAGAGGAACCCCTGAGAGGTAAATCTCAATTTTATTATCTTCATTAGTCCCTATATTTATAAATATATGAGATTGGAGTAGCTTTTAATAAGTAAAATAGTCTTTGTAGTCTCTCTTATGCCTAAAAACTTGAAAACATCTCTCATCAGAAACTGCCATCTGATTTATCAATTGTGCTTTTACAAATATAACAAATAATATTGGCAAGGACTTAAAACTGTCACTTGAACACCTTTGCTCTTGGTACCATTATTTATAATAGGCAATGGTGCAAATTATCTGATATCCACATGCATAGGAATGTATAAACATGGGGTCTGGATATATCATGGGGTACCATAAGAAACCATAGAAGAAAGTTAAAGACATTATGTCCAATGAAATGTCACTCCAAAAAGAATCATTATTGTATAAATCCACACATAGAAGGTGGAACTTTGGGTAATGTAATTTATAGAGACAGAATATAGAATAACATTTTCCAGTAGCTGAGGAGGGGGTTCAGTAGGGGAATTATTATTTGATGGATATAGAGATCATTTAGGGAGAAGAAAAATTTCTGTACATGGTGGAGATTATACATGCCCACAAAGTGAATGTGCTTAATGCCCTGACTGTACTGTTAAACATTGGTAAATGGTAAATTTGATCTTTGTGTATTTACTAATTATAAAATATTGCAGTCACTTTAAGCCAATTGTGAGAAAAACATCCTCTGAATTTACAAAGAAAAGTGAAATGACTCTCAGAGTGTCAAAATATTTTTTTTCCAACAATTTGAAAGTGTTTCAGCATAGCTGTGCCAAACAACCTGGTTGTGGTGGTGCATTCCTGTAATCCTACTAGCTAGGGAGGCTGACGTAGGAGGGTTGTGAGATCAACATCAAGCTCAGCAACTCAGTGAGGCCCTAGGCAAATTAGTAAGATGTTGTCTCTGAGCAAAATATAAAAATGGCTGGGGATGTGGCTCAATGGTTAAGAATCTTCAGTTCAATGGCTGATGCCAAAAATAAAACATAAAATAAAAACCTATTCCAAACAGTCATTTGAAGATGATACCCTGAAGTTCCCCATCATGCCCACTTCTGGATGAAGAAGAAATTGAAGTTTTGGTGTGAGTTCAGTCTGAGCACCTCAGTATTTACATCTATCTCAATGTTATTTTAAGTGGTTCCTGTAGGATAACTATCTGAATGAAGTGTTTTAAATTAGGACAAAATACCAGATTTAAGTAGCATCTGGAAAATTACTAACCTTGGTAACAGTTCATACTATGAAAATATGAACCCATAAAATTTTTAAATTTTTATTTATTTATTTATTTTTTCAATTTTTTTTTTTTATTTTGAAAGAATGAGAGAAATAAGACAGAGGTATCAATTACCAAGAACAATGACACTGAAGAAAATACAATGTGTACTCTCCCCACACACAACCCCCCACCCCTTTTCCCATCCCTGGCACAATAATACAAAAACTATCAAAGCACATTTAACAAGGAGAAACAGCAGTCTGTGATGAAGGAAGCAAATTTCCATAATGCTCAATCCAACTAACCCATGTCAAATGTCCTTCCTCCAGCTAAACTCCACCTACTGGAATGCTAAAGAAGTGTAGGGGAGACAACTCTGGGGTGATTTGAACTCTACTTACACTGGCAAAGTTCAGTGAAGAATCAATAGGAGTAGTAAATCTGTTTGGCAGGGAAACAGGATACAGCTTCTCTGTCAATTTTCAGAGACAGTTTCAGAGAATAGCTAATGTTTGAGATTCCGATTTCTAACAAGACCAATGCCTGCTCCCTCAACCACAACAGTGGAGCAGCTGCCAAATCCTGGTTAGCTACTAAGAATAGTGGAAGTGAGGAAGCTGTGAGCTTAAGAAAATCTGAAGAAGATGTCTAGTAACAAGATATTGTTTCAGTTTTTAAATGTTAGTAAAAGAACTTAGTAGGTTGGGCTTGAACAAAGGCAATGTGAAATGTCCTATTTTATCACTTGAAGAATAGACCATCAGTTGACTACATGTATCCTTTGTTTAAATTAAACTCAATATGAAGTATTTAAAACTTAACAATTGAAGCAAAGGCTAATTAATTAATTTTACACATAACTCGGTGTTTCAAATTAAAGGAATTTTTCCCTAAAGTGGTGAGTTTAAGTTTTCAGCTTTATCTAGAGAACATACCATCCCCACCAGGGAACAGGTCACTTGTTTTATACCAAAAATGGAATTCTCTTTTTAGGAAATTTGTTTTATTCTATCTTTACTGGAATCAGTTTATAAAGGGAAGGATACCTGTGCAGGATTAGTTCAAGATCAGAGCCTTCTCCACATGTGTGTGTGTGCACGCACACAGTAGTTCAATACATTTCCCCACACATAATCTCACAGTCACATGCTTGCTGGAGTCCATCTCACAAATACACTTCAATAGTAGCCGTATACATGTACATGCAGCAAGATGTGAGCATTGCCCCAGAGTGATTACAGGTGGTGCACAAATGTCAATGTGGGGAGGTCATTTTAGAGTACAATGTACACAAGCCAATTAACTTGCAGATTATATTTTCCATTTTCCCCAAGATAAATAAACCAAATGAAAAATACACACTGACATCTTCCTGGGTGTCATGGAGGCAACTGCCTGGAAGGTCCACTTTTTGCACTTCCACTTTCCTATGACACCTTCACTTTGCCCTGAGGGGCCTTTTCATATAAGGAGGGTTGCTCCTCAGCATTCTCAGGCAAGGGCTTCTTCTCAGAAGACCGATCTTCAGGCTTGCGGGCAATCAGCAGGCGGCAAGTGAGCAGAATTCCAAACACCAAAGCATGGGCATAGCGTTTGAGAGGATCACCAACCAGCTGGTGAAAGAAGAGCACAGCCAACACCAACAAGAGTAGGAAGAAGTTGGCCACATCTTTGGGACGCCCAGGCACAAGGGTCATGACAATGCCGCAGGCTACTTCAAGGGCACCGATGCTTTTTCGGAGGAGAATGGAATTGATGCCCATTTTCTTCAGCAGAGGGAGAGCTCGAACATAGCTCTTGTAAGCACGTTTCATCTCACTGTAGGCATCCTTGCTGAGCCTGGGGGTCAACTTGATAGTCCCCATGAAAACAAAGAAGAGTCCGAGGGCCACTGAGAGGGCCACGATAGTTACGGTTCTGGGGGATGCCATAAGGTCACCAAAGCAGGTCCCAACTAATCCTTCTGCTTTGCGCACCCCTCGGTCTAAGGCGCAGGCAGTTAGCACAGGGAGAGCTAGAGGGACGCTGCGGAGGCAGCAGGCAGCCAGAATGACCCATAAAATTTTTTTAAATCAAGAAAAAGATTGAATAAAAATGTCAATTTCTTTTTTATTTAACCAGGAATACTAGGTTTATTTAAGATATTGCAATGCTATTTTCAAATAGCCTGTATTATTTTATCAGAGGCCAAATTATACAGGCTATTTGAAAATAGCATTGCAATATCTTATACTACACAGAGAGTCACACAAATGATCCAACAATCACAAACTGTGTTTTACCCCCCAAATGTGTATGCAAGCATTCATAGAAGTTTTATTCACAATCAGTATAAATTGAAAAAAATAAATTGGAAGAAATAAAATTGTACTTAAGGAAAGGAATGGTTGAGAAAATATTGTACTTCCAAAGGAGCCACTTCCAAGTGATTCTGTTGGTTAAGTCAATAAGAGAAATGAAGCTCAATTGCATTCGAATAAGTGAAACAAGCGCCACTTCACCCAGCCTCACCTGCCTGTGAATACCTCCACCCCCACTCCAGCTTCACCTGCACTCTTGGTATTTACTTCAACACATTTCAATTCCAACTTAATTTGCAGTCACGCCTTGAACCGAGATCCTCGGACTTTGAAAAATGGAGAGCACAGCCAACACTCCCCGGAAACCAGGTCCTCCTAGTAAGAAGGGACTGAGGGTGAAGATGCCCATCATCAATGGTAGCTGAAACACGGAGCCAACAACAACTCACATGGGGTGCCAGGAAGATCTCAGACTAGAAAGTGTCCTGACAAAATATTAGGTGATTTTAGACAAATTTGGCCCATTTCACAATGTAAGAAGTTGATGCTTTCTAAATGTTTGGGATGACTGTGATCCCCCAATACACATGTCAATTAACTTAGAGAAAAGTTGGGAGCCCGGTTCTCCCTAGAGAGCTGTTATCCACCTGAGCACAAAGTCAAATGCAGGGGCAGGTGAAATGTCCCACTAGAGACCTGACGGTTTGGTGCTCTCCAGTGAGACATTGTCACTTTCTTACAGACACAAAAATTAAGGCCCTGCAGAGAGATGAGTTAAAGACCTCCCTTCCCTAAACCAGCCCAGTCTTCCCATCATATCTATCTGGGTAAGTGGCTATGGATTCTCAGATGCAGAACCAGTAGGCAGAGGGGGGTTCCTAGTAAGGCTGTGGGAGGAGGAAGTTTGGGCTTCTTAGTGAGGTTGTTGGTATCTGCAAAAGAGACTTGAGCTCTGAGTCCCTCTCACGCTAGAGGATGTGCCCTGAATGCCACAATGAGGGCATTTCCTTCCTAGCCTACTCATGACTTTACAGACTGATAAAAAAATGTCTCCAATTTTTGCATAGGAGACCTCAATAGGTTTTAGGTTTTTATGAACAAGACTATAGTTACTGACTAGCTCCATTAATATGCAAGCTCCCTATAAAATGTTATGTTCTGATTTTAAACATTACTTATTCAACACATTTTACCAGGCAAGTGACATGTTTTAATTTCATCTTTTTGATAAATATACATAGTTCCGTTTCTGTCATTATTAAAACTCAAAAAAGAACTACTGTTGATATAAGTGACTTCTGTGCTGTTTAATTGTTTTCATATTTTAATACAATTAATTAAAAAATAATTTGAACAAAAATTGAAATAATTAATTTATTGTTCCATGTTTTATAGTCTTTAGAAGGAAATCTCCTATGTTCAAAACCTCATCTGATAGAGGGTAACCCCACATTACTGCCAAGTGTGTCCTAGGATTTTCTCATGAAACATTTCCTGCCACAATATATACTATAAGACCTGGCCCTATGCTCTGCCACTTAGGAAATTTAAAACTACAGGTGCAGGATGTTCAGTTTGCAAGTACATTAAGTATTTAAAAAGTAAAGATGGTGTTTTTCCCCCATTTTTGGCTACAAAACACCAAGTAATACAAATTCCTAGAACTTGGGAAAAGAATATCTCTGTCCTTAAATTTAGCTTTTGGGATTTGGAGGATTTTCCTGGGATTTCAAGATTGGTGGGACTCTGTTCAGTCTCCATTTCTTTGAAAAAAGAAAAAAAAAACACTCTCTTCTTAGCCCAAAATTTCTGAAGATTTATTTTAAAATATGGGTATTGTCAATATTCTGAACACAAGCTATGCTGACAACACTTTTAATTTAACTAGCATTTTGTAAAATTCTTACCCTGTTCTCAGAAATAGGACTCCCATTCATTTGCTCAAGCATATCCCAGGGTTTTGAGGACCACACGCTATGTGTCATTTATTTCAGAGAATCCCTGAATGCAGCACTGTCACCTAGCATGTGAGGACTTTGTCTCCCCCCAACACACCAGCTGTTTCTTCATAATGCTTTTCTTACTTTCCCAGCTCAACTTGGGCAAAAAAAGAAATACAGCATGCATCCCACTTTATCCATATTTCCTGAATCACTTGCCTGAAGCAAGGTCTGTCTCACTTTCCAAGAGATCAAATTTTAAAACTATTTCTAGAAGGAAATGATAAAGATGATAATGATGGTAAACTTGAGCTATGGTTAAAAAAAGTCACCTAGGTGACAATGACAAATCAAGTTCTGCTCTCTTGTGTGTGTGGGGGGGGTGGACATGGAGTGCTAAGTGACGGAGATGAATCCTGTTATTTATACCTTATCTGCACCCTAAAAGGTAGGCATGACGACTTCAGGTTTCAGAAAGGAGATACTGGTCCCTTCTTCATGCTGGGATCTGTCCACCGAAGTGTCCACGCTCAAGTCGCAGTGTACAAAACGCTTTTCTCCTTCCTTTCCATGCTCCCATTCCCCCCAGAACCCAAGTTCAGGTGCAGCATCCTGAACCCTCCTTACTAGTTTGGGGACCTATTGGATGACGTCATGTATCAAGGGATAGTATAAAATTTTGGCAACTGTGAAATGATAAATATGTCTTATATGTTCAGACCCTGATGAATCTAATAAAGGAGACTTAACTTCGTTTTCCTCCTCTGAGAGGTCCCCAGCCCTCACTATCAACTTCAAACCATTCTGCTGGTGGCCGACCCTGCCCTGTCCCCTGATCTCCAGGACTGTGCTGTGCTAGCCAGGTGAGAGCCTGATGAGATACAGGTACAAGGGGACATGATAGAGAATTTCTGTTTTCACGAAGGGAGCATGCTCACCAGACTGTTTTTCCCCTGAAATGACTCAGTAGTGCAGGGGCAGCTAAATACATTTCTTTAAAACAGTCACTTATTTCATGATATTGAGATAAAGTCCAACTGAGGTGATTGGCATGCACAGCTCACTGATAGTGTTGAGTGTGTGTGATTTGGAAGTTAAGAGTGTGACTAGGGTACTCCGTTCTAGCCTGGCTCTACTTTGAGGAAGCTAAGGGGGTGCTTTTGATGGTGTGAGATCATTGCCAATTTCCTTGGTCTGCACTCAAAAGAAGGTAAATTTTTCATATTGCTATGGAGGAAATAGCAATGTACAGAGGAGGAAAACCCAGCTAAGTCTCCTTTATTATATGGATCAGTGTCTGAACATTTACCTTCAAAAAAAAAAGTTCCAGTCATTTTCATAGCTCCACTGGAGCTATGATTTCCTGAATATTAATGCCAATTCATCGCATCGGTACACCCCAGCCTGTCCTAAAACTTTTAGGTGGACAGGATTATAGTTTCTAAAGGAACACTGCAGACAACCTCATTCAGGTGCCCTGATTTATAGGTTATTAAACTGTATTCCTTGAAGAGCTCAGTAATGTAAAATATTTCTATAGCTCATGCTTTTATTCTTATCTATTCACTATCTGAATTTCTTGGTTTACTTAATATTCTTTATTTTAATGTTTATTGACACAGTATCATTGTACGTAACTGTGGAGTTTGTGGTTACCTATTCATGCAGACACACAATAGAATGCGGCATCACTGCAGGTTTTTAGAATGATTTCAACTCAATGAAAGAAAAATGGTATTTCACAGATATTACATGAGCTAAAGTAATTTTTCAAGGATTTTACAATGGTAGCTCTTCCTTGATAATATGTATCTATTTAAGATTATTCTTTAACCTAGCAGTTTGGGAGCCTGAGGCAAGTTCAAGGCTACCATCAGCAACTTAGTGAGGCCCTAAGCAACTTAGAAAGACCATGTCTCAAAAATAGAAAAGTAAAAAAAAAGATTGAGAATGTTGCTCAATGGTGAAGCACCCCTCAGTTCAATCTCTGATGACAAAAATAAACAAACCAATAAAGATTATTCTTTGAAAGCTATCACTGGAGATTTTATCTTCCAAACGATAACATGCTTATATCTTTACCAGTAAATATAAGTCTCAAGTCATCATTTTTGTGAACAATAAAGATTAGAGACAGGGGGCTGGGGTTGTGGCTCAGCGGTAGAGCACTCACCTAGCACGTGCAAGGCCCTGGGTTCCATCCTCAGCACCACATAAAAATAAATAAATAAAATAAAGATATTGTGTCCAACTACAATGAAAAAAATATTAGAGATATGTGTAGCTTTGATATTTTACTTTGTGTTTCTGGAAGTAATGTGCAACCATCTCAAATAGGTTGGATAACTGAAGGGAGAAATTTGTCACATTATTGATCATGAATTTTTAAAACCTGAATTTTTTTCTCCTTGATCATCTTTGGTTTTTTCGTACTGACTTTTCTTTATTGAGCAGAAAAGAATAGGAAAACAAAGCCATAATTTATATAAAGAACTTTACAAATCAATAGCAATATGGCAGTAAAATTTACTTAACCAGGATTTTATTACTATTTGGTATACAAGGTCCATGAGTCTTATTACAGGTACCTTTTTTTTCAAATAACGTTATAAATTTTTGTATCAGGACATCTGTACTCCAAAAGATTTTACTAAATACCTGCTTCAGGTCTGATTTCTTAAATGGAGTTCCAATGTTTGTGAGTGATTAACATGTTTCTTCCCCTTAGAATCTGACATTATTAAACCAGTATCCATAATACAAATTATTCTTATATGTTTGATTTTCAGATGATAATTTTTTTCTACTATGTGGCAGAAATATTTTACAATACTGTATATCTCACATAAGTGATATTTAATTAAATACACACACTCTAAAAAATATATTATCCCAAGAGATCACTCACCAAATTTTTCAGCATAAATTTCAGGCTTGGGACTCTTGAGTCTGGAGAAATGTCACCTTTAATTTATAATCCAGATAATATCTGTGGGCCCATCTTTCAAGATTGGGTTGGATACTTGTCCTTTAATCAAAACCTTGAAAAGGAACAACAACTCTATTTTGCTTGTAGTTCTAATTATTACTCTGATTGTAAACCATGAGAAAGGACTATGCTCTTGGTAATACTTCTGGAATATTCTATTGTAAACATTTGGTGTGGCAATAGATAAGCCAGAATTAACATAGTGTTGACATGCAGTAACTCTATACATATTGGATCTGTGATACTCTTTGCTTAGGAAGGGCTCATTTTCTCTTTCCTATAATCAGCCCCACTCCAATTCACCCAAAAGTGTAGAGCTACAATTTTGAACCTGACCAACAAGATGGGACACATGAAAATCAAGTATGACTCTGTCTTTTCCAAAAAAATCTCAGACATGAGATTATAGCAGAAAAAATATGTTCTAAGTAACTGTCATTTTTTTTTTTGACTAGGGATTGACTCCAGGGGTGATGAACAGTGAGTTACACTACCACACACCTTTTTTTCCTTTTCATTTAGAGATAGGGTTGTGCTAAGTTACTTAGGGCCTTCCTAAATTGCTGAGGCTGTCCTCCTACCTCAGCCTCCCAAGCATCTGGGATTACAGGAGTGTGCCACTGGGTCCAGATGGCAATTATCAATAAACAAGAAAACAGAAGTATCATTATGAATGACATTGTGGAGGCCCCAAGCGCACATATAACCCAGCCGAGACTGGGAGATTTGAGGAGAAGGGAGATCATGGGCATGGGTTCTGAGTGGTGTGAGACAGAACTAAGGGGGTTTGTTTGTTGGCTTGCTTTATTATGTGCTGGATATTACTTGGTGGGTAAGTGCACCAGCACCAATTACACCCAGTCCTTTTCTTTGTGTATTCTGAGAGAGGGTCTCACTAAGACACCCATGGTAGCATGACCCTTGTGATCCTCCTGCCTCAGCCTCGCAAGTAGCCAGCATCTCAGTCACTGTGATTTCAGGCAGGCATCACTGTGCCCAGCACCAGTATTCACTCATCATGTGGAATAAAGGCATGTTTTGATGAATCCTTTTTATTTTCTTGATTGCAGAGTTGTCCATCGGGATTGATGAAAGACATATTTGCAAAAAGGACATTTTCTTGTCTTTTTCCTAAGGTGTTCACAGAATTCTTTCCCCCATAAGATCAACAAAGCCAACAGACTGTACAGTAATATTGACATAAGAAACACCGTGTACACCGTGATTGGCGTTGGGGTCATGGCCAATGCCCTTCTTCTTCTTGTCCATATCTCCTTTCACATTACTGGGCACAGACCTAAGCCCACTGACCTGCCCATTGGTCTCCTGGCCCTAATCCACCTGGCAATTCTGCTCATGAAGGGCTTCATAGCTTCAGACATTTTTATACCTCAGGGGGGCAGGTGGGATGATCTGACGTGTAAATTGCTTATCTACTTGTACAGGTTGATGAGGGGCTTCTCCATCTGTGCCACCTACCTGCTGAGTGTCCTCCAAGCCATCACCCTCAGCCCCAGGAACTCCTGCTTGGCAAAGTTCAAACATAAATACTCACCTCACATCCTGTGTTTCCTTCTCTTCCTGTGGGTCATCTATTCATCCTTCAGTAGCCACCTTTTCATCTCCATTGATGCTACCTCCAATTGGACCTCAGACAACTTTATGTACATTCCAGAATCCTTCTCCTTTATCCCCATGACCTTCTTCCTCTAGCACAGCTTGTCCACCCTGATAGCCTTCAATGAAGCCTCCCTTATAGGAATAATTTCCATCTCCAATGTGTACATGGTGGCTCTCCTTTGCAGGCACAAGAGGCAGTCCCGGCGTCTCCACAGCACCAGCCTGCCTCCAGTGTCATCCCCAGAACTGAGGGCCACCCAGACAATCCTGCTGCTCTTAAGTTGCTTCATGGTCATGTCCATCTTGGACAGCATTGTTTCCTATGGAAGAATCACACTGAAGCATCATGCAATATTTTACTGTATCCAGATCCTCTTGGCCCATAGCTATGCGTCATTCAGCCCTTTGGTGTTCATTAGTACTGAAAAACGTATAATTAGTATTTTGAGATATATGTGGGAGAAGACAGTAAACATTTCAGTAGCCAGTGGTGGATAAGTTCTGTTAAGGCAAGAAAATGTGATTTCTTTGGGATGATTCACCATGGCACAGTGTATATGCTGTTTTCTTGAAATACAATACAGAGTTCTTCTTCTGTTAGAGCCGTATACTTGGATATGTAAGTGGCAAATACATAAAAAAAATCAAGCCATCTTTATTTCTGAGATATTACCAGGGCTTTATGTTTCTCATTGAGTCCTTCAGGGGGGACACTAAGGTGGATGTGACTTTTCAAGACCTGAGCTAATGCAAACTATTTTTAGGTGCAATAGTCCCAATGCTTTTCAATAATGGGATTGTCTCAGTTATGTATATATTTTTTCAAACTAGACATGTAAACATTTGCTACCATAGAACAACACATCATAGAGCATGCATGTCTGCACATGTGCATGTGCACACACACAGACACACACACACACAGAGTACATGCAGAGAGTCAGACAGTGATTTCCACAGCATTACTCATAAAACCATGTTTTTAAATAATCAAATGTAGAAAGAACCCTACACCCAGAATCATAAGAATACATGAACAATACATTATGGCCTATTCAGACACTAGACTATTAACACTTAAAATGGAAGAAAATTCTGGCACAGGATGCCACATACCTGATCCCTCAAGATATATTCTACTCGGTGAAGCAAGTCAGTCACAAAAGAACAAATACTGTATAAAAGTACTTAAAGGAGGTTGAAGTTGGAGTTCCCAAATTGATAGACACAGAAAATAGAATGGCATTCCACCAACCCCAGGACATGGGGATGGGGGAATGTTGTTATGTTAACCCCGTGGTGGAAAATATCTTTTCTGAAATTAAAAAGTGAGTGGTAAATTTTTAAATTTCTTAGGTATACATGGACACAATATCTTTCATTTTATTTATATATTTTTATGTGGCTCAAATCCAGCAACACACCCATGCCAGGCAAGTGCTTGATTGCCGAGCCACAACACCAGCCCAGTGATAAAATTCTTAATGTGCCACAATGTTATGTGGTGAGCTTAAAATATTAGAGCTGATTCCTTCCTTGAAGATGGGTTTTTGAAAAGCTCAAATCTTATTCTCAGTCTCTCCCCGTATGATTATACATGTTAGCAAACATAGTTAAATACACATGATGTTTAGTAATTCATTATTGCACTGTTACAAAAATGAGGAGAGAAGAATCAAATCTAATCCCTCTAGAAAGCCCACAAACCTCAGTGATAATCAATAAGAGAGAAAGGAAGGAACAAAAAACATACAAAAATATACAAAGAATATTAAACCAGAAAATCATTAGAACGACAAGTGTAAGTTGTTATACGTGTCAATAATAACCTGGCATGTGAGTGAATTCCTCAGTGAAAATACAGAAACTGTCTACATGCATTGCTAATCAAAGTTGTGATTGATGTGCAGTTTTTATTTTCTTTCTTTCAAAAAAAATTGATGATAATGTGCACATAGAAAAGTACCAAAAAAAAAAAGTCCAGGTGTATAAATATGTCAGACATGTTGTCCTCAAGGCCAGGGCCAGCAACAATACTTGAAGTTCATGTCCTCCAAAATCTCCGTTTTACAGAAATGGCAGAAAAGAACACACTTTTATAACTATCGTTTACATTTTTGTTTTACAATTTTGTACAGAAATGATACTAGGTGTGTTATATAAGTTGATTTTTTAAAGCCCCTTAGTATCTATTTTACCTTAAATAAAGCAGGTGTATGAGAGCAAATCTATGTAATTATTATTATTTTTTTTTGTGGTGCTCGGGATTGAACCCAGGGCCTTGTGCATGTGACGCAAGTGCTCTACCAACTGAGCTATGTCCCCATCCCTGATACAATGTATAAATCTGTATAAATCTGTATAAATATGCCAGAGAACAATGGGACTCTGTGCCTGTGATCTTCTGTGACCCATAAAGCAGGAGACAGATGTGCCCTCATGGAAAATCTTTCTAGTGTCATTTGAGGCTTGTCATGGGAGCAGACAGAAAAATGTTGAGTGAGTGAAAGAACAAAATTGTCATTTTGCCTGATCATCACATTTTGGAAAACATGATTTTTTTTCCTAATGGTGTATAGAATTTTCCTTTTTAGACAATACCCTGCCTGACCTCCCTCATGCATGGAGGCTAAAATGGTTGCCCACATGGAAGTGCAGCTCAGCAGAGGCTGGGAAGGGCAGGGGAAGGGGCAGTTGAAGGGGCAGTCAGAGGAGGGTGAGGGTCCTCTGGGCACAGCTGCAGGGCTGGGGTCAGCAGTTCCCAGGAGAAATCTCTGAAGATCTTAGCTGAATCTAGCATAGATAAGGAAAAGATCAACTTTGACCAACTTGGTCTTAGACACCTGGTGCGAGAGTATAACCAAAACACAGCCATACATGGACTTTTAAAAGATAAGACAATCGTTTTTTATTGTTACTGCAGATGGACGTCATGTCCGTGCTTCCAACAGTCAAGTGAAACTGGTAGGTTATGAAGCAAGCGTTTTGATCTAGGAGGGCCTGATAAATATCACAAAAAGTTCCATCAGTTCCAAGTCTGTTCTGAGCCAATCTGAGACCTACAAACCTTCCTGACCTCCTGCCTGGGAAGACTTGATCTGTGTATTTTTTGATTATTTGTCTGTTTGCTAAATTCATTATGATGAAACCCCAGAATTTCCAACACTAACTGGAAGACACAGTGGCTGTTTTTCCTTAATAATCTTTTCTGGTCCCTTTTGTAAATGACCCTATAGGTCACACAAGATCCAAACACAGACTTATCCACTCTCTTTTCTAACAGAGAACAACAGTTTCTCCCATATCCTGATGATGTTACAGAGAATGGATTTAGTTGACCATGAACTGCTTGAGGAGACAGGAAAAGTTGTAGCCTCAGCACTAATTTGATCTTCTCTGATATTTGAGCTGGGCACCGCATTGTGCAGCTATGGTTCCAGCAACTCAGGAGGCTGAGGCAGGAGGATCTCTTGAGTGCAGGAAATTCAAGACCAGTCCCTGCAATGGAGTGAGATTCCATCTCAGAAACAAAAATAAACAATATTTGAATATTTTCTGCTGCAGAGTATTAATAACTTACAGTGAAGGAGGGCAAAAAATGCACCCCATGCCTAACCTTCTTCCTCTGGTTCAAGTAGACATTTCAGAAGTCAGGAGAACAAGCAGCCTCCTACCTTTGCAACCAGTGCCCCTGGGAGACCCCCACCGCACCCCCAGAAGTGCATTTGGATCCTCCACATGCTGCTCCAGAAAGAAGGTGATTGCTTGGGTCCCCTCCAGCGGTTGAAAATTCCGCCACTAAACAGCTTTCACACTGGCCCCTTAGGGTTCAATCCAGCAGCCAGACTTCTTTGGTTCAGGCCACATTACCGTAGGTCAAGCCATAGCCACCTGCCATCCAGCTGTATTTATGGGCTGGAAGGATGCAGAAAAGGGGTTTTTAGACTTTAATCCCAGGTTGTCTGTATCATTGGCTGTGACCCCTGTGTGCCACTTTCCTATGCATGTCATTGGTCTAGCAAGAAAGACGGACTATTGGGTAGGCTCAGGACCTGTAACCTGGGCTTGAAAAGAGTTCAAATCCTGACTTTGCTCATGTATTTCCTCTGCAATCTACTGACTTAATTTATCTGTGTTTGGTTTTCTTCCCTGTAAAGTGGGCGATCCTAATACTACTGTATTCAGAGCCTCACTATGGAAATTAAAAGTTAATACATGATGCCTGTGTACACAGAGGTGAGCTGCTACTCTTGCTTTTTCAATGTCACATGATTTATAAGTTGCGTGCCATCCATGGTCAGGGGCCATGCTAGTAATCTTCTTTGCATCCTTCCAATCTCAGGACAACATGATGCCAAATGAGTGCTATTATTTGTTCTCATCCACGTGATAACCCTAAACCAAATATGGTCTCTATTTCACAGTGAGGCTGAAATAAGTAGGCAACTACTTCAAGGCTGCAAGGGGATATGGATTAGATCTTCGTTTTTCCAAGACATCTGAGCTCTCTTCTGTATTCTGACTCCTAATCACCTACTGATGCCTATTTTTTCCCACTCTCTATTGGTTTAGCATTCAGATGAAAATACAATAACATTTAAAAAGTTAAATGATGCAATGGGAAAGAAATACATGGAGAAATAATATTATAGATATATTAGGAAAACACCTGGAGTTAACATGGAGGGGATTTCATCATTCTTATTGATGTTTGCTGCTCTAATAAAAATTACATCAAAACACCTATTGCCTCAGGCACATCAAGAGAGCTGTACTAAGGCAAAATATTTCTTTTCCTAAGACTAAATAAAACTATTCTTCCAAAATGCATTTTTCCAGCAAAGGGTTCACAGTCATGGTCTACTTATGGACAATGGAAGGTATTTGCTTTAGGCAAGTTCAGTAAGAAAACAGTCCGTATATCATTTAACAATTTTTTTTGCAACTAGGAATTGAACCCAGGTGCATGTGACCACTCAGCCACATCCCCAGAACTTTGTATTTTTTTTTAAATTTGGACACAGGGTCTCACTAAGACACTCAGGGACTCACACAGTTGCTGAGGCTAGCCTTCAGCTTGAGATCTTCCTGCCTCAGCCTCCTGAGCTGCTGGGATGACAGGTGTGCACCATCTCACCTGTTTTGATGAAGATCTTACAAAGAACAACAGAAGTTTCATCTCCCTCATTCACATTTAGATTTTTTTCCCAACATCAACTAATTTTTGGAAACTCAGGAGAAAACAACGTGGGATGACACTGGGAGGGGTTATCTGTCCCTGCTTAAACATGTCTTCGTCTTCCCCAGTATGGATTGGAAGAACTGGATTATTCATTTTTCAGTACTAATGAGCATCATAGCACTGATGGTGGCGTAGCCGTTGCCCACCCGCATCTGGAACACAAGGCGAACCGGATCCTTCTTCTGCAATTTACTGTAAGAGGAGGAGATCATGCAGTCCAAAAAGTACATGACCACAAAGGAACCCATGAGGAGCAGGATGGTCCTAGTGGCCCTCTGCTCTGGGGAGGCTTGTGAAATCCTGCTGGTGGTGTGAAGGTGCTGGCACTGCCTCTTGTGCCTCCACAGGAGAGCCACCATGTACCCACTGGAGAGGGTCATGAGCCCGAGAAGGAGGGCATCCTGGAGTATTCCTACCAGAGAAAATAAGACCCTGAAGTGGTGACCTGTGGGGGAAACACTGCAGGATTCTGTGGAAAATCAAGTATCTAATGTGTCATTGAAGGGGCCTCCAATAGAGACTAAAATAAGAACATTAATGAACATGTTGAACACCGAGAATGAGAAAGTATCTCAGACTGTGCTGTGGAGACATGTGTTTGAATTTGGCCAGAAAAGAGTTTCTGGCGCCGAGGGTGATGGCCTGCAGGACACTCAGCAGGCAGGTAGTGCTGACTGACAGGCTCCACATCAGCCTGTACAGGTAGATGACGGCTGTACATGTGAAGTCATTCCAAATATTTTGAACCTCAAAAATGTCCATATCCAGGAACACCCTGATTATGAACATCAGCAGATGAATCAGCACCAGGTGAGCGATGGCCACGTCTGTGGGCCTGATCCCGTGCTGGACAAGGAACATGTGGATGTGGAAGAGGAGCAGGAAGATGTTGGCTGTGACCCCAAGGACAGTTTGGGAAGAAAAGACATTGCTTACAGCAAGAAAAATGGAAAGGGTGCTACTCTTGGTCATTTTCTTTTGTTTGAGGATCAGATAAAGATAAAATTCTCATCATCACAGTGGTTACCACCAAGTTGGCCCACCTCAAAGTATGTGGGCACTTTTTAATGCACCCTTTCCAAACTCTCAATATGCAAGTAAAACATCTTTTTTGTTTATATCCACTGGTAGGGCCAGGATTAATTTGTCTCAGCACGTGAAGCAACCTGATTAAAACCTCAGTAGGTAGCATCCACAGTGAATTCAGTTGGGGCAGATGGCTGGAATGTCCACATAGAACTCTCAAGGAAAGAGTGTGGATGCTGGCTGAAGCCCAATTCAGTTCTATATTTTCAATGTTCTCTGTTCTGGATTGCTCATCACTAGTTTAGAGACAAAATATTAAAAATATTAGCTCTGAATGCAGACTTATTGAATTTGTTTAAATATATATTTTTGGTACCAGATATTGAACCCAGGCTTACATAAACACTGATATTACTTTATATATATTTGATTATGCCAGAAAAAAAAAACATATCTAAGTGGGCAGAATCATCCATTTTTAGCAGGATTTAATTCCAAAATTTCTTTTCTGTCCCCTCTTTGGCATATGGAAAAATGGGGAAAAGTAATCATGATTTAAGTGTGTGTGTGTGTGTGTGTGTGTGTGTGTGTGTGCGTGTGTGTGTGTGTGTTAACCAGGCATTAAACCCAAAGGTGTTTAGTCACTGAGCCACATTCCTAGTTGTTTTATTTTTATTTTTTAAAAATATTTATTTTTTAGTTGTAGTTAGACACAATATCTTTATTTTTTTAATTTTTATATGGTGCTAAGGATTGAAGCCAGGACCTTGCACATGCTAGGTGAGCACTCTACCGCTGTGCCACAACTCTAGCCCCTTATTTTTATTTTGAGACAGGGTCTCACTAAGTTGATGAGGCTGCCCTTGAACTTGCAAACCTCCTGCATCAGCTTCCCAAGCTGCTGGGATAACAGGTACGCAATGCACCAGCACACCAGGAAAATCTAAGTATTTGGGGGGTCATAGATTTTAGTGTTTTAATTAGGAGAAAGGAATCCAAACTCACTCTGATAATGGAGTTTACATAAGAGAACAAGATTTCATATCTTCTTTTAGTAAGTGATGATATTTCTCCAGAAGACAGAGAGAAAATAGTGTAATAGAAAATTTGATGGTGACAATCTCATGGTATAGCTCCCTATAGAATGAAGGTATTTTCTTTATTTCCATCTTAATTCTGCTTTATAGCTATGAAGTATGTAACATTTACAATGAGGTGAGCAACATATCCCCATATTCTATCATCTAAAAATCAAGTGGGTAAGACTAGCAATCACTTCCACAGCTACCTAGAAAATTATAGTTTGGTAACATCAGTTATGAAGATTGAGATAAAACATGCAGGAGTCCAGACACTTTAAGTGTTTGAGCCTAGTTAAATGATTGCTTTGAAATCTTTGCTGAAGTGTCATTGTAAATAGTGAAAATTAATTCATGACATTAGGAAAATTTAATCTCTTCCAAATGATTAATTTAGTTAGAAGTTTTTTTTTTCTTCACTCACATATTCAGCTAAAGAAGATTCCCTCCTTGTTCTGCTTAAGAAAAGCAAAAAGAAAAATGGTAATACAATGGTCTAGGAGTCTTCACATTTGAAGAGTCACAAATGGTTATTAGTAGGCACAGTGCTACATGGTTTCTCTGTTTTCCATGTAGCTATGGGTAGATGATGCCTATTCCCGTGTGCACACTTGAAGTGAGTTGTAAGATATACACTGACATTTTGACCCCAAAATACCTTTATAGCAATGTAAACCAGATATGTAACACTTCAAGACGCCTTTAAAAAATTACAGAAAATGAAATAATGATTCCCTTCTATCATGTTATGAAATACAGGTTTGTCTTCAATCCAGTTTAAAGTAGATTTGAAAATAAAATGGATAGCATCAAAAAAGTAAAATAAATAGGAGAAACAGGCTACCTGATATATCTGTGGACGGAGGGCACGGAACTCTGGTTTCAACCCTACCAGGGGGATGGCCACCTTACATGCATTGTCATGGGAGGGAGGGATGGAGCCAGGAGAGGCCGTAGACTTGCAAACACAGGTAGAGAACTGGGTTTTCTGGGAAGCATTGCCTGAAAACAACTGAAAAATTACTCTTTTTTCTATAGAAGAAATTCCCTGGTTACAGCTGGAAAACCATATCATTTTAGTAAAGTACTGATCATGGGAAGTGGCAGGTTTGGATGCTGTCATGGGTCCCCAAAGGCAGGTCCCTGCAGCTCCAGGACACAGCAGGCAGAGAAGCAGCCGGCTGTGTGCACACTGTGCAGGTCACCCAAGTGTGCATCAGTGAGAGCCACAGTGCCCTCCATGGTTCACAGGTAGATGTTTTATAAAGAGTGCACTGTTGCTACTTCTGTGCTGATTGATCAGTTTTGTTAGAAAACGCCTGAAACCTGTGGAAATTTCATAAAAGCAAGTTAAATAGAATCATCTGAGCCTGTCCCTACCCAGCTGTGCCTGACCACACTCACAGCTGCCAGGACTAGTCTGACCATGAGATCAGGGTGCAGACAGAAGCCTGTCCATCACCAGGATGATCCCAGATCCTCTCCTCAGCTCTGGGGAGAGAGGTGCTGCAGCAGCTTCTGGCAGCCCTGATGGGCCAAGCCCCAGGTCATGACGTAAACCCTGGTGGAAACAAGCTCTCCTCAGACTGGATGTTCTGAATACGATGACATAAGTCCAAAGAGAATAATGTGGAAAAGAAGGTCACAGTGAGTGAGGGCCCAATGAGGAAGGACTAGGTGGTCTAAATGGGCAGATTAGAGGAGAAACCTAAGTGGAGAAAAAATGAGAATGGAAATCTAGTCCTTTCCTGCCCTGACCAAGGAGCCATCACTTAAATATTTTACATTGTGCCACTGTCCAAGTCATGGACAACACAGAGATACATGCCAGCCCCCAGGAGCCAGAGACTAGTGAACAATCCTGAAGTTGGTGCACTCCAGTCAACAGTGAGGAAAGCAGGCCCACAGCACCTTGAGTTTCTAGGGCCTGGGTGTGGAGAGATACCGGCTGGAGGGAGGGAGGAGGACATAGCTGCTTTCTCACGTGCCCCATGAACACCATCATGTAAATACTGTGATTTGCATCCTTACTTCCTGATGTGCATTCGATACATGAAAGGGCATATGTCATTTGTTGTTATCGCACAGATCAAGTTCACCATCACCTCTCCACTAACATCCCCTTTCTCCTTGATGACCTGGAGGGAGAACACCATGGGAACTTTGGAAGCCAGAAAAGGATGGTCACTAATGTCCCTTGGTTGTGATATTAAGCAACTACACCCCTAGTCCCTGCTGTAGTTCAAAACCTTTGGACAGCCAGAGCACCATTGGTTTACTTTTGTGACATCAAAACAGAGACAACATACCTCAGCATAAGAAAATGCTATTTGCTATTTCTCTAAAACGTGAGAATAAACTTTCTTTATAAGTATCATATTTGCAAAAAAATCATTTCCTTCTGATCAATTAAAAGGTATTTTGGTATATATTATTATTTCTTGCTATCTCAGTATTAGAAGACAATGCTTAAAGTATTTTGAATTGAGTTTTTTGATACAAGAGAGGGAAAACCAAGTGTGTTTAATAAAATTCTGGGGTTAACATTTATCTCTTCCTGGGTGAATAGGAATATGGATTTGTCACTCTGAAGCAGAAAATGACTAGGACACTTATTAGTATGCACTTTGAAAACCAATAGAGTGGCAAATTAAACTCCCTGTAGTCTGAGAAATGGATAGAAACCTAAAATGATTTCAGTAAAATATATTTTTCTTATTAAAAATTTAACAAATTTTCATAAGACACCAAATTAATGGGCAAAATCTAGTAAGAAGAAAAATTTCCTCTGAATTCTAGAGTAAACAGTCCTCTGAGCAGTTGAGTGTGGGTAGAGCTGGATGCATAATTTAGAGCTATGTTAGAACCTATCATATAATTTGGTTATTTTGATTGTTCATCACAGTCACAGAAGCCCACTCACACACTGGTGATGCATCTGAGAAGGAGAAAGGCACTTACCTGGGCAGGGTGCATAGGGAGTCAGGACAACTGAGTGGATCCATTACTGTTTTAAGGAAAAGATATCTTTAACTCACCTCTCTGTAGGGCTTTAATTTTAACTTCTGCAAGAAGGTGACAAGATCCCACAGGAGAACACAGAACCATGGCTTCCCCCAGGGGAACATGTCACCTGACTCTTACTTTTACTTTAGTCTCTGCTGGATAGTAGCAACCTGGGGAGAATCGAACTCAAAACTTTTCTCTTAATCTCTGGACACATCTGTGTGAGGGATCTGAAGGCTCCCAATCATGTAGCCCACAAGCACTCTCTCCTTTTTTAAAACCCATATTCAAGCTAGTTCAAACCCACGTCATATATTGTAACACTTATACTCTGGGATGGGTGGTTCCTGGCTCCTCCCATGGATTCCAAGTGGCTCTGGGGGTCCTCTCTCTAAAATGTGAGACCATCTTCTTGGTCCACTCTCACATTGACCATGTGGTTGGGGTCAGTGTGATTTTTAAGCTTAGCCCGGGATTTCACTTCTGTTTTAGGTTAATAAAAATAACAAAATATCCATTATTACTATATCAAAAGAAGCAAAAAAAAAAAATTATGCCAATTTCTTTTCATTCTTCAGGAATTCTCCAGGGTTAACTTTTCAAAAAAATATGGTGCTGGGAATACTGGTCATCCATATGTAGTACAATAAAATTTAACCTCTGTGCCTCCTCACCATGCATAAAACTCAACTCAAAATGACCAAAGACCTAAGTATTAGACAAGAAACCCTGTGTCCACTGGAAGAAAAATATAGGCCCATCTTAATATCATGTTGGTATAGGAACAGATTCCGTTAGCAAGATCCCTAAAGAGCAAAAGGAAAAGCAAGAATCAATAAATGAGATGCTATCAAACAAAGCAAAGGAAACAATCAAAAATGTTGTGCTGGGGTTGTGGCTCAGTGGTAGTGTGCTCATCTAGCACATGTGAAGCCCTGGGTTTGATCTTCAGCACCTCATAAAAATAAATAAACAAAATAAAGGTGTTTTGTACAACTAAAAAATAAATATTTTTTTTAAAAAAACAAGAATGTAAAGAGAGAGCCAACAGGATAGGAGAATGTCTTTGCCATCTGCCCCTCAAATAGACACATTCATCTCCAGGATATGCAGAGAACTCATCTATTTGATACCAAACAAATGGGCAAAGTAACTGAACAGGCACTTCACAGGAGAAGAAATACCAATGGTCAGCAAACATGGAAAGATGATCAACATCTCTAGCAATTAGAGAAATACACATTAAAACTACATGGAGATTCTAGCTCAATTCAGTCAGAATGGCAATTATCAATGTTAGCAAGGATGTAGGGAAAAATTTCACTCATACATTGCTGGTGGGTTTTTAAAATTTTTGCAATTTCTACAGCTATATGGAGATTCTTCAGAAAACGTGGAATGAAACCATCAATTGAATCAGTTATCCCACTCCTCACTATATACCCAAAGGACTTAAAATCTACATACTATAGGGAGCTGGGGTTGTGGCTCAGTGGTAGAGCGCTCACCTAGCATATGCAAGGCCCTGGGTTCAATCCTCAGCACCACATATAAAATAAAAAAAATAAAGCTATTGTGTCCAAACACAATTAAAAAATGTTTTTTAAAAATCCACTGTAATACAGTAATGCAGCCACATCCATATTTAGAGCAGCTCAATTCACAACATGTGAATTGAATGGATAAAGAAAAAGTGGTATATATTCACCATGGAATATTACTCAGTCAAAATAAAAAAGAAAATTATGGGGCTTGGGTTGTGGCTCAGTGGTAGAGTACTTCCCTAGCATGTGTGAGGCACTGGGTTCAATTCTCAGCACTGAATATAAATAAATTTTAAAAAAGTCCATAGACAACTAAAAATATTTTTACCTGATTTTTAGTTTTTAAATATATGACAGTGGAATGCGTTACAATTCTTATTACACATATAGTACACAATTTTCCATAACTCTGTTTATATACAAAGACACCAATTCATGTCTTCATACATGTACTTTGGATGATGATGTCCATTACATTCCACCATCCTTGCTAACCCCCTGCCCCCTCCCTTCCCCTCCCACTCCTCTGCCCTATCTAGAGTTCCTCTATTCCTCCCATGTTCCCCCTCCCTACCCCACTATGAGTCAGCCTCCTTATATCAGAGAAAACATTCGGCATGTATTTTTGGGATTGGCTAACTACACTTAGCATTATTTTCTCCAATGCCATCCATTTACCTGCAACATTACCTTCCTACAGTGCTGAGGTCTGGCTTTGAACTTGGGATCCTCCTGCCTTAACCTCCCCCAACACCAAGGTTATCGGTCAGGGTCAGCATGCCCAGCTTCTGTCCAAATTTTCTATCACAGAGCAAGGATCTATCACAGAGCAAGGAGTGGAGGCCTAAGGAAGCAGGTGGGCCGGAGCAGAGCCAGGGGAGCCCAGCGAATGGGCAGAGTTGGGTGCGGAGCCAAGCGGGGCTGAGTGGAGCCCCACCCCTAAGAGCAGGGAGGGGCAGGGCCAGCGGAATCACTTGGGAGGCGCGCCCCACTCCGGGCTCCCCAGGGGAGTGCAGCACCGGAACAAGGAGCCTGCAGGGGCGCTGAGGGCAAGGCGGGCGCATGTGCACTAGGTGAAGGAACCCGAGAGGCGGGTGGGTCTGGAAATCCCCTCAGAGGTCGCCTGGACCCAGCGGGGATAGGGCCCTGGGACTCCCGCTGCCCGAGATGTGACCCCAGAGTCCGCTCCACTGGGCCACAGTTCCCCAATCACATGGGAGGCCAGGGAGGGAGGTTGAGGACCTGCTGTGCAGCCTCCTTCGTCCCTCCTCACGGAAGCGGGGAACTCTCCGTGTGTCCAGGTGGGTTGGGGTCCGGGGGTCTCTGGGAGGGTCCTGGGATGTCACCTTGGAGACTTTGTTTCTGGGCGAGAAACTGGTCCTAGCCCGGCCCCCGCCGTCCCCCTCACTGACCCGGCAGGGCGCCCTGGCGCTGGTCAGGGGGAGAAGTGCCGACGGGAGCGGCCTTGACCCCGCCAGGGCGACCTTGGGTACTCGCTGCAGCTGTGAGCAGGACACAGGCGATACCGCCTCTCAGGCTGGACAGAGGCCAGCATAGCCCTGGTGTCTCTAAGGAATGGTGTGGCGGGGGGTGGGGGGGGGTATCAGGGGTGATGGCGACGTCGTGGAGACGGACAGGTGGACAGTTTTGTCTGTTATAAAATAGTCAACACTCCGTGTTGCAGGCTCCGACCTGGACAGTGAGGACACAGGTGAAGACCCCTGGCCAGGAGTCACCTTGTGTCCTGGGAGTCCCCTGCTGTTCCTGGTCTGGCCCGAGTTCAGACGCTGAGCAAGCGTCTGGACACTAGGTGGCGGCAGAGCTGCTCAGGCGCCAAACAGGCGCGGCTCCTTTAGGTCCCTGGTGTCCTGACACCGTCCATGGGGACGTTTCCATTGCTGAATTGTCACACTGTCACCTGTCACTGTGTCACTCAGCTGCCTCGAGACCCTCCTACCTGAGATAAAGGCCTCCTTCAGGAGCTGGCCCTTGCTGCCTTCTGTAGTTGCGTCCCCCCACGAGTCCCCCAAACTTTCAAGGACATCTGTCAACATATCCCACCTGGGTTTAGTGTCATTTCGCCCTGTTGGACGTACTGAGCTGCTCATTGGACACGAGGTGGCGCCAGAGCTGCGCGTAAACTCTCCCTGAAACCACAGCCTTGGGCTCTGTGCTCATCAGCTTGGTTCCTGGAAAACTTTCAGGATTCCTCTTAAGAGCAGCAACTAGTTTTAGTGTAACTCAGTGAATTTGATGCATAGGATGAATTTTCCCGCCAGGAAAGGGAGGATTATTACACTCTGCCCAGAGTGTTTTGAGTCCATCTTCTTGGAAAGCAAAATACACAATTAGATCCCCAAGTGAGATAAAGGTCTGAATTCAGTCTTGACCTCTCCCTACAACTGTCTTTACCGGGATGCTTCTGGAATCTTTGCCAATGTTGGGGGCATTTTCTTCTCTTTTTTGGGTTCTGATTTTCATAAGCTATGAAATAGAATTCAATCAGAAGCATCCCGACACGATGAGTCCCGTTAATGTTCTACTAAACTAATACTACATAAAGATCAAGTATTGTGCTCTGGCTTCTAGAAAAAAAAGTTTCAATTCAAATGCGTGATCCTGTGTATTGCTTGCTATCTGAGAAGAGATCATAAAATAAAATTGCATCCAAAATCATAATAGTGGATGACACCTTTTTTTTCTTCATTTCTTTTTGGGGGGCGGGGGGCATTGGGGATTGTACTCACAAATGCTTAACCACTGATCCACATATCCAGCCATTTTTTTCTGTATTTTATTTTGAGACAGGGTCTTCCTAAGTTGGTGAGACTGGGTTTGGACTTGTAATTCTCCTGCCTCAAGTTCCTGAGCTGCTGGGATTATAGGCTTTCAAGGTCCCACCTGGCTTACCTCTTTTTTAAAAAAAATACATTTTAAATTATACACTTAAAGTATACATTTGTGCCATGTAATGTACTTATACACAGTTAATCACTTGCTTCTATAAAGCCTTCGTTTTGCAAGATGCCTTTGAGAGTGTCATAGGGCAAATGCCTATAAGTCTTGTTGGATTTTTCCACAAACCTCAGGCACAAAGGAAATCTGTGGGACCTGAGAGTTCCTTTTAGGAGTGTCTCCTGCAGAGTTTTGACTTTTTCCGTGTCTCAGCCTCAGTTTCTTCATTGGTAAAATGGGGCTTGTGATCTCTGCTTCGTGGTGTTGGGAGAACTCAGCCAGATGTTGGTAGGGGACAGCTGCCTTAGAAGGTCCCTTAGGTGCTGAACCCATAGAATGTGTGCTGCCAATCCCTCATCCCCTCTTGGAGTCTGTGGCAGTAAGATTGAGTGGGACATTTATATGAAGAACATCATGGGGACTTTAATAGGAATTAAAGATCCTTTCATTGGATCTGCAGAGTGCTTTCAGTAGTATGGTGTTTTTTTAACAATGTGAATTCTGCTTATCCAAGAATGTGGGAGGTCTTGCCCTCTTCTGAGGTCTTCTACAATATAGGGAGGAGGGTCAGAAAAAAGAAAGACAGTCACATGAACCTGACCTAAATATGCTCTGCACATATACGAATACACCACAGTAAATCTCCACATCATGTACAAATACAAGACTGGAACCTAATTAGAATAAGACCTATTTCATAGTTGTATAAATATGTCAAAGTAGATGCTATTGCCATGTATAATTTAAAAGAACAAATAAAATAAAATAAATGTGAGCCAGGCATAGTGGCATACGCATGTATCTCAGCAGTTCAGGAGGCTGAGGCAGGAAGATCATGAGTTCAAAGCCAGCCTCAGCAAGAGCGAGACCCTAAGCAACTCAGTGAGACCCTGTGTCTAAATAAAGCACAAAATTGAGCTGGAGATGGGGCTCAGGGGTCGAGTGCTCCTGAGTTTAATCCCTGCTACCCCCCCAAAAATAATTAATTAGTTAATTAATAAGAAGTGTGCATAAGCTATAAACATTCAAACCTTTGCATAATTACAGGTTCAAAACTAAAATAAAAAAGGGGGAGTAAGAGGTAGAAGAAATAATAGACCAAGTTTTTTACAAGCTTTTTGAAAGAATATTAACCCAAGACTAGTAAGAACCCTATATCAAAATATTGTCAAAGTGAATGGAAATCCTATTGCTGAAACCAGGTTAAGAATTATACAAAATTTCTTGTAAACTTAAAAAGTTGTACGTATAGTTTCTGTTTCAGAATATTGACATTACTGATATTTTAAAATAAGTCTTCAGAAGTTCTGGGAGAAGAGAATATTTTTTAAGTAAATAAATGGGGGAAAGGCATAGTGGTGCACACCCATAACCCCAGTAAAAATCCTGACATCCCAAAATCTAAGATTAATTTGCATAAATTTTATTTTCCCAAGTTCTTATAATTTATATTCATGGATATTTTGTCACCATAAATGGGAAACAACCACCATTTTTTCTCTTTAAATATCCTTGCAACCTCACTGTCATGCACCTAAGTCGTTGAGTACAGGATCAGGACTGACTCTATTCACTTGTAATTTGTGAAATTAGTTAAGACCAGAAATGCTTCATGAGAAAAATCCTAGCAGATGTTTTACAGTAATGCAGGGTTACCCTGTATAAGCTGGGGTTTTGATATAGAACCCAACTTCCTTCTAAGGTCTTTGAAACTTGGAAAAAATACACAGAGTAGAGAGTCACTTATATCCATTGTATTTCTATTTGAGTTATGATATGGTCAAAATATACATAAATGACCATGGCACTCTGCATTTAAACTGCCTAAAAGTGGGAGGTTGTCTTAAAAGCAGAGCACACCCTCCAAAATCAGCACATCATGGGCCCTAGAGCACAGTGAAAGCACATTGCTTCCTGAGACCCTGGGACCCAGAAGACAAGGAGACCATATCTTTTTTTAAAAAAAAAAAAATTTAAATTTATTTTAACTAGTTACACATGACAGTAGGATGTATTTATGCACTTTGATATACATAGATGGGATACATTTTTTCTCATTTTTTTCTGAGTATACATGTTGCAGAATCCTATTGGCCATGCAATCACATATATACATACAGTAATAATGTTGGTTTCATTCTACTATCTTTCTACCCCCACATCCCCTCCGTATCTTAAAAGTGTAAACAAAAACAAATAAACAACTTTTTTTCCTCCAAATGCTATGCATGAAGACTGAATCATTTTTCAAGAATAGAGTTGAAAATGACATTTTCTAGATATGGAAACCTGGATGTATTCATCCACAGGGCATACACAAATAGGATATGTCCAGGATTTGCATAAATAAAAAAAAAAAAGAAAGAAATTGTCCAGGATTCAGAAAAATGAGAAATGATGGGAACCTGGACTTGTAGATTGAAAGGAAGAATCAAATGCATAATAAATGCCCAGGAGAACCCAAGATGCTATGTTTGATCTGGGTGGGAAAGAATGGCAGCAGATATGTGTCCATCCATCCCTTCTGCTCAGATCCCATTCTTTATTGGACTTTGCTTACAAAACACAAGTACAATGGTGATATATTTATAAGAATTTCTTGAGGGCAGCAACAGGCATCCAACCAGGCACAGGGCACCTTCCACAGTCATGGTGACCTTTCCTTTCACATCATCACTCTCCTGACTGCTGTGACAGGACCTCACCTCATGGTGGCTCCGATTGGCATTTCCTTGAGAATTGATGGATGTTGAGCATCTTTTCTTTGCTCCTTGGCCGCATATGTGTTTTTGCTTGGGTGAGATATCTATTCATATCTTGTGCTGTTTTTAATAAGGTTATTATTTTTTTTACTAAGTTCTGAGGTTTTAATAAACGTTGATTATTTTTGTGTGGTGCTGGGGACTGAACCCAGGGCCTTGTGCTTGCAAGGCTAACACTCTACCAACTGACCTTCATCCCTAGCCCCAAACGTTGAAAATCAACCTCTTTCCTGATATATGATCTGAAAATGTAGTCTTCATCCTGTATGTTGTCTGTTGACAGCTGATTGTTCACCTTTCTGTACAGAAGATTTTTGGTTTCATGTCATCATGTTGCTGACTTTGTTGTCTGTACTTTTGGTGTGATATCCCAGAAAATCATTTCCTATTCCAATGTCATGAAGATTTACAACTGTTTTTCTTTTGGGGGGGGGAGGGGGGCAGGTTCACAGATTCAGGTCTCACATCTACATCTTCAATCCATCTCGAGTTGATCCTTGTGTATGCCGTAGGACAAGGGTCCATCGTTTTTCTTTTGCATACAAATATCTATTCAAAAGACTATTCATACTACATTGGCTATATATGGTACTGCTTTGAAAGATGTCTTCATGACATTGTATGAGGACATTTATCAAGGCACCCCATTCTGTTCCACTAGTTATAGGTTTACTATTATGACACTATACCATAATATTTTTTTTCTTTCTTCCTTTTTTTATTTCTTTTGTATGTAGGTGTGTTTTTCAAGTGTTGGTGATGAACCCCAGGACCTGTGCATGCACGCTAGGCAAATGGTATATATCCAAGATTCATTCTCAGTCCTAACACACTGTTTTAATTACTATAGCTTAATAATATATTTAAAAATTGGGTGGGATTCCATTTGCTTTGTTGTTTATCAAGGTTGATCTACCTATTCAGAGTCTTGTAGGGTTGCATGAGGATTTTAGCTACCTCATTTCCTAGTTCTGTAAAATATCCTCCTGAGATTTGCATGAGGGATTGCATCTGATCTGTACATAACTCTGATAGTAAGGACATTTTGATATTGATTCCTCACATCATGAATACAATGCATGTTTCCTCCTATTAATTGATTGCTTTAATTTATTGCATCATTATAGTTTTCTGGGTACAAGTGTTTTCTTTCCCTGGCCAAGTTCATGCCTCAGTATTTTGCTCTTTATAATGGTTTATTGTGAGGATTGTTCTCTGAGTTTTCTTTTCACATATTTTGTGGCAATTGTAAAGAAACAAAACAAAATTCTTGGGATGTTGCCTTTGTGTTTCGCTGAATACCTTTCAGAATCCTGAAAGGAATTCTGTGGAATCTTTAGTGTTTATACATATGTGAACACATCACTCATGAGACAGTGTCTTTCCTTCCTTGGAATTTGTATGCTATTGGGTGTCCCTATAATTGATCTGCATGTACTGAGCCACCTGTGTCCCATGGATAAACCCAGTCCTTCACCTTGGATGATGCTTGTAACGTGTTGAATTTGGAGGAGATCAGGATGGTTTGGTGCTAATTTTTCAATGTGTAGCCCTCCATCATGAAGTCCCATGTCTCTGGGCTCCTTTTTGGAGGGGTGGGGTATCTTGGGTTACTGGTTCACTCTTCTCCATCAATACTTGTTTAGTTCCAGTTTCCAACCTCAGTGTCCCGAGGTTGTGTGTGTCTAGGGTTCTCTTTTTCAATCTGGTTGTGAATGGAAACGTGTTGATTCACGTCTCTGCGACATCCTCCTGATGCACCCACAAGTTCTAGAAGATGGTACTTTGATCCTCTTTTTTCTCAAAGAAATTTCTGATTCCACTTGTGAGTTGTCCATGTGTGACTGGTTAAAAAGTGTTGTTTAATTTCCACATAGTTGGGATTGACAGTTTTCAGTCTTTAATTTTATCTTCACTCTATGATGCTTGTTGATATACTTGATAGGATATCAGTGACCTTAAGATCGAGGAGGCTTGTTTGTGACCTGGTGTGTGTCCTCTTGTGAGTGCTGCTCTGAGCACATCAGAGTAGTGTATTCTGCCCGTGGTGGGATGTTTTGCATGCCTCTTGGGTCCTTTTGACCTGGTTTACAGCTACACCTTGATGTGCAGTCTTAAGATTGTTTTGCTGTTATTGTGATCTCAGCCACCCAATATCAATTGATTGAGGAGTTTCATTGATTCAGACTTAACACCTATTCATAATAACTTAAACAGCCACTTTGTTCTATCCTGTAATTTTTTGGTCCCCTTTTCTCCTCTTTTCTATGTTCCTTTTCCAATTTTTAAAATTTTTAGTCTCATATTCTTTGCTTCCTTTTCTACTTATATTTTTTATAAAGACATTTGATTTAAGAGTATTTTATATTTGGCTAATTTTTCTAATTAAATAGAATATGTGACACGTGCATAATTTTTGCAACACTGCTATATTGATTGGAAAACTTCCCCATGTGACTTATTGTCTAAACCCGGTGTTCTTACAGCATGTACCTTTCACCCAGGAAAGAAGTTACTGTGATGATTAACGTCTTTGGAAGGCTGAGCGGCCCAGAGTGGTGCCTAACAACATCCGCATGGAGAACACCTCTCCTGGGAGAGGCTGAGATCAGAAGTGAGCTTTTCAAAACCAATCTTCAAATCACTGGGACCAATCAGCTCTGATGTTTCAAAGCTCACCAAATGACCCTGTGGCACGTTTAGAGTCTTATCTCTTACTTTATTGTTTCAGAAAGAATATTTTCCACAACTGAGTTGATAACTAAAAACACTTTTAGGAGGATAAAATATATATAACATAAACATTCTGACCATTTTTCAACATACAGTCAAGTGGCCTTGAATCTATTCACATTATTGCACAACGTTCACCACCACCCACGGCAGCACTCACTTCCTAACTGAATAGAGGTTCTCCATGTACCAAGAGACAGTGCCCTGCTACTCCCTCTCTTGGTCTCTGGGACACCCTTGTGTTCCTGATCTGTCACTCTGCCCACTCCAACTCCCACCTTCTTTAAGTTCTTTTGCAACTAAACCAGCTTCACTGAGTAAATTGAGGACTCAGGTATCAGCTAGGTGGCCCCGTGATCCAGAATATTCTTCCATTTTAAGAGTTGATGATATTCCAGAGTCTGAAGAGGCCATCATGTAGTGTTTACATATTCTTATGATTGTAGGTGTTCAGTTGTTTCTATGTTGGAATATTTAAAGCATGGTTTTAAGAGCAATGATGTGGAGAAGACTGTTTGACTCCCTGCATGTAGAACATGTGTGTGTGTGTGTGTGTGTGTGTGTGTGTCTTGTGTGTGTGCTGGATCATGTGATATTTCATGGTAGAATATGTTTATAAATGTAGTTTGGAAAAACACAGATAATGGAGACAATGCAATATTCAAGAAGCATTGGAACTCTTGTGTGTCTAAAAAGAGTTTGGAATAACCCAGGTTATGACAAGTGACATCCAACTCACAAGTCCCTATTAAGGATCCAGTGAGAAACATGACATCTCCGTAATATCTCGGAGAGGCACATGGTTTAGCTTTCTTTGATGTACTTGCCATCCACCTATGTCCAAGTGGATGGTTTAATAGAGGAAGCGAGACTTTGAATTGCATTTTGTTTTTCAGTACAAATAAACACCAAAGGGCTGAATGAGGCATAGCTATGGGTCACGGGGATCTGGATACAGTAAAATATTGGATCATCCTTCAGTGTGATTCTTGCATAGGAGACAATGCTGTCCAAGATGGACATGACCACAAAGCAACTCATGAGCAACAGGATTGTCTGGGTGGCCCTCAGTTCTGGGGATGACACTGGAGGCAGGCTGGTGCTGTGGAGACACCGGGACTGCCTCTTGTGCCAGCACAGGAGAGCCACCATGTATACATTGGAGATGGTCATTATTCCTATAAAGGAGATTTCCCTGAAGGTCAGCAGGGTGGACAAGCTGTGCCGGAGGAAGAAGGTCATGGGAATGAAGGAGCAAGATTCTGTGATGTACATAAAGTTGTTTGAGGTCCAATTAGGGGTAGCAGCAATGGAGATGAAGAGGTGGCTACTGAAGGATGAGTAGATGACCCACAGGAAGAGAAGGAAACACAGGTTGTGACATGAGGATTTATGTTTGAACTATGCCAAGCAGGAGCTCTTGGGGCTGAAGATGATGGCTTGGAGGACACTCAGCAGGCAGGTGGCACAGATGGACAAGCCCCTCATCAACCTCTACAGGTAGATGAGTAATTTAGACGTCAGGTCATCCCATCTGCCACTCTGAGGTGTAAAAATGTCTGCAGCTATGAAACCATTGATGAGCAGAATTACCAGGTGGATTAGGACCAGGAGACCAATGGGCAGGTCAATGGGCTTAGGTCTGTGCCCAGTAATGTACAAGGAGATGTGGATGAGAAGAAGAAGGGTGTTGGCCATGACCCCAATGACCATCACTGTGTACACGGTGTTTCTTATGTGAATATTAGTGTACAGTCTGTTGGCTTTGTTCATCTTATGGGGGAAAGAAAAATACTGTGACCACAGTAACACACAAAAATGTCTTTTTTTTTGCAAATCTGACCTCCTTCATCAATCTCAAATGAACACCACTACCATGAGGGAAAACAGAAGATTCATCCAACTGTATTTTTATTCCACATGAAAACTCAGTTCTGGTGCTGGGAACAGTGGTGTCTGCCTGAAATCCCAGTGACCCAAGACACTGAGGCAGGAGGATCACAAGGGTGAAACCAGTCTGGGCGTCTTAATGAGACACTTTTTCAAAATACAGAGTCAAAAAGACCAGGTGTAACTTGTTGCTGGTGCACTTACCCACCAAGCAGCCCTCAGCACAAAATTTAAAATTAATTAAATAAATAAAACTAGGTTCTATTCACACCCTGGAGAATGCATCTCCATGTACCGCCTTATCTCAACACCTTCCAATCTCACTTGGACTTCCACAGCGACATACATATTGATACTTCAATTTTCTTGTACATTAAGAATTGTCAGCTAGGGACTGTGGTGCACTCATGTAATCCCAGTGGCTCAGGAGGCTGAGATGGGACAATAGCAAGTTCAATGCTGATGTCAGCAAGTTAGCAAGGACCTAAACAACTTCCTGAGACTCAGTCTCAAAGTGAAAAATAAGAAGACCTGGTGATTTTTTAAAAAATCACATGTCAAAAGAAGTGCCATCTATCTTAGAATATGTTTCCTTCATAATACCTCATGTCTGAGGTTGTCTGGGGCAAGACAGAAGCTTACTTGATTTTCCTTTTCCTGATCTTGTCTGTCAGGTACATAATAGTAGGTCTACAAGTTGGACCAAATTTTAGGGGGGCTGTTTGCAAGAAACTGGAAGCGAGACCCTCCCAAACATGAGTATCCACAGACTAGATCTACACGGAGTTACTTCATGTCAGCACCATGTTAGCTCTGGCTTATTTCCCACCAGACCAAATATTTGCAATATGTAAACAAGAAAATGTTGGTGTGAACTCTGATGTCGGACTGGTTGAAGTTGCGTGTCAGAGCTGCCATTTACAATAGCTTCTTCTTAAGCACCCTGGGATGCTGAGGTCCGTTCATCTCAGCTGTCCACATAAAAAATCCTGTTATGTGGATCCTGCAGAGACTATGTGGAAAAAAGTAACACTACCAACCTTGGAAGTGTTTGTGGCACATAATGAACTATAGAAATGTTGGTTTCTAATTTTATTATCATAAAGTTCTTCATGCACCAGACTTGGGAGAATCAATGCAGATCTTTTAATAACAGATCAGCTGTGTCCCTGTCTGAAAAGAAATAGTAGAAAGGAATTACCGCAGGACTTGGGGGTGCAAGCCTGTAATCTCAGAAGATCAGGAGCCTGAGGCAGGAGGATGTGAGATCAAAGCCAGCCTCAGCAACTTACACAGGCTCTGAGCAACTCAGAAAGACCCTGTGTCTAAATAAAATATAAAAATAGCGTGGAGATGTGGCTCAGTGGTTAATTGCTAGTGTGTTCAAATTCCAGTTTAAAAAAAAAATAGAAAAAGCAACATAATAGAACATTTGCACAATCCTGTTCTGAGGACTCGAAACTTTATCTGTCCTTGGAATCCTCTGAGGTGGCTACACATGTCACATTTTTGTTCCTTCTCTAGCCAGAATAACTAGCCTATGTTAGAACATTCTAGAACTATTACCAAGAGCATACTTACTTTTTTTCCTTTTCAAGACTTTACAATTCGAGTAGTAAATAGAACTACATTTACAACAGACTTGGTGCTGTTTTAAAACAGAGTTGGTGTTTCAAGGTTTTAATTAAAGGACATGTGTCCAGCCCATTCCTGAAAGATGAGCTCCAAGATGTTACTCTATTACAAGTTCAAGGTAACATTTTTCTGGAATCAAATGCCCAAGACTGAAATTTATGCTGGATAATTTGTTGAATGATCTGCTGGAGCAACATTTCTTGGAGAGTGTGTGCAATGCTTTTTAGGTTTCGTACATGAGTAAGAACATGCAGTGTTTTTCTAAAAGAGAAGTTCTCTACACCATTAGGGAAAAAGTCCTTCTTTTCCCAAATGTGGTGATCAGGAAAAAAAAATTTATTCTTTCACTTATTTAAAATATTCAGGTTTGCTACCATGACAAGCCCAGAAATGACACTAGGAAGATCTTCCACAAGGCACACATGATCACAGGAACAGATGTCATTGCCTTACATCTTTATAGATAAAATTACATACATTAGTTCTTATAACAACTGTTTCATGTAGGTAACATATATTCTGATGAAGCTTTAAAGAATAACTTAAACATCTATGTTTAAGTATAATCGTGTATGTACAACACTTTAAAATAAAAATTTTAAATTTTGGTTCTGAAATTGTGTTCTCTTATACCATTTATGTAAAATGGAGACTTTTCTTTTATTGTGTTTAATTCATGTTAAAACATGTGCAAGGCAAGCACACAGCACTGTAAAACTTTCAGTAGTCATGTTTAAATCACTTCAGGTCAGAGCATTCAAGGACATAATTTTCAGTCTTACTTCAAAATATATAGTTGTGCAAACATGAAAGTTTTAGAAAAAGTAGTAATTAGAAAAAGTCAGCAGTTGTCAAAAATATTCAGAAATTAAGACCTCAGTTCATATTTGCTTTAAAATGACCAGAAAGTCTTATTTTTCTGAAGACAAAACTGCACAGTAGCAGCATGTAAAATGAGTCTCCTTTCTCCAGAGCATAAAGGAACATTAGCAAACACAACAACAAAAAATGGTGTAGAGCCAGGAGCAATTATGTATTTCTGAATCTATCCAGCTGTGACCAAAGAGTTTATTTTTCCTACCAGGAATTAAACCCAGGAGTCCTCAACCAATGATACACAACCTGAGCACCCCCCCCATTTTTACTTTGAGACAGGGTCTCACTAAGTTGCCCAGGGCCTTGCTAATTTCCTGAGGTTGGCTTTGAATTCACAACCCTCCTGCCTCAGCCTCCGAGACCCTGGGATTACCGTTCCTATCCTCCATCTAAATTTCAGATCACATCATAATGTATCAGCAAATCATATATTCAAGGGCTAGGGCTGTAGCTCAGAGGCAAAGCACTTGCCTCAAATGTGTAAGGCACTGGGTTCAATCCTCAGCACCACATAAAAATGAACAAATAAAATAAAGGCATTTTGTTCATCTACAACTACAAAAATTAAAAAAAATCATACATTCAATGCAGAATACTGATTTACTTATATATCATACAATATGTAAGTGATTTTTAAAAGTATGTAGACATCTGTGTTAATAGCTCATTGACATTAGAATGAGTTCATTTATAAAAATGAGCTAAAAGAAATTGTCCAGCATGTCCTCTCCCAGCCATCGTACCTGCCACTCACACCTGTCTAGCACAGAAGAGCCCAGAGGCTCAGGACCAGGATGAAACTTTCTGCTACCCTGCCGGGTAATCAAGGGGCCTCCTAACCTGTGGCTCTTAGCAATGTGATGGTATTCGGTTAACACACTGTTCAAAGCAAACTACATTAGAAAGACTGCACCTTTCATAGAGAGGGACATAAGTCACAGGGGAAGTAACATGGCCTAGGTGCAGTGGTGCACATCTGTAATCCCAGCAGTTTGGGAGGCTGAGACAGAAGGATCACAAGTTTGAGGCCAGCCTCAGCAACTTAAAGAGACCCTAAGCACATTAGGGAGACCCTGACTCTTAAAATGTGAAAAGTTCTGAGGTTGTGGTTCAAGGGGCAAGCACTCCTGGGTTGCATCGCTGGTACCAAAATAATAATAATACAATCAGCAGCAAAGGAACACACTTTGATTCACAGTTGCTACATAGTTCAACTTTACCATGATTCCCATCGCTAAAGTAAGATGGACAAGTGAAATCTGGGAGGGGGACTCATCTTGCTTTAAGTGGGTTAGGATCTCAGGAAAAATTGGGCAGGAAGTTCTTCTCTTTGGCAGAGATCTATCTGGGGAAACTCTAAAGAGCATTAGGGAGAAACAACTTGCACATCAGGGAGGGCACAGCCACCCACAGCCAGGTGCCCTGCTGGGTGCAGAGCCACTGTGACATATATAAGCTACAGGATCAAGGAGGAGAAATCCTGGAGAACATTTGGGTGAATGAATGGAAGCTATTTCCAGAAACTAAGGCTAAAAATAATCCATTGTTTCTGTAATTTGGAAGGATTTAAGTACAGCTCAGGGTTCACACAGATAGACCCCCAAAATATTTTAAAGTCTGTATTCAGAAGTATTAAAAGAACAATTAGTCTTCTACCAACAATAGGGAACAGCAAATTCGATTCTTCACAGATCCTAAGCTGTCAACACTGGGAAGCCCAAACCTACCTTCAGGAGGATTCGTTTCCCTGATGACGTGAGTCAACTCCGGTTTGCTTTAGGAAGAAGAAAAGAAGATAGACTCACTTTTTTTTCTGGAAGTGTATTTGCATGAAATAGGACCTGAAAATACACACCAGGACAGAATGAGTTTAGGATGTGGGGAAAAGACACACTCATACATTGCTGGTGGGATTGCAAATTGGTGCAGTCAGTCTGGAAAGCAGTATGGAGATTCCTTGGAAATTTGGGAATGGAACCACCATTTGACCCAGCAATCCCCCTCCTTGGACTATACCCAAAGGACTTTAAAACAGCACACTACAGGGACACAGCCACATCAATGTTTATAGCAGCACATTTCACAATAGCTAAACTGTGGAGCCAACCTAGATGCCCTTCAGTGGATGAATGGATAAAAAAATGTGGCATATATTCAAAGGCCTTTCAGACACTTTCATTATTAGGGAAAGGGCAACAATAATTTTTAAGTGAATAATGAAAGAAAGAAGATTAATGGACACAAATATTCTTCTTACCTAGCTATGGACAATTCTGTTACATTGTTGTTGGGGTAAGGAGAAGAACACCACAATCAGATTCACCTGTCTTTTCCTGGGAAGGTGACACAGGACCACTGTCCTCTCACTTGAAATTTTCTCATGAGCAGAGCACCCACTATGAAGTGGCACTATTCACTTTTAAATTGTGAATTAAATGTAGGACAACAAAATTGCATGAGAAAGTTAAATAGATGCCTGTGGCCATGTGAGGTTACCCTCATTACCTTCTGGACTATATAAAATGATGGTTTTTAATTCCTCAGAGTCTAGTAGTCACAGATCAGTAATATTCTATTTGTTCAGGAAGGTGAGAGAAGGAAACCTGAGTATATTTAGTACAAAGCAGACAGGTGACTTATTACATCCCTGATTATTGGTTTAGGAGTAAATAGCATATCAAACAGGGAAACACATATGTAACATGAGCACTGCTATAGTTGCTAGAAGAAAATTAAATAGAAACCTGACACAATTGGCACTTCCTATTGAAAACAGCACCTAACTATCTGTGTCACAAAGGATGATGCAACCTAGGAAGGTCTCCTTGTTCACATTTCACAGAGCACCTTAGTCTTCTTAAATATAGGGGTGAGAGCTGGATGTCTCAAGCTACCAAAAACCTCACTCCTAGACCCAGTTTGCCCCATGCAACCTCCTCCTACAAGCCCCAGGTACTCACTCACTATCTCTGTGGAACAGAGAGGCACTTACCTGGAAAGATGCAGGGCACTTGGTGCACCTGAGCATAACCTGCATGGTTCTAAGGAAAGGGTGCTCTGAGCTCATCTCTCTGCAGCCTGCAATTTTAGTGTCTCTACTGAGGTGACAAGATCCCACTGGGGAGCACAGAACTATGGAGTCCCCAGTGGAACATTTTGCTTGTCCCCTTGATTTGATTATATTCTGCATAACAACCATCTGAGGAGAGGTGCTCAAAATTTCCTATGAGTTCCCTTGAAAATAAATAAATAAAAATCAGAGCCTGTCCGCGCCGGCGCCGAGCACGCCGCCGCCGTCCCTTCCGCCATGGCTTGTCGGCAGCCTGCCTATGGGAGCCGCCGCGACCGCTGCGCTAGCCCGTCGTCCCCTAAGAGATGGAGCCTCGGGGGCGGAAGCGCAGAGCGGACGGGAGGCGCAGGAAGCCCGAGGACGCGGAGGAGGGCCAGCACCCGGCTGATGACCGCAGACCCCGCGAGTTTCACCACTCCTGAAGGCCCCAAGCCCCGTTCTCGGTGTTCAGACTGGGCCAATGCCGTTGAGGAAGATGAAATGAGGACCAGAGTTAACAAAGAAATTGCAAGATATAAAAGAAAACTCATGAATGACTTTGGAAGAGAGCGGAAATCTTCATCAGGAAGTTCTGGTTCAAAAGAGTCAGCGTCTACAGTGCCAGCTGACGTGGAGACAGATGAAAGTGTCCTCATGCGAAGACAAAAGCAGATCAACTGTGGAAAGAACACTATTGCCTACGATCACTATATTAAAGAGGTCCCCAGACACCTTCGACAACCTGGCATTCACCCCAAGACCCCCAATAAATTTAAGAAGTATAGTCGACATTCATGGGACCAGCAGATCAAGCTCTGGAAGGTGGCTCTACACTTCTGGGATCCTCCAGCTGAAGAAGGCTGTGATTTGCAAGAAATACACCCTGTGGACCTTGGGGAAATGGAAACTGAATCCACAGAAAGCAGCTTTGAGTCCCAGACGAGCTCACAGGATATCTTTGATGCGTATTCTGGCACACCCACCAAGGTCAGACACGTGGACTGCCAAGTGGAAGACGAATTTGATTTGGAAGCTTGCTTAACTGAGCCCTTGAAAGACATTTCTGCTATGAGTTGACTGCCACTTGGTGGCCACTGGGAGAAGCAGGTGCCATTTCTGGCCAACCAGAGGTCCGCCAAACATGTAGGCCTGTGATGTGCACTGGTAGCTGGGTGGTGTCTGTCAGTAGTTCATGGTCTTAGGATGAGTTGTTGTTCTTGCCTTACTTTCTTAGAAACATTAATTTTGTGTATAGTGAGTGTTTTGCATGTTTTAACTTGTAAATGGTGCTGAATCCAAGGAATATTGATTGCGAAGCAGTCTTGAGCAAACTTGGGTGCATGGTGTTTCCACTCTCAAGTTGGAAAGCCCAGTGCAAGTGAACTAGTTTCCCACAGCCTCCTTAGACTTTTAGTTGCCGCTTGTCAGGTGGGCTGGTTGTAAACTTTACCATGTGTTCAAAGGACCAATATAGGGTGGTTTTCTTTGCAGGTACTTGACAAAGTATATTCAGTGTGAGACATACGATGATTTTGTGAAAATGTGTTTTCTGGCCTTTTATCAATAAGTCCAATAGTTTTTTTCCCTCCCATACAGAGCTCTGAACAAAGATGTTAAAATAATGGGTTTTATGTAAGTTAAAGTCTTTGATTGGGTACTTGTAAATAGCACTAGGTAGGTCTTAACTGATGAGACAGTTAAGGCAACAGAGCGACTTAGAGTGTTTTTTACAATCAGTTAATTGACAGTGTAAAATTACTGTCAATGATAATGTGTAGAGATATTCAATTGTAAACTTGTTAAACTGTTGTGTTTTCATTGCTTTTGTATGGAATGATGTTGCAAAAATAAAAAGGAAAAAAACTGAAAAAAAAAAAAAGCATCCCAATCTTGTAGACAACTCCAAGTTCTCTTACTTGGATTCAAAGATCAAATAACCCATATCCTTTCCACATGTTGTGATGCTTAGATTCTGGGGGTGAGAGGTCCCTAGATCCTCCTGAGGTTCTGTAGATCCTCTCCCTGTGATGTCTGATGGACGCCCTCTTCCCCATTCCATTTTCACATGGACCACCTGGTTTCCTGACATTGCTGCTCATGTACTCCATGATTTCCATACAGAAAATTCCAGGATTCATAGTGCATCACATGAAAGTGCTCTTGAAACAAAACAGAATAACCAGAGGCAGATCTGGAGACTTGGGTTAAGGGAGTAGCAGGCAGGTGGCACCTACCTGCTGGTAAAGCAGAGTCTGTGCTGGACTCCACTCTGTTGGGAACCTGAGTGCTCATCCTCCTCATCATCAATGGAGACAGGAAAAAGGCTTACTCTGTCTTTGGAAGGAACAATCAAAATGTTTGTTTGTTTCTTATGTAATTTATTTTTTAAAATATTTTTTTAAGTTGGATACGATAACATCTTTATTTTATTTATTCATTTTTGTGGGGTGCTGACGATCGAACCCAGGGCCTTGCACATGCTAGGTAAGTGCTCTACCACAGAGCTACCCCAGCCTTCTTTCTTATGTAACTTATACAAAATTATATAAAGATCTATGAGACCTGGGAAAAAATGGAAGCCCATGATCTACAAACCTAAAATAAACACAAGAATTTTAAGTATATCTTGTGGTGTTCCAGGTATTGGAATTAGGATAATGCTCTAAAAAGACCTGTAATTGATGTAATCATAGTTCATCCTGGTACAATAGATGAAAAGATTGGTTATTTCCTGAGAAAAATGGAAAATTTAAGGTATCAAATGAAACTGCAAAGAACTAAAAATATAGTATCTACAATGTGCAATTTCACATTTAGCTGGGCACGGTGGCACACACCCATCATCCCAGCAGCTCAGGAGGCTGAGGCACAAGGATTGTGAGTTCAAAGCCAGCTTCAGCAACAGCAAGGCCCTAAGCAACTCAGTGAGACCCTGTCTCTAAATAAATTACAAAATAGGGCTGGGGATGGGGCCCAGTGGTCGAGTGGGTTCAGTCCCTGGTACAAAAAAAAAAAAATCACATTTACTGGACTGAATAGATTAGAAACTGTAGAAGAAATCTTCTGGAAATGGCAAAACAGGTTACTAAGTATCCATAGTCAGAATGAGAAATTCAAATTAAAGGTTTAGGACCGTGGATGTAGGTTGGTGGTAAAGTCTGGGCATAGTATGACCAGGCCCTGCGTTCAATCCCCAGCATCTAAAAATGTATATTAAAAAAAAGATTTAGAACATGAAGTGATCTGAAGTATATTATACATAAGCATTCTAACCTATGGATATTTAGAAAGCTGAATTGAGGGCTGGGGTTGTGGCTCAGCAGTAGAGCACTTGCCTAGCTTGTTCAAGGCCCTGGGTTCGATCCTCAGCACCACATAAAAATGAATAAATAAAATAGAGGTATGGTGTCCAACTACAATTAAAAAATAAATATTTATTTTTTAATTCATATATGACAGTGGAATGCACTACAATACTTACTACACATATAAAGCACAATTTTTCATATCTCTAGATGCATACAAAGTATATTCACACCAAATTGTGTCTTTATACATGTACTTTGGACAATAATGTCCATCACATTCCACCATCATTAATAACTCCATGCACCCTCCCTTTTCCTCCCAACCCTGTGTCCCATCTATAGTTCATCTATTCCTCCCATGCTCCCTCTTCCTACCGCATTATGAGTCAGCCTCCTTATATCAGAGAAAACATTCAGCATTTGTTTTTTTTTTTTGGGGGGGGGGGATTGGCTAACTTCACTTAGCATTATCCTCTCTAACTCGATCCATTTACCTGCAAGTGCCATGATTTTATTCTCTTTTATTACTGAGTAATATTCCATTGTGTATATATGCCACATTTTTTTTATCCATTCATCCACTGAAGGGCATCTAGATTGGCTCCACAGTTTAGCTATTATGAATTGTGCTGCTATAAACATTGATGTGACTGTGTCCGTGTAGTATACTGTTTTCCAGTCATTTGGGTATAGACTGAGGAGTGGGATAGCTGGGTCAAATAGTGGTTCCATACCCAGTTTTCCAAGGAATCTCCATACTGCTTTCCATATTGGCTGCACAAATTTGCAGTCCCACCAGCAATGTATGAGTGTGCCTTTACCCCCACATCCTCACCAACATTTACTGTTGTTTCTCTTCATAATAGCTGCCATTCTGACTGGAGTGAGATGATATCTTAGAGTGGTTTTCATTTGCATTTCCTAATTCCTAGAGATGATGAGTGTTTTTTTCATGTTTGTTGATTGATTGTATGTCTTCTTCTGAGAAGTGTCTGTTCAGGTCTTTGGCCCATTTGTTGATTGGGTTATTTGGTTTTATTGGTGCTTAGCCTTTTGAGTTCTTTATATACCCTAGAGATTAATGCTCTGTCTGATGTGTGAGGGGTAAAGATTTACTCCCAAGATGGAGGTTCTCTATTTACCTCAGAGATTCTTTCTTTTGCTGAGAAGAAACTTTTAAGTTTGATTCCATCCCATTTACTGATTCTTGGTTTTAATTATTGTGCTATAAGAGTCTTATTATGGAAGTTGAGGCCTGATCCCACATGATAGAGATTAGGGCCTACTTTTTCTTTTATTAGATACAGGGTCTCTGGTTTTATTCCCAGGTCATTGATCCATTAAAAGAAACCTGAAATGAAAAAAAAAAGTGGGGAGGGGTGATATTCACAGAAAATAAAGGCCTAAAATTTTCAACCCACCGAGACATATCAACTAAAAATTTCCATGAATTCCAAGACAAAATATAGATGACACATTGTAGCAAAAGTGCTGTCATGGTTTACATGTGAGCTGCCCCCCCCCCCAAATTTTATGAGTGACACAATACAAAAGGTTTATAGGTGAAATGATCGGGTTTCACACAGCCTTAACCCAACCAGTGGATTAAAGTACTGACAGGGATAATGTGGGCAGAGCTGTGGGCAGGTGTTGTGTGGCTAGAGGAGCTGGGTCACTAAGGGCGGCCTTTGTAGGGTCTATCTTGTCGAGGTGAGGATCTCTGTCTCTCTCTTTCTTGCTCTCCCCATCTCTGCTTCATGGTGACAATGTCCTGACAATATTTCTGCCATGATGTCCTGCCTCACTTCAGGCATTTCCTGGTCAACCTTCTTGCCTTGGTCACACATGAGCTTTTGAGGGATCCCTGGCATCCAAACCATAACGTTAGTTATGTAATTTATGTAATTTCTGAATTTACGTTTTTTTGATTATGTTCCTGGATTTTGGCTGCAGTTGTTAGTTGGTTGGTTTTCTGTTGTTTTGTTTTTAGTATCAGTATGGAACCCAGGGGCACTTAACCACTAAGCACTTTTTATTTTTATTTAGAGACAGGGCCTCACTGAGTTGCCTAGTGCCTCATTAAGTTGCTGAGGCTGGCCTTCAACTTGTGATTCTCCTGCCTCAGCCTCCCAAGCTGGTGGAATAACAGTTATGTGCCACCACACCTGGATTCATTCAGGTATTTAATATAAAAATATTATTTAGGAATAATTTTATATGTACATACTATTTACCAAAACAGCAGAGGAATTTCCTAAATATCCTCCCCCTGGGAAGGAGAAATCCATTCTCCATTTTACAAATTTAGCATTACTGTGTGTACTGGTTTGCTAGAGCTATCAGATCAGAGTACCACAGACTGAGTGCTCAAAAGGTCAGAAATCCAAGATGAATGTGTTGTTAGATTTGCTTCCTCCTGTGACCTCTCTTCTTGACTTGAAGATGGCCACCTGTAGTTGTGTCTTTTTCTGGTCTCCCCTCTGAGCATTGTCTGTATCCAAATCTTTTCTTACAAGGACGTGAGTCACACCATTTTAGGACAAAGCCATGTGAACTCGTGTGAATGTACCCTAACTATACTGGTAAAGGTTCTGCCTTCCATTGTTACCTCAGAATCAAGGTCTGAGTGTTAGGACTTGAATGTAGGAAGTTTGAGAGTACATGAGCCAGCCTGTGACTCTGGGTGCCAAACCAAGAACTGATATCAAACACTACCCCTAACAAATAAGAGTTCTATTTTGAATTTCACAAAAATTTTTTGTGAGTCATTTATTCATATGCACATAGGAAAGTAAAGTCTGATTCATTCTACTATCTTCTATATTCAGATTGCCCCTCCCTTTCCTTCATTCCCCTTTGATAAATCCAATGTACTTCCATTCTTTCCTACCCCCCACTTATTGTGAGATAGCATCTGCATACTAGAGAAAACATTGGGCCTTTAGTTTGGGGGGATTGAATAACTCCATTAGCATGACAGTCCCCCGTTCCATCCACTGACTGGCAATGCGTATCACTCTTCTTAGTTTGGGTATATTCCATGTGTGTATGTAGCCCATTTTTTTCACCCATTCATCTGGTGAAGGACACCTGTGTTGGTTCAACAGTGAGCAATTGTGAATTGAGCTGATGTGAACATTCATGTGCCTGCATCAGTATAGTATGCTGATTTTGAGTTCTCTGGGTGTAGACTGAGGAGAGAGGTAATTGGTACATATGGTGGTTCCATTCCCAGTTTCCTGAAGAATCTCCACCCTGATTTCCAGAGTGGTTGCACCACTTTGCAGTCCCACAGCCATGGATGAGTGTAACTTCTTCCCCACATCCTCACCGACACTTATTGTTACTTGTATTCTTCATAATTGCCATTTTGACCTGCTTGAGATGAAATCTCGGTACAGTTTTAGTTTGCATTTCTCTAATTGCTAGAAAAACCAAAAAACTCAAGAAATATTAACATTTTTTCCTATATTTGTGGACCATTGGTATTTTTCTCTCTATGAAGTGTCTGCGCATTTTCTTTGTCCATTTATAGATTGGGTTATTTGTTTTTGTGGTGTTCAGTTTTTTGAGTTATATCCTGGAGATTAGTGCTCTGTCTGAAATGTGGGTGGCAAAGATGTTCTCCCATTCTGTAAACCCTCTCTTCTCATTATTGATCATTTCTCTTGCTGTGAAGAAGCTTTTGAGTTTGGTTTCATGCCATTTATTTACTCTTGATTGAACTTTTTTGCACTTCAGGAGTTTTGTTGAGGAAGTTGGTTCCTAAGCCAATATGAGGAAGATTTCTCTGGGTCTCTGGTCTAATGCCTAAGTTTTTGATCGACTTAGAGTTGGGTTTTGTGCAGGTTGAGAGACAGGGGTTTAATTGCATGTGGCTACATGTGGATTTCCAGTTTTCCCCACTCCATTTTTTCGAGAGGTTATCATTTCTCCAATGTGTGTTTTCAGCGCCTTTGTCTAATATGAGGTAACTGTATTTCTGTGGATTCATCTCTGTGTCTTCTGTTCTTACCATTGGTCTACCTGTCTGCTTGGTGCCCACACACCATGCAGTTTTTGATACTGTAGCTCTGTAGTATAATTTAAGGTCTGGTATTGTGATGTTTCCTGCTTCATTTTTCTTGCTAAGGATTAGTTTGGCTATTCTGGGCCTCTTGCTTTTTCCAAATGAATGTCATGACTGATTATTTCTATTCCTATGGAAAATGTTACTGGGATTTTAATAGGAACTGCATTCAATTTGTGTAGCACTTGTGGTAGTGTGGCCATTTTGACAATGTTAATTCTGTCTCTCCAAGATCATTGAAGATCTTTCCATCTCCTAAGGTCTTCTTCAATTTTATTCTTAAGGGTTCTGTTTTTTTCATTGTAGAAGTTTTTATCTGTTTTGTTAGATTGATTCCCAAATATTTTTTTGAGGCTACTGTGAATGGGATAGTTTTCCTAATTTCTTTTTCAGGCAATTCATCACTGATGTATAGGAATGCAATTGAATTATAGGTATTGATTTTACATTCAGCTACTTTGCTAAATTTATTTGTGAGTTCTAGAAGTTTTCTAGTGGAGATTTTTGTTTTTTCTAAATATAGAATCATGTCATTATCAAATAAAGATAGTTTGAGTCCTTCTTTTTCTCTTCATGTCCCTTTAATTTCTTTCTTCTGTCAACCTGCTCTGGCTAGAGTTTCAAGATGATGTTGAATAAGAAGTGGTGAAACAGGGCATACTTATCTTGTACTAGAATTTCAAGAGAATATGCTTTCAATCTTTCCATTTGGGATGATGTTGGCATTGGGTTTAGCATATATAGCTTTCACAATATATGTTCCTTATATCCCTGGTTCTTCAAGAATTTTGAACATGAATGCTTGCTGTACTTTATCAAAGTTTTTTCTGCATCTATTGAGATAATATGATCCTTATCTCTAAGTCAATGATGTGATGTATTACATTTATTGATTCCATTATGTTGAACCAAACTTGCATCCTTTAGATGAACCCCTCTTGATCATAGTGCACTAGATTTTGTAGATGTTCATCAGGGATATTGGTCTGAGGTTTCTTTTCTTGAGGTGTCTTTATTTGATTTTGGTATCAGGGTGATATCAGCTTTGTAGATTGAGTTTGAAAAGATTCCCTCCACTTCTATTGCATGGAATGATTTGAGGAGTGTTATTATGAGTTTTTCTTTGAAAGTCTCATAGAATTGGCTGAGTCCTATGAGACCTCAAAGTTGTTAATGAGATATGATTTGTATTTTTCAGTCATCTTGGTTTATTTTTGGCTGTTAATTTGAATTATTTGTCCTTCCCTCCCTTTGCTTGCTTCTCACTTATATTTTTTCCCCTTCAAGAAATATATTGAGTATGTTTTGTAAGGCAGTCTTTCTAGTCTTGGGAATTTTTTTAACTTATGTTTTTCATCAAAGATTTTTATTTCAATGTCAATTTGGAGATTTTATTTTGCTGGGTATTTTATTCTTGGCTAGCATCCACTTTCTTTCAGAGCTCAGTATATATTATTCCAAGACATACTAGTTTTCAGGGTCTTGGTTGAAAAAAAAATGGCTGATACCTAGATTGATTTCCCTCTAAATGTGACACTTATTTTTTTCTCTGGAAGCCTTTAAAATTCTATCCTTATTTTGTATGTTAGGCATTTTCATAATAATGTGACTTGGTGTGGGGCTGTTTTAATTTTACATATTTGAGGTCCTGTAAGCCTCCTATATTTGATTTTACACTTAATTCATTAGGTTTAGAAAATTTTCTGATATTATTTCATTGAAAAATTATGCATTCCTTTGGTTTAAATCTCTGTGCCTTCATTTATCCTGATAAATCTTGAATTTGGTCTTTTCATGTTATCTCATATTTCTTGGAAATTCTACGCACATATCTTATAACATCTCTCTGCATGGTCAGCTTTATTTTCAAAATTATATATTTTGTCTTCATGGCCAGAATGAATATTTTAATATCTTAATATCTTTCTTAACCTGAAAAAGAAATGTAAACCTGAAGCTGAGTTTGGAAACCCAGGAGACATAATACCCCAAACCACATGGTCATTGTGAGAGTGGACCAGGGATCAGGGATGACAGCCTCCCATTTCAGGGAGATGACCATCAGAGCCACTGGGAATGCATGGGAGGTGTCACTAACCACTCACCCCAGAGGAGAGACATTACAATATGTGAAATAGGATTGAGCTAATTTGAACATAAGTTTTTAAAAAATGAGAATATAGGTAGAGTCTACATGACTGGGAGCCATGAGACCCTCACATAGGTGTATCCAGGGACTTGAGAACAGTTTTGAGTTCAACTCTCCCCCAGTTTCTACTATCCAGCAGGGAATAAAGTAAAAGTAAGAGACAGGTGACATATTCCACTGGGAAGTCACAAGTCTGCATTCTCAAGTGGCATCTTGTCACCTTCTTCAGATGCTAAAATTAAAGGCCTACAGAGAGGTGAGTTAAAAATGTACTTTCCTTAAAACGGTGCAGGATCAGCTCAAGTCCCCTACTCCCCATGCGACCTGCCCAGGTAAGTGCTTTTCTATTCCTAAGATGCAGCACCAGTGTGTGAGTGGGCTTCTGTGATTTTGATGAAGAATTAAACTAGTCAAATTGTATGTTAGGTTATTTGGTAGCTCTGAATTATGCCCCCAGCTCTACCCACACTCAAAAGCTCAGAGGACTGTTTTCTCTAGACTGCAAAGGGATATTCTCTTCTTACTATACTACAGTTAGCCCTTTACTTTGGTGACTCTTGAATATTTTTAGTTGTTTAATAAGAAGTTATTATCTCAAGTAAATCATTTCAAATTCCAATCAATTTCTCAAATGGCAGTGAGTTTAATGTATGGCTCTACCAGATCTCAAAGTTCATATTTCTGAGTTTCATTGCTGTCTTCTGCTACAATCTTACTAGTTCATAGTAATATTCACCAAGGAAGAGAATTTTATTTTACAGGCTTGATTTTAATTCTCTTATCTCCATAAATCAGTTCAAAATATTTTTTTCAGCACTTACTTTTACTACCTGAGATAATGAGAAAGAAAATTATACATGCTGAAGTACTTTTCAATTAATCAGAATGAAATGATGTTCTCTGTTCAGATCATGAACTTATGCAGAGAGTTGAGCCTCACATTCCTACAAAACATCAAATAGCATTTTCTTATGCTGATGTATTTTGTCTCAATTTAGACCTCACAAAAGTAAACCCATCATGCTCTAGGAAACATCAAAAAAATATTTTGAACTGATTTATGAAGACAAGAGAAAGAAAATCAAGCATGTAAAATAAAATTCTCCTCCTTGGTGAATATTACTATGAAGTAGTAAGGCTGAAGCAGAAAATAGCAAGACAACTCAAAAATATGAACTTTGAGATCTGATAGAGCCATACATTGAACTCACTGCCCTCAGAGAAATAGATGGGAACGTGAAATGATTTACTTGAGATAATCATTTCTAATTAAAAAAACTAACAACATTCATGAATCACCAAAATAAAGGGCTAAATCCAGTGCCAGGGGATTCAAGCTGGAGCAGGGACCAGGGGCTGCAGTTGCTTACTATTAAAACCAAGTGATGAGAGTAGCGACCGCCACTTCCTGGCTTCCAAAGGCCCCACAGTGTCCCCTCTACAGGATATCAGGGAGAACAGGGATGTTAGTGGAGAAGTCATGGTGAACTTGATCTGAGTGAAAAAAAAACCCAAAAAACAAATATGCCCTTTCTGTAGGTAATGCACATCACTAAATGAAAACATGCGTCCCAGTGGTGACACGACATGTGTGACTGTGTTCACCTTGCACCCGAAAAAATAGATATGTCCCCCCTCCCTGTAGCCTGTGTCTCTCCACACACAGCTGTGGCATCCCAAGCTGGTGTTGGGCCCTGCCAAGAGCCTCCTCCTCATCCACTGCTGTCCTTGCTGTCCTTGTCCTTGCTCCGACTTTGTTATTGATCACTAGTGTCTGGCCCATTTGTTTAGACAGATTGATAGATAATAGATAGATAGATAGATAGATAGATAGATAGATAGATAGACAGTCAGACAGACAGATATCAGGGTTGTCCATGATTTGGACAGTGGCAGGATGCAAAATGTTTAAGTGAAGGCTTCTATGGTGAGGGCAGGAGAGGAGTCACCACTGTGCTACCTCTCTCTCGAAGGGACCTCACTCCATCAGCTCTAAGGGATCCTAAGGATGATTCCTTAAAGAAACAAACCTCTGTTCACACTTTTTTCTTCACTTATGTTTCATCCTCTAATTTGCCCACTTAAGTTTTTCTTGTTCCTCCCCATGGTGAGCTCTTCAGATGAGACCTGTTTCTCAACTTCTTTTCCACATTATCTTTCTCTGATTTATGTCATTGTTTTCAGATCCTCCAGTCTAAGGACAGCTTGTTTCCTCCAGGGTTCCAGTCATGACCTGGGGCTCAGCACAAACCAGGGCAGCCAGGAGCTGCTGCAGCTCCTCTCTCCCCAGAGCTCTGTTTGAGGAGGGCATCCTGGGCCATCCTGATGATGGACAGGCCATGTGTCTGTGCCCCAATTTCCTAGACTGAGTGGTCCTGGCAGGTGTTAGTGGGGTGAGGCACAGATGGGAGGGGACAGGTTCAGAGAATTCTTTTTAACTTGCTTTTATGAAATGTTCACATTTTCTGAATGCTTTCTAATAAAACTGATAAATTAGCACAGAAGTAGCAACATTGCATTCTTCATAAAACATCTACCTGTGAACCATGGAGGGCACTGTGGGTCTCATTGTTACACACGTGTGTGACCTGCACAGTGTGCACACAGCCAGTTGCTTCTCTGCCTGCTCTGTCCTGGTGCTGTAGGGAGCTAATGCCTGTGACAGGGGACCTGTGACAGCATCTGATTCTGCACTTCCATTCAACAGCATTGAGGGGACAGGAGATAAGGTTTTCAGCTCTAACTAGGAAATTTCTCCTATAGAAAAAAGTTTTCCATAGGGAAAAAAGGAAACTCTGAAAACACAGCTCCCTTCCCTACTAGCTTCATCCCTCCCTCCCATGCAGGGCAGGCAGGGCTGCGTCCCCTGGGCCATGCTGAAAACCAGTCCTGAGCCCTCTGTACACAGAGGACTCTGATACGCTATTCCTCCTGGTTTTCTGATGCTGTACATTTTATTTTCTTAAACCAAAATAAAGAAAATTTATATTTCATAACATGATAGAAGGGAATCATAGTTATTTCATTTTCTGTGATTTTTAAATGGCATCTTCAAATGTTATATACCCAGTTTATGTTGTTTTAAGGGACTTTGGGGATCAAAATGTCAGGGTATATCTTATAACTTGTTTCAAATACACATCCAGAAATAGGCATTTCTATAATTAGCTACACAGAAGTCAGATAAACCATGTAGCATCGTGCCTACTAATAACCATCTGTGACTTTAAAATACAGAGACTCCTAGACCAGTATATTAGCATTTTTCTTTTGTTTTCTTGAGCATACCAAGGGAGAAAATCTTATTTTGCTGAAGATGTGAATGGAGAAATATATATAATTTTTAAAAATAATTTAATCATTTAGAAGTGCTGTAATTTTTCTAATATGACTACTTAAATTTTAATTTTAGACAATGGCACTTCCTCAAAGATTTCAAAGCAATTATTTAACTAGGCTTGAAATACTTAAATTTTCTGGACTCTTTGACATTTTTGCTCACCCTTAAACTGATTTTTATCAAACTATAATTTTCTAGGTAGCTGTGAAAATAACTTATACTCTTGGTCTCTTCTTCTTCAGATGATAAAATGTGCCAAGATGTTATGAGTCTCAGTGTAAACATTATAACTGAAATACAGTAAATACCTTTTCTCTATAGGAAAATATTTCATAGGGATGTCATTACCAAATTGTCTAGTATAATTTTTCCTCTCCCTTCTCTGGATGAATATCATTTCTAACTAGAAGAAGATATGAAAGCTTGCTCTCTATAGAAACTCCTCTCTCAGCATGAGATTGGATTCCCATCTTCTAATTAAAACACTGAAAATTATGATCCCCAAACGTACTGACACTGAGCAGGAGGTAGTGGCATAAACCTGTAATCCCAGCATTTTGGGAGGCTGAGGCAGGAGGATTACTGATTTGAGGCCAGCCTCAGCAACATAGCAAAGCCCTAAGCAACTTAGTGAGACCCTGACTCAAAATAACAAAGTAAAAAGAACTGGAATGTGGCTAAGTGGATAAGCACCCTTGGGTGCAATCCCTGGTACAAAAAAAGAAAGTATTTAAATTGTGATTACTTTTCACCCTTTTTCTATGTGCCAAAGAATGGACAGAAAAGAAATTTTACAATATGATCCTGCTTATCACTGATGGTTCTTCTCACTTAGATGTGGTTTTTCTGGTATAATTAAGTATATGTAAAGTAATTTAAGTGGTTAAGCAACCTTGGGTTCCATCTCTGTTACCAAAACATATATATTAATCAATAAATGCAAGAAGTTGAATTTCAGAGGCAACATTTTGATATCTGTTCTGTAAGCTGGTTACCAACAACACAAAATAGAGGACACCGGAGGTACAGAGCTGTATGAGGCTGTCCCCTTGACACCTTTTACTTGAGAGTTCTCTGTGGATGTCCCTGCAATCTGTCACACTTGAGTCCCCTTCAAATGCTAGGTGTTCAGCTTTTGGTCAGCTCGCTCCACATGCCCAGGCAGATCCATGGTGGCCCTGGCCATGAAAGCACAGAGACCCAAGGGAGATGCTGTGCCTGAGCGCTGAGAGACCTGGGGAGGGGGTGTCAAGGGACCCACATGTTTTGAAGTGGGCAGTCTTGGGGGTCGGGATGTTGAAGCTGGTGGTGGTGGCTAGGAGGAGTTGACCTTCCTTTTATTCTAACGCATTGATCATCTGCTTCTTCTTCCAGGGGGAAAAAAAAAGATGACCCAAAGTAGCACATTTTACATTTTTCTTGCTGTAAGAAATACATTTTGTTTCCAAATTGTCATCTGGATCACAGCCAACGTCTTCCTCCTCCTCTTCCATGTCCTCATATTCCTTCTCCAGTGCAGGACCAGGTCCAAGGATGTGACCATCGCTCACCTGTCCCTGATTCACCTACTGAATCACCTACTGAATTCACCTACTGCTCATAATCAAGGCACACCTGGAACTAGGCATTTTGGGAGTTCAGGACTTTTGGAATGACTTCACATGTAAAGCCGTCATCTACCTGTACAGGCTGATGAAGAGCCTGTCTGTCACCACCATCTGCCTGCTGAGTGTCCTGCAGGCCATCACCCTCAGCCCCAGAAGCTCATTTCTGAACAAGTCCAAGCACATGTCTCCACAGTGCAGTGTGTGGACCTTGCTCACTCTCTGGGTGTTCAACGTGTTCTTCAATGTCCACATCTTGGCCTCCATGGGAGACCCCTCCAATGACATAGCAGCTTTCCAGTTTGACTCTGAGTCCTGCACTGTCACCCCCATGGGTCACTACTTCAAGATCTTGTTCACTCTGATAGGAATACTCCGGGATATCTTTCTTCTTGGGCTCATGGCCACCTCTAGTGGGTACATGTTGGCTCTCCTGTGCAGGCATAAGAGGCAGTGCCAGCACCTCCACAGCACCAGCTTGTCCCTGATAGCCTCCCCAGAACTGAGGGCCACCAGAACCATCCTGCTGCTCATGGGACTCTGTCTCATGTACTTTGTGGACTATGTGTTCTTGTCCTCTTCAGGACAGATGCACAGGGAGGATCCCACTCACCTGGGGGTCCAGATGCTGGTGGGCAACAGCTATGCTACCCTCGGTGCCTTGTTGCTGATCTGTGCTGAAAAAAATCACCAATTTCTTCCAATCCACACTGGGGAAGGAGAGGAAATACTTACACAGTGCCAGATAACCCCTCCTTTTCTCACCTTCCACTTTACTTCTGAATTTCCACTAATATATTTATGTTTAACAATTAACACCAAGTGGTAGTGAAGGAGCTGGAACATAAACACTTGTTCTTTTGAAAGATGCTAAATCATGCCAGGTGCAGTGGTGAATTCTTGTCATCCCAGCAGTTTGGGAGGCTGAGGCAGTAGGATTACAAGTTGGAGGCCAGCCTCAGCAACTTACCAAGGCCCAAAGCAACTCAGTGAGACCCTATCTCTAAATAAGATATAAAAAGGGATGGGGATGGGGCTTCGTGATAAAGTAGCCCTGGCTTCAATCCTTGGTATGGAAATTTTAAAAAAAGACTAAATCACCGATTTAGTATGCATGACCTTACCATGCATCATCAAAGCAGATATCATTCACTGTCCATAGTATACAAAGTGTGCTCACTCTTGGCTGGAAAAATTCATTCTGGAAAAACTATCTTGCTTTATCATAGCAAGAGAAAAAAATATGCATAAGTACAATTCTGTGTGCCTGAATATAATTAGTGTTTTGATTCTTTCTTTCATTAGAGCAACAAATATCAATTAAGATCATCAATTCCCTTAATGTTAACTTCCCAAGTTTTTCAAATCACAACTGTACCTTTTTTCCTCCACATATTTCTTTTCATTCACATTTTTATCTATTAATTTTTTCAATATAATTTTATTTGCCTCTGAACAATAAGTCCACAATGAGAGTAGGTAATCAGGAGTCAGAGTACAGGAGAGAGCTCAGGTGTCTTGAAAACACAAATCTCATTTTCATCACAATTCGTTTTCTGTGGGCCTTGCAACCTCGAGTAGTGGCCTCTTTCACCCTCATTGGAAGGTTTCAGAGATTAACCTTTTGCCTGCACGAGGATGAACTGCAAATGTATGAAGCATGCCATGGGAAAAAAATTAGAGTAACAGCTAACTTCTGTGTGCACACACATTATGTGTATATATTAACTCTTAGTAGCCATAGTGAGGCTCTTTACATGAAGGAAATGAAGATCCAGATAAATGAAGTCAGTGAATTGCAGAGGAAATAGTTTGAGAAAATCAGGATTTGATTGACAGTCAGGCCACAGGTCCTGGGCTTCAGCACTTAGCCAGTGGTATTTATGACAGAACATTGACTTCATGTTAATGTGGCACACAGGTATCACAGCAATTGCTAAAGACAGCTGGGGACTGGAATGCCAACCCCCATCCTGCATCTGTGTAGCTTAGAAATGCAACTGGATGCCAGGTGGCCATGTGTCACCTATGGTGACACAGCAATAACCAAAGAAGTCAGGATGCTGGATTGAACCCCATAAGGTCAACCTCTGGAGGAGACCCAAGCCATCACCTACCTTCTGGGGTAGCATGTGGAGATTCTAGCTGCACTACTGTGGTTGCGGTTGGGACTCCTAAGGACATGGGTCCCAAAGGCAAGAGGAGGCTGCTATTTCTCCTGACTCCTGAAAAGTCTACTTTAACCAAAGGAAGAAGGCATTGGGTAGATTTCTTTTTTGTTTTCCTCAATATTAGCTACAAATTCTATATAGTAGATGATATTAACATAATGGGGTTTTTTTGAGATGGAATATTTCTGTGTTATAGAGGCTGGTCTTGAACTCCTGAGTTCAAGTGATCCTCCTGCCTCAGCCTCCTGAGTAGCTGGAACCACAGCTCCACAGTGCTGTGTCCAGCTCAAAGATTCGGATTATTGCTGAGTCTGCAATGTTGTCTGTTTTTATTGACTTTTTAAAATAAATGACAGCAGGATGCTTTACAATTTTTATTACACATATACAGCACAATTTCTCATATCTCTGGTTGCATATAAAGTATGTTGACACCAATTTGTGTCTTCATACATGGACTTTAAATTAGCAAGGATGGTGGAGTGTGCTGTCTTTTCAGCAATTTATTCTAACTTCAATTTAACAGACTGTGACACCATCAGGATGTGGGCAAAACTGTCACTATCTGTGAAGAAAGAAAGTGTGAGTGTCTGCATCTGGATCTTGTGTGACCTGGACAGTATTTACCCTAGAGACAAGTTAAGATCATTAAAGAAAAAACAGCTGCAACTCTCTTCCAGATAGTGTTGGAAATCCTGGGCTGCCCCAAGGAATCAAGCACATACGTGGAAGTAGCCGGGCAAGGTGAACTTGGCGTCTGCAGAAGGGTTTGCCACCGAACCCACCTGGCAAAAAACTTGCATGCCAGCCTTGTGCGCTTTGGGGCAGAGAGCCCACATTTTGTTCACCCCAACCCAGCACTGCCCCCACTCTGATAGGAGGAGCTCAGGCTTACCATCTGTGAAACTGGCTAATTTTGACATTGGGAGGGCAAATGCAAAAGCTATTGTTAAACTGCCCATGGCTGGACCTTACACCCCAATGAAGGCTGAATCTTGTGTTCTGAAGATAAATACCCTGATTTTATATTTCACACAAGCTCTACATTTTTTTTTCTTTTTAGACCTATTGGTCTTCTTTTCACTTTGGCTCTTGCACCCTTTCTCAATGCCGGGCACCAAGATATATTAACGTTTTGATGTGGAAATGGCCCATGGTTAGGGGTTCTTTCCTTCTGAGCAGTTTGGGTAGCCTTCGTGGTGATCAGGAGCACCTGGTGAGGGCCTTTCCATCTCAGGTGAAGATTGTCTCTTTTGCAGGTTGGATGTGAATCGTGAACTCCAGGCGTCTGGGTAGCAGCTCATCATGGTCAAACCAACCAACAAACCAAAAAATAAATCAAGTGCATCTGTGCAGGAGGTGAGGCACACCTGAAGGTCTCAAGTTGACTCAGAAGACACTTGTGACTCGCACAGTGCTTTCTGTGTTATTTATGAGGCATTTCTATGTAGAAACCTATCCTGTGTACCCTCCCAGTTTCACTTACTTTGGAAAGGATTGACCCAAATGTACATCTCAAGAAATAATAGAAGGATGATTGTCTCATCTGTTAAATGCCCAAGTACATCTGTGTTTTGGTCATACTCTCCTGCCAGGTGGCTAAGACCAAGATATCCATGATATCAAGAAGGAGAATCACAACTTAAATGAGAAAAGAAAATCAACTGATACAAAATGGACCTTTTCCATCTCTACAGTTAGAGCCAGCTGGGGTTTGTCAGGGATCAAGGTTGAACGGAGCCTGTGAGAAGCTCTTGGTTCCTTGGGCTTTTCCTCGACCTGTTGTGCCATCTGCCAGGACAGGTCAGGGTCTTGCTGACCATGGATTAGGGTGAGAGGCAGAGACTTACCTCAGGTTAGCTGGGGCTCTTGTCAGATTTTAGGTAAAGTGTGTTATTTCTGAAGTTGAACTTGGCTTTTTACTTAAATATCATTTTATAAAATTTCATTTTAGTTACAAAAGGTACTTGTCCTGATTTCAGTGCTTTTAAATTTATTGACATTTTTATGGCTTTAAAATGGCAAGTCCTGCACAATGTTTCCTACACAGTGGAGTAAAATGTGTATTCTCCCCTTTGGGGCAGAATATTATATATAGTCCTCTAGACCTAGTGCAGTTATATTGTTGTTCAAGTCATTTCTTTAACATGGACTTTTTGCTAGTCATTTCACTCTTTCTTGAAAGTGGGATATCACAAATTATCCACCTCTTTTTGTAGAAAATTTTCTTTTTTTAATCCCGATAGTTTTCACTTCACATATTTTGGAACTCTGTTTTTATAACTTAGCTTGTGAGATTGCCCACTCTATTGATATGTATTATATATTTTAAATTTTATCATAAATATGCATATATATTTAATATATAATTTAATATATGTAATTACAAGTATATATCATGTTTTAGCCTCTAAGAATTTCTGTCACAGCTCATTTTGTCTGACATGTGCATAGCCCTCCAGCTGTTTTCTTTGTTTTTTTTTTTATTTGTTTTTTCTTTTTCTGGGGATTTTACCCAGGAGCACTTTACCTCTGAGACCTATCACCAGTCATTTTTCTGTTTTATTTGGATATGGGCCTCACTAAGTTGCAAGGAGCCACCCATGAATTACTTGGGGGTCTTCTCTCAGTATGGGGCCATGGAGATTTGGGTTTCACCTGTGGAACTGTATGCAGCACACCCAAGAACTTTAGATTGCCCAAGGCACATGACCTCTAAAAGTTGCTTGGTGATATTCATTGGCTGTGACCAAGTTTAAAACTAGCCATAGCAGATTTGTGTCTTTTGATTCAGATTGTACAGGAAGATCCTTCTCTATCTTTTCATCAACTTATGGCAGATGAAAGGATTTCCATAACAAAGGTTGAATTTGCCATGAAGACTGCACAGCTTACTAGAATTAATCCACAAGAGCCTGTATATTGATTAACATTTCCCAATATTCATACTCCTACAGGAGCAATGTGGCAATAATTGGGAATTATTGAGTGGCCTTGCCTAACTCATTCTCCTCAAAAGTCATTGGCTCCATTCCATGGCTTTATTGTGCAGTATTTAAAGGAAGAACAAGAGTTTTGCAGATAGTTGGGTCATAGCCTAATATAATTGTTACCCCTTTGTCTACTCAGGAGCATGATTGGCTTTGGTAATCTTCTAATACTTGGCAGATAGCTTTTGCTAATTGCCCTGGTCAAACGGAAAGCCATTACCTTGATGATAAAATTATTCAGTTTGCTCTTGTGACTACATTTATTTTTGCCAAAATCGTATGTGCTTAACCAATAGTTGGAGCACTAACAATATTTATTGATGGATCGAATTCAGGAAAAGCAGGTTTCTATAGCCATGCTCATACAGAGATAATACAGACATCTTCTATATCTGCACAATGAGCAGTAATTCAAGCTCTCATTTGTGCTTTAATCCATTTTTTTAAATGAGCCAAACATTATTTATTCAGGTAGTTTACATGCAGTTCATGTTACAAAAATATTAGAACATCAACTACTGGGAACATACTATTGCAAGAGTTATTTAATTTGTTTCAGACCTTACAAAAGACAATTCAAATGTGTCACCATCCATGTTTTATTAGCCATATAAGAACACATTCTAATCTTCCAGATCCTTTAGCATCAGGTAATGATAAGATTGATAAACTTGTTGCTGTTTGTGAATAAATATCTTTATATGATTGTGCAAAAGCCTCACTTTATTTAAATCATCAGAATGCTTCTACTTTACATACAACATTTAATATTCCTGGCGAAAAACTTGTCAAATTTTACAACAAATCTCACAATATTTTATACATATTTTATCTTCACCAACTGGAGTTAATCCCATGGTTCATGACCAAATCATTTATGGCAAATAGATGTAACTCACATCCCTCAATTTGGCAAACAGTGTTAAGTTCATGTTATTGTTGACACTTACTCTGGACTTATTTTTGCCACTGCCTGTGTAAGAGAAAATACTCAGCATGTTATTTCTCACTATCTAGATACTTTTGCAGCATTGGGATGTCCTTTACAGATTCAAATTGACAACACTCAAGCTTATACCAATTTTTGTTTTCAGCAGTTTTACCATCAATTTTGTATTGATCATAAAACAGGTATTTCATAGAAGCCTCAAGGTCAAGCCATTGTATCATGAGCTCATTTATCTATTAAGCTACAATTACAAAAAGGGGGGGGAATAAGACCCCCAAAAATAACTTTAATCATGCTTTGTTTTAATTCTTTTTAATTGTGACTCTGAAAGTCACACTGAAGCCAAAGGACACATTTCTTCTACTGTAGCCGGTCCTATGAGCCAAGGTTGGTGGAAAGATTTACAAACATAATAACAGAAAATATCAGATTCAATGATAATGTGTGGTAGAGGTCATACTTGTGTTTTTCCAGAAGGTGCTTCTCCTCCTATTCGGTTACTTGAATGTGCTGTCAGACATGGAGGACCTAGAACAGAGGTTCAGATACTGAAGATTGATCCAGAGATGTCAGACCTGACCCCCAGCAGGAAGTGAAAGCTAGAAAGGAGGAAGACGATGAAGAAGGCTCAGAGAGACTGAATGTTGAATCTACCATCATGGAAACAACTGGAGAATCTAATGCTACAACCAGAACAGATAGTTCGACACAAGGAGGAACAATATCTGCAGCCACAATGTTTGTGGCCATGTTAGCTCTGTTGAGCTGTCCGGTAAATGAGTTACAGGGAGAAACCAATTGGACATATTTTCCAGACCCACCTTTGGTACACCCAGTGGTGTGGACCAGAGAATCCATCCCAGTATTAACCAATGATACTCATGTAATGTGTGGTTTTATTGATACCCAGATTACACCCATCCCTGTGACTGGATTTAATTATACTGGTTACAGTGGACAACTACATATATATTGGTCTCTTAATAAGCATTCTGGCTATATTGGGGTATCTTTTGAAGAAGAAAATAGCATATAAGGGGATCTAGACCAGCCAATTGTACTGGACTCTGGGACTCTAAGCAATATGTCCAAATAGTTATTAAAATGAGACTTTCTCATAACAAGCCAGTCATTGCCACAGACTGTCTGCCAATACCTTAATGTTCAAATCATTCTGCAATAGAATTTGGCAAATTTCCTAAATGAATAGACTGTGCAAATGTCTTGCCAGTACAACAAAAAGCTTCTAAAAATATTGGATATATTTTAGACTGGTCCCCAAGAATTGACTATAGACAATCACATAAGGATGCCATGATTCCTGGAGGTTTTGTTGGTAATGTCCTAACCTTCAGTGAAGGCAGTATCCAAGAAGATGTTTAGTGCTTAATCGCAGCATCATATTTCCTATATTACATTGAGAGCCCTATGCCTGACTTTGTAGGCAGGGGGTGTAAAGAGAGTTACTGGTATTGCCTGCAGGCCTGTGTTCAATCTCCTTATGCATCAATTACTGGAAATGTAAGAGAGTTAAGAGAAAGGATGATAAATATCTCGTAGCGAGTAAAAAGTGCAATTTACCTAATTGCATCACTAGATATAACAGAGGGAAAGAAACATTAATCCTTCACTATTCTTCATTTGTCTTACTATCAGTCAACATTTCAGAACCATGGCATGCTGATGCTGGTGTTGAGGTTTTACAATAGACGCATGCTCAGGTGACCAGACTTAAATGAGCTCTTGTACTCATAATTATTGTTTATAATTTTTATAATTTCATTTAATTTAATTCATCTCTTGTACAGTTACAGCCTCAGTGGCTATATCTCAGAACATTCAACATGGAAATTTTCTTATTAATTTGGCTCAAAATACTTCCAAAATACTACCTATATGATTTTGGTTCAAAAAGCCCTCAATAATCATAAATATTGATGAAAATATAGAAACTAAATTGAATGCCTTAGAAACTATTGTCATAAATATTGATAATGAGCTTTCTGCTCTCAAGTTTAGGGAAAGTCTTAAATTCCATCTGACTTTGAAGATCTATGTTACTGCAGCCAAATATAAGCCTTCCCAATGGGATTGGGAAAAGTTTACATCATATAATGGGCATTTAGCATAGCAAATAATAATAGTCTGGATCTCATAGAGTTACAGCATAACATCCAGGATATTCAAAAAAGCAAAATTGATCTTACGGATTCTACCTCTAAAAACTGGAAATACTTCAAGAATGGAAGGCTTTTACCCTGGAAACATGCTGAAACACTCTGCATGGTATATTATTGGAATGAGATGTTTGCTACTAGTTTTTTTTTTTTTTTTGGAATTGTGATAATAGGTTGTCTCTCCCTCAGAACAAGGTTCTGGGAACTTGAAATAACAGCTCATCATTTTCTATTGCAAAGTAAAAAGAAGGAGTATGCAGGGTGCCACCCATGAATTACTTGAGGGTTTTTTCTGGGTATGGAGCCATGGAGATTTAGGTCTAACCTTGAGAACTATTCGCAGCTCCCCAGAGTGCACTGGATTGCCTAAGGCACATGACCCTATCTCTGCTCTATTAGAAAGACCCCTCTTGTAGCTTTGGAGTTGGGCATAACCCATTGGGAACTGCAAAGCCCACCTCTACGTTATTTCGCAAAGAACATTCCATGGAAAACCTTTGATATTCCCTGACATACGTAAAGCAAACATGGGCTCCATTTTGCTCTTTTGAGTATGGAAGCTTCATCCCTAAGATTGGCTAGCCCATTTCGCCCCTGCTTTTAAAATTACTTTCTGTATCCAGTGGGGTTTTTTCCTTCTTTACCTTTCTTAGCTTTTATTTTGCAGCCAGACCATTCCACCAAGAGGAACTCTATTTTTACCACCTGCAGTTTTGAATTCATGATCCTTTTGCCTCAGGCTCCTGAGTCATTGAGATTATAGACCTGGACCACTGGGGTGGGCTCTTGATTGCTATTTTTATTTAGCACTTTTTATTCTTATCTCGTCTTTGTTTTGAAATCTAAAGTGACTCAGATATAGACAGCAGAATAATTTTTTGGTTATAGGTCTTCTACCCAAGGATGTAACACTGGGCTACATTCCCAGCCACTTTTAAATATCTTTATATTTTCTTTTTAGACAGTGTTACACTAAGTTGCTGATGCCAGCATCAAAATTTTTGTGATTCCCTAGCCTCAGTCTCATAAGTAGCTTAGTGACAGCATTGCACCACTGTGCCCAGATGATGATGACTTAGGCTCTCCATAAGTCACCAAGTTTGGCCTCCAACTTGCAATCCTCTTACCTCAGTCTCCTGAGTTTCTAGAGTAACAGAGGTGTACTGCATGCCCAACTTGATCAATATACTTTCTAAAATTGGAACAACTTGTATCTATTTGCAGAAAAATGTAATAGTAATGAACAAAATGCTTCTTCTATATTGCCACTTGTTTTCTACCTACATGTTTTTGCTACATCAATTTTCCCATTATTGCCTATTAATGATTAATTTTTCTTGTGTACCATTTTTATTTTATTTTCTTCTTTTGGCACATGTTTTAGTTTTTCCTTAGTGATTTTTCTGGGAGCTCTAACATCTTACATTTATGACAATCAATTTTTATTCATGCCAAATTAGTTTCAATAGTATAGAAAAATTTGCTAATCTTAGAGTTTTGTCCCTCTTTCCTGGTTTTTATCTTTGTCATAGAGTATAACTTCATGCATTTGGTCTTCTATGGCTTGGATAGCATTTATCCCCAAACAAGCTTATATTTTAGACACTTGGTCCTCATTATGGTAGCACTGAGGCAGGGGAACCTTTCAAATGTTCTGTCTACTGGGAGTTAATTAAGTCATTGGGGGCACCACTCTCAGGAGGAATGGACCCTAGTTTCTTGGAATGAGTTTTTGAGAAAGTGAGTTGTTATGAAAAATCAAGACTGCCCCTCTCTGCTCTGTAGCTCATATTGGTCCATATGATTTTTCATCTTCTACTTGTCCCCACTCTGATGACAGCCACCATGCTGGAATAGAGCAAAGTGGGTACTCCCCAGAAGCCAAGTGAATGGGATCCTTTTATCTTGGACTCTCAGACTCTAAAATTCTGATCTAAATGACTTTTTAATCACAAACTACTCAGTCTTAGGTATTTCCTGATAGCAATAAAAAAATGGAGTCTTGTAGTCATTCAGTATCAATGTTTGTTTGGTTCTAAGTGTTACTTTTGTGTTGTCAGTGTTAGTTTTGCACTCTTATTTATTTATTTTAATTTTATTTTTAAAATACACAACAGTGGAATGCATTTCAATTCTTATTACACATATAGAGTACAATTTATACACTTATATTTTTAGAACAAATAGAAAAAAGTTAGAAACTATACACTCCCTTGTGCTGGATATATTTAGCTACCATATTTAGCTACTGACCTATATATACCATTATTTTTCATTATTTTATGTGGGCAAAACGTTCTGTCTTTTGTCATTTTCTTTAACCTAAATGGCTCTATTGGCATTTCTTGAATAGTTGTTTACTCACTATAAACTTTTCCTTGTACAAATCTCCCCTTATCTTTGAAGCACAGTTTTGCAATAAAATTATTGATTATTAAAAAGAAAACAATTCATCATGTTCTTCCACTGCCTTCCAGCTTCTTGAATTCTCTAGGGAAACCCACTAATGCTGTCTTGTACCTGATCAACTGCTTCTCTCTGTCCATTCACGAGATTGCCTCTTGGTATTTGGTTTACAGCAATTCAACTATCATAGTTCCTCTTATCCATGGTTTCCCTTTCTGTAAGCTATAGTAAGTTCCAGAATGAGCAATTCATGAGTTTTAAATTGCAAAGTGTTCTGAGTAGCATGATGCAATCTCATTTCAGCCCACACCAGGCTTCCAGGAGCATGAGCCTCTGCATTCTCCAGCAGTTTCCCAGTTGATATCCTGTTAGTGGCTAGTTGCCATCTTTGTTGAGTGACTGACTGTTGTGATAGTGCTCAGCTTGTGTAGAAGAGAACATCTCTCCAATTACTCATGCACCACATTCTGTTTGTGCCCATGTTGCATTTTTAGCACCTTTGAGCCTAGGAATAGAAGACACACCTTGACCCTCTCCTAATGGAAGATATGATTTCCCATGAGACTATGACCCAAGAAGTTGAGATGTGTTTAATAAGTTTAGGACGAACCTCTTTCACAAATAAACTCAAGAGAAAGTACCAGTGACTAGGAAGTCAATTCTACTTCATTGTAATGCTAAAATGTCCACCAGAAAGGAAGTTGAACCTCCTTTCCATAGTATATGGTTGTATGCCAAAGTGTCCTTAAGAATGGCTCATGTGTAACCGAAACAGTCTGGTGCAAGCTTAACTCCCAGGATTGAACCTGATTTCATGTGACAATGCAAGGTAACACCCCTCCCCCCACACACACACACAATGCCACCATGATCTGAGGGATAAGGTGTCAGTCCCTGGGCATAATGAGGGGCCAGTGGAGGCCCTTGTTCTCTCCAAAAGGAAAATGCTATAGTCATCATCCATGAAAGAATTTAAGCCTCATTCTCATACCATGAAATACATACAGAAGTACATATTTCTCATGATTCTGGACTAATATTTTCCAACCTCTACAGAGTACTAGGCTGTGAGAGTTTGAAAGCTTCTTAGAAGGAATTTCAGTAGTCAATTCTGCTCATTATTTATTTATTTACTTTTGGCTCCAGGGATTAAACCCAGGACTGCTTAACCACTGAGCCACATCCCCAGATCCCCTTTTTAATATATACTTTATTTAGAGACAGGGTTTCACTGGGTTTCTTAGTCCTGACTAAGTTTCTGAGGCTTGCTTTTAACTCATGATTCTCCTGCCTGAGCCTCCCAAGTTGCTGGGATCATGGGCATGCACCACTCTGCCTGGCTCAGTTAATTTTCTTTAATGATAAAAATTATAATTCTTTTCAATGATAAGGGTTGAAGGCAATAAGTCAGAGAGAAGTTGTTTTTGTTTTGTCCCCCGCCCCCACACCACCAGTTTAAGCAATAGCCAGTAAGGGTCCATACCAGTGCTGGATGAGAAGAGAGTTACAGAGAAACTTCCATGTGAAGTTGATTGCAAGTAATAGAATGGATAGCTGGCCAAGGACAAGGAGTCAAAGGGTACTTCAAAGTTCTTGGTGACAAAATGTGAGAACACAGATTAAAAAACAAGTTTGTGGGAGGATAAAAATGAAGACTGAGTCCAGCAGTGGAGATGTCTTGCAATATTCATTCACCATAGGTGGGTGACATGTTCCAGGCCAGCAATTCCCAAAGGACTGCAAAGGGCATCAATTTATGTATACAGTTTGCAGACAGCCTGCTCACCTCCTCCTGTAAGTTAAATGATCTCTGGATTACTAATAAAATTTGCTACAGTTCTGGGCCTGGGGCTCAGTGGCAGAGTGCTCACCTAACACTTGTGAGGCACTGGGTTTGATCCTCAACACCACATGAAAATAAATAAATAGAAAAAAGTATTGTGTCCATCTACAACTAAAAATATCTTTTAAAAAAACTGGTTCAAAGTAACTGCTATGTAAGTAGCCATTATACCATTGTCATTACTTAGGAGAACGTCTGTACATTTACTTGGTACACGTGCAAATCATTTTCCAATGCTTCTCATCCACCAGGGTTTGAGACCTTGGGTGCAGAATTCATGCATATGGCCACAGGTATTTCCAATCCCTGGAGAACACCCAGGGCAGGTTGTTTAGAAAAGGCTTAGAAATATATAGTAGAAATTCCAGTAACATCTGTACCACAGAGAATTCCGGGATATATTAAAAGATGGCTGACATCCCTAAATGATATTTTAGAGGAAACAGGTGAGTGACAAGAATGGGACAGGAGGGGAAAGTAACACCTCTAGAATGTTTAATGAAACAAACTGAAGGGAAAGAAGAGAAAGCTCAGTTCAGAAGCTGAACTTGGGGGTATTATCATGTGATTCCAGGAGGGGGACATTTGTGGAATGTTAGGAATCCACAGAGAAGAAAGAGACTGTTTCTAGACAAATAGATGTGGCAAATAGAGGGTCAGAGATGACACCCGGGAAAGCAGAGGGTGACAGGTGGAGTCATGAGTGGTGGGTGGCAAACAGGACAGGCAGAACCTCTGGGGACACAGGGGCAGTGGGCAGGTGTTGAGACACGGAAACACTAAATGCTTGGAGAAGCAGACGGAGAAAAAAGATGTCACCATTAATAAAGTAAAAAATGAGGACAGAATGGATTTAGAAGCTCACGAAGTCTTGACCTTCAAACTCATCCTCCATTCCAGAAGATTGCATTCCCCTTTCTGGGCAGAACACACAATGGGGTTTTTTTTTGTTTTGTTTTTGTTTTTGTTTGTTTTAGAAAACTGGTAAAAATGTTCACTGGTTTTGAAAGATAATTTATGGCCCATGAATAAGGTTTTCTTGAGTTTCTGGTTACACAGTATTGGTCTCTACTTTTTTACATTTTTGATGAATATCTAACACCTGGCCTACCAGTGGATACTAAAATTTTAAGCCTATGATTGTATTTTTTTAAATGCAAAATGATTAGGTAACTCTATGGGGTGATACATAATTCGTTCTCAAAGAAGCAGCTCATCCCTGCCTCTATCTATCTATCTATCTATCTATCTATCTATCTATCTACCTACCTACCTACCTACCTACCTACCTACCTACCTTCCTACCTATCTATCTTCAGTGCTGGTAGTGGCTCTACCACCGAGCTACATACTGATAGTGATGGATGGGTAGCATGCAGACGTGATTGATGTGATCATGCAGGTCAGGGAGTCATTCTGTGAACTTGGTCCACTGTGCAGAGACCCCCACATATGTTTTCTTAGGAAAGTAATTTACCCAGAGCCCTGCCTAGGCCAAGTCAATGTGATATATTCCATTCCTCAGCCCAAAACTGTGATTTGTATGAGTAATATGGGTCTCTCTACCAGTGAGAACACAAGTTACCCTGGAGGGGACAAGTTCTGGGACACTTTCACAGACCAGATTCCAGAACTCAAGGAGATAGGATGATTTCACCTAACCATCAAATGTGTAAGAACCATTCCAGACCAGCATGGGCCAAAGCAACCTAGAGTTGTCCTGGATCTTTGGCATGTCAACTTCCTATTCCTGTCACTAGTGTGCATCTTCTAACTACTATTTCTATCAGGTATTAGTTTATTTAAAGACATAGGGAAGGGAAAGAGGGACACTCTCAAGCTGGAGTGTCCTCTCTGATAGTATGTTGTGCCCCTATTTTCCTATTGGTTCCAGAAAAGTTCCAACGAAAACTGGTCAATGCAGACCAAGGTGACTTAGGGTTGCATTTATATATTTAGAATATCATTTAAACTTTTCATAATAATTTTTTCTATTGATTTTTTAAAAACTAAAAAAAAACAGCAGAATGCATTACAACTCTTTATTACACATATAAAACACAATTTTCCATTCCTTATTTGTATATAAAGTATGTTGACACCAATATGTGTCTTCATACATGTACTTTGGATAATGATGTCCATCACATTCCACCATTCTTGCTAACCCCCTGTCCTGTCCCTTTCCCTCCCTCCTCTATTTCCTATCTAGAATTCATCTATTCCTCTCATGCTCCTCCTCCCTACCCACTATGAGTCAGCCTCCTTATACTGGAAAAAAACATTCAGCATTTGTTTTTTGGGATTGGCTAACCTCACTTAGCATTATCTTCTCCAAGGTCATGCATCTACCTGCAAATGCCATGATTATATTCTCTTTTATTGATGAGTAAAATTCCATTGTGTATATATAAAGCAATTTTTTTATCCATACATCCACTGAAGGGCATTTAGATTGGTTCCACAGTTTAGCTCTTGTGAATTGTGCTGCTATAAACATTGATGTGGCTGTGTCCCTGTAGTAGGCTGATTTTAAGTCCTTTGGGTTTAGACCTAGGAGACAGAATAGCTGGGTCAAATGGTGGTTCCATTCCCAGATTTCCAAGGAATCTCCATACTGCTTTCCATATTGGCTGCACCAATTTGCAGTCCCACCAACAATGTATGAGTGTACCTTTTCCCTACATCCTCACCAACACTTATTGTTGTTTGCCTTCATAATAGCTGCCATAATAAAAGTTTTATTATAGTAATTTCACACACACACACACACACACACACACAAACACACACACACAAACTCGGGTTTTGCTTTGGTGTCTCTGGACAAGACCATGTGGAGTAGAAACCTACAAATATGATGAAATCCTACTGCCAGTTAAGAAACTAAGAACTGGTCCATGGGCAGGCCTCGGGAATCAACCACAGCATCTCCCATAAACTTGAGGTGCAAAGCAGGTGTGAGGCCTAGAAATGTCTGATAAGTCTCACTGATTTCCTCCCTCCCTCTTGATAGTGATTTCTGGGCCAATAAACTTTGCTCTACTTTGATTATATTTTATGTATTATCTAAAATCTTCACTTGCTTTTTTATTCTTTATTTTTAAAAATATTTTTTAGTTGGACAAGATACTTTTATTTTATCTATTTCTTTTTAATGTCCTGCTGAGGATTGATTCCAGTGCCTCACAGGTGCTAGGCACGTGCTCTGTCACTGAGCCGCAACCCCAGTCCCTTGTTTTTAATTTCAAATGTTTGTGGGCATTCCTACATTCTGGTGATTTATGAACCTTCTCCTTTGAGGTTCATTGTAACTTTCTTCTTGCATCAAAAAATTTCTGCCCCAACCAGACATGTTCCACAGTTCTTTATGGACCTCAAGTGTTGCTAGAGGAACGATTAAATGATCATTTAGTTATCAAAGCAAATAGGGCAGTGTTTTCAGGACTGAAGTCTTAAGCGAATGCTCATTATTAGATTTCTATTTTTACTTATGTGTTTAGCCATGGACTCATATGTTTTTTGCAGTGGTCCACAAACCAGTAGATTTCAGAAACTTTTCATGTTGACAGCTCTTTTCAAATGGTGGCATTCTTATTGAGGTACATTTGACCTAGGGTAAACATTATGATGCTTTTAATGTGCTTATGAATTTTCCTGGCTAGAATATTTCAGAGGTTTTTGCCAGTTTTCTTGCCACATTGTTTATCTCATTGGTGTTTTAAAACCTCCCAGATGCAAGGAATGCACCCCAGAGGCAGGCTTCTGCTGATGGCCATGCACAGACCCTCACAGCCATCGATCCAATTCTCCATCCCCCATTAATTGGGTGTCAGGTGCTGTTGTATAGTTAATTATTGGGTAAAACCCAGTGTTTTGCCCTAAGGAGCCCAAGGTCTAGCTTGTTGGTTATTGGAACCACTGGGTTGATTATTCACTTTTCCTTGCCTCTCAAGAGAAATCTGAGCTCCATCCAGGGACCTATATCTAGTGGCACTGGTAGGTTAGGAAAATTTCTCATTTTGGTTAAGAAAACTAACAGCAAGAATAATTAATAATTTCCCTCTTGGGGGAATGTGGGGTTCTGGCCCCAAGGTGTCCCTGTCTCTTTTCGTCTTCTCACCCACACACATCTTCTCATCATGGGCAAAACAACCATGTACTGCTCATCGCTGGAATCCTGGGCATGTGCCTTCATCTTCTCTGTCTTCCTTCAAGAGAAATGTTCCCATTTCACAAATGCAGCAAAATTGGCCCCCCAAATACCTGGGCTGCTATTACTGAGAAGCAAAAGTAAAAAAATTTCAGCCCCCTGAAAATGGGGGCTGGGGCTGGGGCTCATCCATAGAGCTCTTGCTTAGCATGTGCGTGGCACTGGATTCCATCCTCAGCACTACAGAAAAATAAATGGATAGAATAAAGGTGTTGGGTTCAACTCCGACTAGAAAAAATATTTTTAAAAAATACTGAAAAAGCAACATATTCTAGCAATTAGGGAAATGCAAATTAAAACTGCACTGAGATTTTCTTTCACTCCATTCAGAATGGCAATTGTCAAGAATAGAGTAACAATAAATTGGTGAGGATGTGGGGGACAGGGAATGCCCACACCTTGTTGGGTAAACTGTACATTGGTGCAATCTCTTTGGAAAGCAGAATGGAGATTCTTCAAGAAATTAGGACTGAAACCACCCTCTGACTCAGTTATCCCACTCCTCAGCATAAATCCAGAGGATAAAATCAGCATACTACAGTGACAACAGCCACATCAATGTTTATGATAGCACAACTCACAATAGCTAAGCTATGGAGCCAGCCTAAATGACCATCAAGAGATGAATAGATAAATAAATTGTGGTATGTATACAAGTTGCAATATTACTCAGCTTTAAAAGAGGATGACTTCATATCATTGTCCAGTAAATGAATGGATATGGAGCTTCTTATGCTAAAGTAAAATAAGGCAATCCCCCCAAACTAAAAGTCATATGTTTTCCCTGACACGTGTTATCTACATCACAAGGAAGGTGGGAGGCAAGAAGAGAAGTTCCATAGATTAGACAAAGGGGAATGATAGGAAGGGGGGAGATAATAACTGGAAAGATTGTAGCATGAATAGACCATAATGTTCCTATTTAAATATATGAAAATTAGTAAGTGAATCCACTCATCATGCCCATCCACAGGAATGAGGTCCTAATAAGAATAAGGTATATTTTATGTTTGGATAATTTTACCAAAATGGACTCTATGGTCATGTATAATTAAGAAGAACCAATAAAATAGTAGTGAAAGGACCATGGGACCAAATTGATAGCATCATAGCTGGATGAGGAAATGTCTTTAGGTACGTTTCAGAATTTTCTAAACCGCTCCCCCTTGGATGCTGCCAAAGGTGTTGGAGCCTGTGGGAAGGTGGAGGTTCAGGGCGCTGCATGGAATAGAAAGGACTCCCCCCCTGCATTGATCTGCAGGTGACTCCCCCCTGCATTGATCTGCAGGTGCAGAAGTCCCAGGGGGCAGGTAATCTGGAGGCCTCCACTGTTAAGTAAGGCAGAGAAGAGCAGGTTGCATTTGAGTCCGGAATTATTTACCAAATTAGGAAAACCTGGAATTGGCTTTCCTGGACTCCCAATCAAACCCAAATTGTTTTTCCTTACAGAAACAGACCCTTGAGCCCCTCTTAATGAGAAGTCATCTCTGTATTATGTGACTTTTTGTACTACTGAATTGGGGGACAAGACCAGAGCTCTCTTTGTAAACACATTGACTTTGTTTGCATCAAGACAAGCAGGTAGGGTCTGTCTTTTTTTTTCTATTTCTTTTTTCTTGTCAAGTGCAGCATATTCAGCTGATACTAAGGATGCACACCTGGGCAGTGTGTCTCTGGTTTTTGGAGGAGGCAGCATCCCATTGCCTGGAATCCAGGGGGACTGGTGGGGACCAGGGAGAGCACCCAGGGTGGCCTTGATCTGTGCAAGGCTGTTATTCTGTGGCCACCGCAGGTATTTCTCTCAAAAAGAAAGAAAAAAATAAAGTGGCACACGCCTGTCATTCCAGAGTCTGGTGAGGTTGAGGCAGGAGGCTGTTGAATTCAAACCAGCCTCAGCAAAAGCAAAGTGCTAAGCACCTCAGTGAGACCATGTCTCTAAATAAAATTCAAACTAGGGCTGGGGAAGGGGCTCAGAGGTCGAGTCCTCTGAATTAAACCCCCAATGCGCCAGAGAGCAAGAAAGCCCAGGTGCAGCTGGGGTTTACCCAGGTCTGCGCTCTTGGGGTCTCTTCTGTGCTGATCTCCTTACTCTGCCTCCAGCTTCAATGTGGGCTGGAGATACAGATTCAACTAGCTGGAGGAAAATCAGCTTTCCTGCTGCCAACCAGATGCAGCCTCCTCCAGGGAGCCTGCCAGGCCCCCCATGAGCCTCTACCAGTGCGGGCCTTGACGCACTGGACAGTTCCCAAGGGGAGAAAGTTCAGTTCTGCTTGGAGAATTTTGCACAGATAAACAGAGGACAAGTCGGCAGCTGGAAGATGCTTTGTGTGGTGAAATTTTCAAGAAATGACTTCCATTTCCTAACATCAAAACCCAACAGAACTTAGAATTCTGGTCATCCTAACCCTAACCCAATGCCCAGACCTCAAAAGGAAAGCAAAAAAGAAAAAAGCTGCAACCACCCTGCCATTCTGGGCTCCTTACCTGGAGCGGATCTCACCCCCTGTCACTCAGAAAGAAGGCTAGCTTGGCTCAAGCTGGGAGGAGCGGAGACTGACTGACGCCCTGTCCAGTCAGAAGCCCCAGTGCTGAGCGCTGTCCAATCCTGAGCTCAGCCAGCGAGCAGGGGGCGGGCTTCCGCGCTCTAGATGGGATTTATTTCTCCCCCGCCTGGACTGTGGTTGCAGGATTCCTGCTGTTGGACTGCAGGCTTCTCTCCATGCCCAGGATCCCGGGTGGCCCTGTCATGCAGGAGTTGAAGCTCCGCAGGGCAGGCTTGGCTGCTGGGCACCAGGAAATGGTGAGTGTGCAGTGGCACCTGGTGCCTGGACAGGGAGGCTGGGGAGGGAGGGGAGGCCGGCCTTTAGGACCCGCTGTGGTGGGAACCGCTGAAGCTGGCCAACACCGACTCCTGGAGCTCTCTGCGTCAGCAGGCCTGAGCCCCTCGGGAACAGCGACCCTCATTCCCTCTTTCCTGACGGGTGGGGAGCGTGACAGTGGCCGAGATCCCTCGCAGCCTCCCCATCCCCTTGGGCAACCTCAGCCCCTGCTCCAGTCCTATCTATCTGGCAGGTGAGCATGACTGCCGGGAGTCTTCCCTGGGCTGTGGTGATTGACAGGTGGGACCCCTAGAAGAATTCAATCTCCAAGCCGGGCGATGGCGCACACCTGTCATCCCAGCGGCTGGGGGCGGGGGGGGGCTGATGCAAGAGCATTTAGAGGTCAAGGTCAGCCTGGGCAAGTTGGCGAGGTACTTAGACTCAGCAAGACCCTGTCTCTAAATAAAATGCAAAATAGGGCTGGGGATGAGGCTCAGTGGTAGAGGGCCCCTGAGTTCAATGCCCAGTACCAAAAGAAAAAAAAAAAAGAAAAATTAAATCTCCAAACACCATTTTCCTTCAGGAGTGTAGCTTCTGTGAACAGGGACCACGCTTATTCCTGAGCTAGTTTTGTGGATTTTTTTTTTGTTGTTGTTGTTGTTTTGTTTTGTTTTGTAGTTAACATAAGGGTGCTTTACCACTCAGCCCTGTCCCTGGTAGTTTTTAGTTTTTATTCTGACCGCGGGTCTAGCTAAGTTGCTGAGATTGGCCTGGTTAGGGTTTGATTGATAATGACTTTTCCATTGCAATTAAGTGTATGATTTTCACATCCACGTGGGTTCGTGGGTGGACTTTGATGAGTCGTGGTTCCTTGATGACAGTTTTAACAGTACAGCTTCCCAAAGCACATGTTGGTAATAACTACTACTTTTTTTTTTCTCTTACAAGTCAAAAGTTTCTTGGTTAAGTTTACATATATTTAACTTTGGATGAATTTTAGGACTGGATGCTTCCATTAAGAGTAAAGTATGCTGGATTGTTTATTAGTGCATCATAGTTATACATAATACCACCTGCATATGGCACCCGTGTAAAACTTACCCATGATATTTTATACAGTTTTTAAGCTGAAGGTACCATGACTATTAATGTATTATCCTGGTCCTATGAACTGATTTCAGTAAGTCCCTGCGGTGGGGGACTATCATGTGTCTTTATAGCAAAACAATTTCCACAAATAGTTAAGAAGCACTTAAACTCCTTGAGTTTATTAGAATTCTTTTTTTCCCCTATCTTCATCGATACTATTTTATTTTCTCTCTGATAGGGTTTTATATTTCTCGGGTTTCTAAAGATGTTGGATTCTTTTTATTCTTTTTTTTATATGTATATATTTTTAATGAGACTGCTTTATAGAGAAGTTTTATATTCACAGCAAAATTGAGAGAAATATCCCAAAATATCCTCATTCACCATATGTATCACCTTCATTTTTAACATTCCACACTGAAATATTCATTTGTTAAAACTAATCAATCTATATTAGCATATCATAATCATCTGAAAGTCTGTTGCTTATATTGGTATCTACTCTTGGTGACATACATTCTGTGTGCTTGGACAAATATATAATGGCCTCTAGCCCTCTGCTGGTAATATCATACATAGCTGTAGTTTCACTGCCCTGCCCCACTTACTCATGTTCCCTATCCTCTATCAAACACTCATCTTTCATTGCTTCCATAGATTTGCCTTCTATAGAACCCATAGAGTTGGAATTACATGGTATGAATGATCTTTCAAGATTGGCTTTTTTCTCTTAGCAACATATGATTGAGTTACTTTCATGTCTTTCAATGGTCTGACAGCTCATTTGTTTTTTATACTGAATATTTATTTATCCCTAGAGCTGCTGAAGTACATCTTGGATGCTTCCAAGTTTAGATGATTCTAAATAAACTTGCTATAATCTTCGATGTGCAGATTATTGTATATTTGAACTCTTTGGTCAAGTACACAAGAAAGCAGGAAGAGGAATACAGGAAACTGAGGAAGAGAAGGAGGAAGACAGAGGGAAAAAAAGAAAAATGAGGTAGAAGGAAAGAAAGGGAGGAAATGAAAGAAGGGATGGAGAAATGAGAAGAAAGGGAAGGAAGAAAGGAAGGATAAAGGAAGGAAGGAGGAAGGGGCAAGAGGAAAAGAAGAAGGCTGTGTCTGCATAAAGCTTCAAATTCATTCCATAAAAGTATAAGAAAGTGTCAGGTGCTGAAACAAATAGTGTGGTCATGATTAGATACTCAGGAAAGTAAAAAGTTAAGCACAAAATTTGAGCTTGGGGAATGAAAATGATTGGAAATATTTTAGTCTACATAACTTCTTGACAGTCCCAAGTTTCTTTGATTCAGAACAGATTTTATTTAATCTGTATGGCCATAATAGGAATTCTTAAGCAAGTTCAAATTCTGCTGATAAAATCCAGTAATATATAGTTAAATATAAAAATATTAACATCTTCTTTCATTTAGAGTTTAGCTTCTACTTTAATTTCTAATGTGGATTCTCTAAGGATATTCTAAAACTGAAATACAGTTTAAGGAATGGAATGGTAGCCTACATTTGTGATTGTTGAGTGGTCTGTGGTGAAAAATTGTAGCTTTTTTTAAATTTATACTCCAGAAATGTGTTAATGTGTTCCTTCTATTCAAGAATCGCAACTAGTTAACATGCTTTTGACTTTAATATACACACACTTGCAATGCTGTGTTTACTTTTGCAGAAATCAACATTTACTTTTATTGAACATGGTAAGGATATACTTGTAAGTTGTTATATGTAAGAATCAAATATTTATATATAATTTCATAGTTTATAAGATAATTTACACACAATTCAGCTCTTTCAGGTTACCTTAAATCTCCTATTTTAGTTGAGAAACTCACTTTCCACCTTATATATTTTTTATACATCAGAAATTTATTAGTTTCTCAAAACATTAAATTGATCTTGACATATCATATATCATACATTTGATTCAAGCGGGGTATGAATTCTTATTATTCCCATGTGTACAGATTGCAGGATCACATTGGTTATACAACCACGTTTATACATACTGCCATACTAGTGTCTGTTGTATTCTGCTGCCCTTCCTATCCCTTCCCTATCCCTCTTCACCTCCACTCCTCTTCCCTCCTCTCTGTCTACCCCATCAACTGTAACTCATTTCTCTCTCTCTCTCTCTTTCTCTCTCTCTCTCTCTCTCTCTCTCTCTCTCTCTCTCTCTCTCTCTCTCTCCCCCTCTCTTTCCCCTTCCACTCACATCCTCTTATATGTATTTTTGTATAACAATGTGGGTCTCCTTCCATCTTTGATGCAATTCCCCTTCTCTCTCCCATTCTCTCCCACCTCTCATCCCTGTTTGATGATAATCTTCTCATGCTCTTCCTCCCTGCTCTGTTTTGTGTCACCCCCCTTATATCAAAGAAGATATTTGGCATTTGCTTTTTGGGGATTGGCTGACTTCACTTACCATAATCTGCTCTAATCCATTCATTTCCCTGCAAATGCCATGATTTTGTAATTTTTTAGTGCTGAGTAATATTCCATTGTGTATATATGTCACATTTTTTTATCCATTCATCTATTGAAGGGCATTTAGGTTGGTTCCACAGTCCAGCTATTGTGAATTGTGCTGCTATGAAAATTGATGTAGCTGTATCCCTGTAGTATACTCTTTTTAGGTCTTTTGGGAATAGGCCTAGAAGGGGAATAGCTGGGTCGAATGCTGGTTCCATTCCCAGCTTTCCGAGGAATCTCCATACTGATTTCAAAATTGGCCACACCAATTTGCAGTCCCACCAGCAATGTGCAAGTGTACCCTTTTCCCCACATCCTCACCAGCACTGGTTGTTTTTTGTCTTCATAATGACTGCCATTCCTACTGGGGTGTGATGGTACCTTAGAGTGGTTTTAATTTGCATTTCTCTGATTGCTAGAGATGGTGAGCATTTTTTCATGTATTTGTTGATTGATTGCATATCTTTTTCTGAGAAGTGTCTGTTCAGATCCTTGGCCCATTTGTTGATGGGGTTATTTGTTTTCTGATTGTTTAATTTTTTAAGTTCTTTGTATACTCTGGAGATTAGGGCTCTTCTGAAGTGTGAGGGGTAAAAATTTGTTCCCAGGATGTAGGCTATATATTTACCTCTCTTATTGTTTCTCTTGCTGAGAAAAAAAAAAACTTTTTAGTTTGAGTACGTCCCATTTGTTGATTCTTGATTTTTAACTCTCCTGCTATGTGTGTCCTATTAAGGAATTTGGAGCTTGACCCCACGAGGTGGAGTTTAGAGCCAACATTTTCTTCTATTAGACGCATAGTCTCTGGTTGATTCCTAGCTCCTTAATCTATTTTGAGTTAACTTTTGTGCATGGTGAGAGATGGGGATTCAATTTCTTTTTTTTTGCGTATGACTTTCCAGTTCTCCCAACACCATTTGTTGAAGATGCTATCCTTTCTCCATTGCATGTTTTTATCACCTTTGTCTAATATAAGGTAGTTGTAGTTTTGTGGGTTAGTCTTTGTGTCTTCTACAAATTGGCATCTCAAGTCTCCTCCCTGAATTTCTTCTGTGGTGGATTTCAGAGTATAGGGATTGTGAGAATCACAACTCTGTGGGGGCTTGGATCTGTGGGGGTCTCCGGTTTTTCTTCCCCCTGAGATTTTCTTTCCTTTTGGGGGGCAGGGGGCATAGTGGATTGAATGCAGAGGTCCTTTCCCACTGAGCTACATCCCTCATACTTTTTATCATTTATCTTGAGACAGAGGCTGAGACTTGCCTTGATCTTGTGCCTCAGCCTCCTGAATGGCTGGGATTACCGGTATGTGTCCTCTTGCCTGGGTCCCCCTGAATGTTCTAAATGTAAGGGAATCAAAATGTCAGATCCAGAACTCCGTCTCCCAGACGAAACCTGTATACATGTATCGATGAATTACTCAAATTCCAGTCCCCTGTCTGCATTTCCAGTAAAAATACATGTGCACATGTATGTGTGCATGTGTATTCTCCCTTTCTCTCCCAGGCCAGACACCTTGTTAGAATGGCTTAGGGCTGAGTGTCTTCACTATGGACTGCATGTCCCAGGGGTCTCATGCCCTCTGTGATATTTTCCTGGTCCTGTTTTGGCTCTGCCTGACATGAGTATTCCACACCTGGCACATCTGAGGTCTCTTGAGCATCTGGTAAATATCAGCCACCCGTTGAGCTATGAGCAGGTGCATTTAGGGGAAGTAGTTTCTCAGGGGAGCAGGTGATGGCCCTGTGGCTGGGAGGAGCCTCCTTAGCCAGAAGCCACTTCAGAAGTTCCCCCGTCCTGGCTCCTGTGGATACTGGAACAGCAATGGGCATGCAGCCATTTATTAATACATTGGTTCAAGTTCCTTTGGAAATGCGTCCAGAGTGATTGTTACTCTATTAGCTTTTAAAGAACTCCATGCTATTTTTTAAAATGGCTGCACTAAGCTGATATTCTAGTCCTATGTGAGTGGGTTTTTCTTCATATACATGTCATTGGAGGACTGGTCCTTTATCCTGTTTGATATGGAGCCTGTCCCACAGCTGTGCTCAGGCTGCAGAAAATCTCCTACTTGGGTGGGGGACTGAATTCTTGATGCAATTGGTTAGAACCCAGGCTGCCTGTGCTCACTGCAAGAAGGTGGTGTGAGCAAATTCTAGAAAGAAAGAGGGAGCTGTGGTTTTAATACTTTTTCTTCTCTCCTGTGGGGGGTGGATCATAGTCCATGGAAGTGCTTGCATCCAATGTGAAGCCCCTTCTTTGTGATCCAGGGAGATTTACACATGCACAGTTGCCATTGCTCCCAAAGCTTGGTGGATTAGGATGGAGTCCATGGAATGGGAAAACAATGTTGGAACCCTGAGTGCCTCGACATACTCTTTCCAGAAATAACTGATCAGGCCTGGAGTTATTACTGAGATAGGCAGGAGAGGGCTCAGGCAGGGCTGCCAGGGTGGACTGCATTTGTCCTGTCTACCCTCAGGGACTGGCTAGAGAGGAGCTTGACTGTTAGCAACCACAGTTTGCAGATTATGCTGGCAAATCCCTTCTAGGGATAAACTGGGACCCTTGATTTCACTCCCCTTCTGCCCTGGTCCCATGGATAAAGCTCATGACCCACTACAGTCATAGAAAACCACCCCTTTCCTCTTGTTCTGATACTTATGTATATCCAGATCTTTCTTCTATGAGCACCAGACAAATTGCATTTCCAGCTACAAGTCTTTTAGTGTCCAATGTGCTCTATTTGTGTCCCCAATTCAGTCTGCCTCTACTCTGGGTGACACTGCATTGGGGTATTCTGTCCAAATTACGTGGCACATTGCTCAAGGAAGGACTAATACCCACGTGTCCCCCAACTTTGCCTGCCCTTTGGACAGTAGGGATTTTCTCAGTGGTCTAATGCATAGGTCTCTCAATCCATGTATAACTTTATGTAAGAGGGACTCAAAACAGAAGCAGGTGTTTATTTGGTGTATTCCTGTGTGGAAAGAATCTAGGAGCCTCCTATTCTGGTATAATTTTGAAAAGGAATCCTCCTCAATATGTGCTTCTTTGGGGTGCTGGAGTATAATCCAGTGCCACGCACACCCTGCACCGAAGCCCTACCAGTGCTCTGCGCCTCCAGTTCTCACACCTCCCTTCCTATTAGGTTGTCTTGTTCATTCACATCAAATCCTCTGCTGGAGATGGTTGCATTTGTCTTGGCCTTTTCATTGCACTTAATAATAAAAATGACATTTCCATATATGTGGAGTCATCTATGAAATTTCTGCATTGTGATTTTTTGGTGCTCAAATTATTGCAAATGATAATTTTATAATATGCATTGGTACCTGGTATTGATAGCTCCTGCTTTTGCTCTTATAATTCAGAATTCTTGGCTAATTTCATATCAATTTAACCTTCCAGGAGAATTTTCAATCCGTTTGCTTTGGTCCCTTCTTCAATGAAAAGGAAATCATGGTGAAATTTTGATGGGGTGTTGTCATACATGAACCTGAGGGAAGTAGTCCTCTGTATAATGAGGAGTCCTATGATATATTCCCAGGGTGTGTAATTTAGTCTTTTATGTGCTGATCTGTATTCGCATTGTTTCAATTCTGAAGATGTACTTTGTAAGTATGATTGCTAGAGATGATGAGCATTTTTCCATATATTTGTTGATTGAATGTATATCCTCTTCTGAGAAGTGTCTGTTCATGTCCTTGGCCCATTTATTGTTTTGAATATTTGGGGTTTTTGGTGTTAAGATTTTTGAGTCTTTAAAAACCCTAGAGATTAGTGCTCTATCTGATATATGAGGGATACAACTTTGCTCTCAGGAAGTAGACTCTCTATTCTATTGTTTTTGTTTTTTTAATAAAAAAACCTTTTAATTTGAATCCATTGCATTTGTTGAATCTTGGTTTTAATTCTTGAGCTATAGGAGTCTTATTAAGGATGTTGGGGCCTAATCCACATGATGAAGATTAGGGCCCACTTTTGCTTCTGTTAGATGCAGTGTCTCTGGTTTAATCCCTAGGTCCTTGATCCATTTTGAGTTAACTTTTGTGCATGGTGAGAGATAGGGGTTTAACTTCATTTTGTTGCATATTGATTTCCAGTTTTCCCAGCACCCTTTGTTGAAGATGCTATCCTTTCTCCAGTCCATGCTTTTAGCATCTTTGTCTAATATAAGGGAGTTGTAGTTTTGTGGGTTAGTCTCTGTGTCCTCTGTGCTGTACCATTGGTCTACCAGCCTGTTTTGGTGCCAATACCATGCTGTTTTTGTTACTATTGCTCTGTAGTATAATATAAGATCTGGTATAGTGATATCACCTGCTTCACTCTTCCTGCTTAGAATTGCTTTAGCCATTCTGGGTCTCCTATTTTTCCAGATGAATTTCATGATTTCTTTTTCTATTTCCATGAGGAATACCATTGGTATTTTGATCAGAATTGCATTAAATCTGTATAGTGCTTTGGGTATGGTCATTTTGTTAATATTAATTCTGCCTATCCAAGAGCATGGTAGATCTTTCCATCTTCTAACGTCTTTGATTTCTCTTTAGTGTTCTGTAGTTTTTATTGCATAGATCCTTCACCTCTTTTGTTGATTCCCAGGTATCTTTTTCTTGAGGATATTATGAATGGGGTAGTTTTCCTCATGTCCCTCTCAGTGGATTTGTCACTGATATACAAAAATGCCTTTGATTTATGCGTGTTGATTTTATAACCTGCTACTTTGCTGAATTCTAGTTCTAGAAGTTTTCTCATGGAGTTTATTGGGTCTTGTAGGAACAGAATCATATCATCAGCAAATAGTGCTAGTATAAGTTCTTCTTTTCCTGTACTTATTCCTTTAATTTCTTTCATATAATTGCTCTGGCCAGTTGTTTTTAAAGAACTATGTTAAATAGAAGTGGTGAGAGAGGGCATCTCTATCTTGTTCAGATTTTGGAGGGAAAGCCTTCAATTTTTCTCCTTTTAGAATGATGTTGGCTGGGGGCTTAGTATAGATAGCCTTTAAAATGTTGAGATATGTCCTGTTATCCCTAGTTTTTCCTAGTGTTTTGAACATGAAGGGGAGCTGTTTTTTGTCAAATGCTTTTCTGCATCTATTGAGATGATCATATGATTTTTATCTTTAAATCTATTGATGTGATGAATTACATTTATTGATTTCCATATGTTGAACCAGCCTTGCATCCTGGGGATGAATCCCACTTGATAATTTTTGATATGTTTTTGTATTTGATTAGCCAGAATTTTATTCAGAATTTTTGCATCTGTTTTTTTAGAGATATTGGTCTGAAGTTTTCTTTCTTTGATGTGTCTTGTCTGATTTTAGAATCAAGTTGATTTTGGCCTCATAGAAAAAGAGAGAACACTTTCAAACTCACTCTATTTCATGGAATTATTTGAGGAATATTGGTGTTAGTTGTTCTTTGAAGGTCTTGTATCCATTTAGTCCTGGACTTTTTTGTTTGTTTGTAGGCTTTTGATGGTGTCTTCTATTTCATTGCTTGAAAGTGATATGTTTTTGGGCTGAGAATGTGGCTCAAGTGTAGCATGCTCGCCTGTCATGTGCTGGGTGCTGGGTTTGATCCTCAGCAACACATAAAAATAAAATAAAGATGTTGTGTCCACCAAAATGTTGTGTCCACCAAAAACTGAAAAAAATAAAAATTAAAAATTATCTTAAACAGATCATTTTCTTTTCTTTTTTTTCAACTTGTGTATCATCCTCACTCAGTTTGGGTAAATTATATGACTGTAGACATTTGTTGATGCCTTCAATATTTTCTTTTATTGGAGTACAAATTTTCAAAATAATTTCTAACTATCTTCTATATTTCTCTAGTGTTCATGGTGATATTTTGTTTTTAATCATGGATTTTAGTAGTTGGAGTTTTTCTCTACTTCTCTGCATTAGCATGGATAAGGATTTATCAAATGTATTTATTTTTTCAAACAGCCAACTTTTCATTTTGAAAATTAATTAAAAAAACTAGCAATGGAATGCATTACAATTCTTAACTACACATGTACAGCAGAGCTTTTCATATCTCTGTATATAAATTAGGTTGACACCAATTTTTGTCTTCATACAAGTACTTTGGATAATGATGTCCATCATATTCCACCATCCTTTCTAACTATAGTCAGCCTCCTTATATCAGAGAAAACATTTGGCATTTTTTGGGGAGATTGGCTAACTTCACTTACCATTATCTTCTCCAATGCCATCCATTTACCTGCAAATGCCTTGATTTTATTCTCTTTTTAATGGTGAGTAATATTGTATTGTGTACAAATCCACATTTTCTTTATCCATGCATCTATTGTAGGGCATCTAAGTTGGCTCCTAGTTTACTATTGTACATTGTGCTGCTAATAACATTGTGGCTGTGTTTCTGTAGTATGCTGTTTTTAAGTCCTTTTGGTATAGACTGAGGAGTGGGATAGCTGGGTCAAATGGTGGTACTATTCCAGGTCATTTTGTCAATTTTTAAATTGCTTCTTTTGTTTTAATTTCATTGATTTTTAGCCCTGATTTTAATTATTTCTGTTCTTTATTGCTTTTGGTGTTGATTCGTTTTTTCCTAGGGCTTTGTGATGTAATTTTAGGTCATTTATTTGACTTTTTCTTTTTTTAAGGAATGAACTCCATGCAATGAACTTTCCTCTTAGTAATGCCTTCATTGTGTCCTAGAGATTTTGATATGTTATATCTGTTTTCTCATTCACATCTAAAAATTTTTGAATATCCTCTTTGATGTCTTCTGCAATCCATTGTTCATTCACTAGCATATTACTTAGTCTCCAGGTATAGCAGTAGCTTCTATTTTTATCATTGATTTCTAATTTCATTCCATTATGATCTGATAGAACGCAGGGTAGTATCTTTAGTTTTCTGTATTTGCTTCAAGTTGCTTTTTGGCTTTTGAAATGCTCTGCTTCTCCTCTATGCTAGGTGTTTTCATTATGATATGCGTTGGTGTAGATCTGTTGTGATCTTGTTCATTTGGTGTCCTGTACGATCCTTGTACTTGATTTTCCAATTCACCCTACATGTTTGGAAATTTTTCTGATATTATTTAATTAAATAGATTGCACATTTCTGTAGTTTAGACCTCTATACCTTCATCTATCCCAATGTATTGTTAAATTTGGTCTTTTCATGTTATCTCATAATTCTTGAATCTTCTGCTCATGGTTTCTTACCATCTTCATTGGGGTCAACTTTATTTTTTCAAAATTATATATTTTGCCTTTAGTGTCAGAGGTTCTGTCTTCCAAGTGATTTATTCTGTCAGAGATGCTTCCTATTGAGTTCTTAATTTGGTTTACTGTTTCCTTCAATTCAAGGATCTCTGTTTTTGTTTTTTTTTTTTTTTTTTTTTCAGAATCTTTATCTCCTTATTGAAGGAATATTTTGCTTTCTGTGTTTGGTTATGTAACTCTTTATCAAAATGATCCCTTGCTGCCTGTATTTGCTCTTATATCATCCTTTAATTCACAGAAAATCATGTACCTCCTCCACTCCTTCTCTTTTATTTCTCCTGCTGTTCTGACCATGAATTCTAATAATGTAGCATCTTTTTTGGGGGCACATTCTTTCTTGGTTTCTCATGTTGTTCATGCATCTTCCCTTCCAGCACTGTGTTTTCAATATATATAGCCATGTAGGCTTATAGTGTCCCCAATGGGTTCCAATACCTTTTTTAAAAAATATTTATTTATTTTTTAAATACACAACAGTGGAATGCATTATTATCCTTATTACACACATAGAGCACAATTTTTCGTATTTCTGTATAGAAAGTATGTTCATGCTAATTTATGCCATTATATATGTACTCATTTCTTTCTGCATTACAACTCTTAATACACATATATAACATAATTTTTCATATCTCTGGTTATATATAAGGTATGTTGGCACCAATTTGTTCTTCATACATGTACTTTGGATAATGGTGTCATCACATTCAAACATCACTGCTAATCCTCTGCCTCCTCCCCTCCCCTCCAAACCCTGTGACCTATGTAGAATTCACCTATTCCTTCCATGCTCCCCTCTCTACCCCACTATAGTCAGCCTCCTTATATCAGAGAAACCATTCAACATTTATTTTTGGGGATTGCCTAACTTCACTTCTCCAATACCATCCATTTACCTGTAATTGCCATGATTTTACCATTCCTGAGTAAAATTCCATTGTGTATATATGCCCCATATTTTTATCCATTCATCCACTGAAAGGCATCTGAGTTGGCTCCACAGTTTGCTATTGCGCATTGTGCTGCTATAAACATTGACATGGCTGTGACCCTGTAGTATGCTGTTTTCAAGTCCTTTGAGAATAGTCTGAGAAGAAGAATAGCTGCATCAAATGGTGGTTTCATTCCCAGATTTCCAAGGAATCTCTATACTGATTTCCATATTTGTTGCACCAATTTGAAGTCCCACCATCAGTGTATGAGTGTGCCTTTTTCCCCACATCCTTGCCAACACTTGTTGTTGTTGTCTTCATGATAGCTGCCATTCTGACTCAAGTAAGATGATATCTTAGAGTGTTTTTGATTTTCATTTCTCTAATTGCAAGAGATGATGAACATTTTTTCAAATATTTGTTGATTGATTCTATATCCTTTTCTGAGAAGTTTCTGTTCAGGTTGTTGGCCAATTTGTTGATTGGGTTATTTGGTTTTTTGGTGCTTAGCATTTTGAGTTCTTTATATACTAGACATTAGTGCTCTATCTGATGTGTGAGGGGTAAAAATCTACTCCCAGGATATAGGCTCTCTTTTCACCCTTGAATGTTTTTTTTTTTTCTTTTTTGGGAAGAAACTTTTTAGTTTGAATCCATTCTATTTGTTGATTCTTTTTTTAATTCTTGTGCTATTGGCATCTTATTAAGGAAGTTGGGGCCTAGCCCCACGGTATGAAATTAGATTCTAGTTTTTCTTCTATTAGATGCAGAATCTCTGGTTTAAATCCTAGATCCTTGATCCACTTTGAGTTGAGTTTTGTGCATGGTCAGAGATAGGGTTTTAATTTCATTTTTTTTTTGAAAATGGATTTCCAGTTTTCCCAGCACCGTTTATTGAAGAGGCTATCTTTTCTCCAATGCATATTCTCGGCACCCTGTCTAATGTAAGATAATTGTAATTTTGTGGGTTAGTCTCTGTGTCCTCTATTCTGTACCATTGGTCTACCAGCCTGTTTTGGTGCCATCACCATGCTGTTTTTGTTACTATTGCTCTGTAGTATAGTTTAAGGTCTGGTATAGTGATACTACCTGCTTTGCTCTTCCTGCTTACAATTGCTTTAGCTATTCTGGGTCTCTTATTTTTCCAGATGATTTTCATGATTGCTTTTCTTTTTCTATGAAAAATGTCATTGGGATTTTGATAGAATTACATTGTATAGTGTTTTTGGTAATATGGTAATTTTCATAATATTAATTCTGCCTATGCAAGAGTAAGGTAGATTTTTCCATTTTCTAAGGTCTTCTTTGATTTCTTTCTTTAGGCTTCTGTAGGTTTCATTGTATAGATCTTTCACCTCTTTGTTGATTCCCAAGTATCTTATTTTTTCTTTTTTATTGAAGTTACAGTAAATGGGGTAGTTTTTATCATTTCCTTCTTAAGGCTTTGTCACTGATATACAGAAATGTCTTTTTTTTAATGGGTGTTGATTTTATATCCTGTTGCTTTGCTGAATTCATTTTTTAGTTCTGGAAGTTTTCTGGTGGTGCTTTTGGGGTCTTCTAGGTATAGAATCATATTGTCAGCAAATAGTGCTAATTTAAGTTCTTTTACTGTAATTATTCCTTTAATTTCTTTTGTCTATCTAATTGCTCTGGCCAGTGTTTCAAGAAGTGAGTTGAATAGAAATGGTGAGAGAGGGCATCCCTGTCGTGTTCCAGTTTTCAGAAGGAATGCCTTTAATTTTACTCCCTTTAGAATGATGTTGGCCTGAGGCTTAGTGTAGAGAGCCAGTATGGTGTTGAGATATGTTCCTGTTATCTCTCGTTTTTCTAATGTTTTGAACATGAAAGGGTGCTGTATTTTGTCAAATGGTTTTTCTGTGTCTCTTGAGATGATCATGTGATTCTTATTTTTGAGTCTATTGATGTGATGAATTACCTTTATTGATTCAAATATATTGAACCAACCCTGTATCCCTGGGAAAACCCCACTTGATCTTGGTGCATGACCTTTTTAATATGTTTTTGTATTCAATTTGCCAAAATTTTATTCAGAATTTTTGCATCTATGTTCATTAGAGATATTGGCCTGAAGTTTTCTGTCTTTCATTTGTCCCTGCCTGGTTTTGGGATTAGGGTAATATTAGCCTCATAGAATGAGTTTGGAAGTGCTGCTTCTTTCTCTTATTTACTGAAATAAATTGAAGAGTTTGGGTATTTTTTTAGTTCTTCTTTAAAGGTCTTGTTGAACTCGGAAGTGGATCCATCTGGTCCTGGGCTTTTCTTGGTTGATAAGCTTCTGATGGCATCTTCTATTTCCTCATATAATATTGGACTGTTTAAATTGTGTATGTCTTCCTGGTTCAATCTGGGCATATCATAGAACTTAAGAAATTTGTTGATGCCTTCAATGTCTTGTATTTTATTGGGGCATATATTTTCAAGATGATTTCTAATTATCCTCTGTATTTCTGTAGTGTCTGTTTTGATATTGCCTTTTTTATCATGTATGGTGGTAATTTGAGTTTTCTCTCTCCTTCCTTCATTAGCTTAGCTAAGGGACTGTCAATTATTTTCTTTCAGAAAACCAACTCTTGTCAAATTTTAATTGTTTCTTTTGATTCAATTTCACTTCTAATTTTAATTATTTCTTGAATTCAACTGCTCTTACTGTTGATTTGTTCCTCTAGAGCTTTGAGATGAAGTATGAGATCAATTATTGGCTTTTTTTTTCTTTTAAGGAATGAACTCCATACAATGAACTTTCCTCTTAGTACTGCTTTCATTAGTGTCAAAGAGATTTTGATATGTTGTGTCTGTGTTCTTGTTTACCTCTAAGAACTTTTTAATCTCCTCCATGAAGTCTTCTGTAACCCATTGTTCATTCCATTGTACCAAATTTATTCACTCGTTGAACTTCTTATAGAACTTGTGATATTTCAAGTTTGTCTTTTCACGAGGTGGAAGAGTCACTTTACATGTCTCCAAAAATTAATATTTTATGAATATTTTACACATTGGGAATGTGTAATGGATGATACTTGAAACTAATTGTATTAGGGAGCTCAATCTATCTCATGGATACAAAGCAGACAGAATAGCAACCAGACTGTTTTCAAAAGCTTTTTTACCACTCATTTTGTCTCCCTTGGGCACAATAACCTTATGAGAATATCTTTGTCAAGTCTGATTTGCATCTGGAATGTCTGAAAAATTTCACATTCACTGATGGCACAAAAGTTAGGATTTGGGCTTTTATTCAGTGCTTGTATTATGGTATATATCCTTCACTTCACTCTGATATAAAATATATATACTGTTTTTGGACTTGTGTAATTTCCTCTGAATTAGATAAAGGAACGTATCTTATTACATAATTAAAGTCATTCTCCTACATGACAGTCAGTTCTACAAACTCTTAATTCAAATTTAAAACTGAATAATGGATTGGTCTATGTTCTATTGTTCTACCAATTTTTCTTTCAGGAGCCATTGACATTTGGGGATGTGGCCATTGATTTCTCTGAGGAAGAATGGGAATGCCTGGATCATGCTCAGCAAAATTTATATAGAGAAGTGATGTTGGAGAACTACAGCCACCTGGTCTTTGTGGGTGAGCATAACTTTCCTTCAAACTTCCTAATAATCATTATTTAATTTTCTTCCCTTGAAGTATATCTTTTGGGAACTTCACCATGAGTTTCAGATTTCTGCTTTCAATAAAAGGATACAGTAGTTCTTGGTGCTGACAAGAAAATGTTAATGATGTTTCTTTTCATCCTTAATGTTTACCTTTGTTGTCATGATATATATCCTTCACTTGACATATGGTTGACTTAGAGAAATGCTGTGATGTCAAATCCTGTGGCCCACATATAGCAGAGGACATAGCTGAGGTAGAGGAGGAAGCCCAAATTCAAAAAGGTTGATTGAGACATTATCCAGCAGAAAAGATTTTTGAGAAGCTTTGATTTCTTTCTCTTGTTATTATAGAAGAACTGGTCCTGTGTTTTGTGCTTTAAAATTAAAATTTTGTGCTTTTCCTTCAGTAATGTCTCCGTACATTCAAATTAACAACAAAACACCCCCTTTGCCTTGTGAGTGTCAATATTATCTGACAGCTCTTCCATAATTTTAAAAATATTTTTAGTTGTTAAGGAATTTCCCATTTATTTATAAGTGGTGCTGAGGATTGAACCTAGGGCCTTATATGTGCTAGGGAAGCCCTCTACCACTAGTCTACAACTCCATCCCCTCTTCCATTATTAACAGGAAATTTTTGCACATTTCTGGAGACTTCTAGATCCACCCATTGTAATACATTACTCTCATAAATCAGTTTCTCCAATCTTTTTGTACATTTTTTTCACTAAAGTTTCCTTATCAGAGTTCTTTCTGAATATGTAATGGATTTTCTGTGAAATTATCTGCCATGGAATGAATGTCAAGATGGACAAAGACTGTTCTTTTGAGAGATAGTGTAAGTTGTACTTTAATAAAAGCATTTGTAAAATAATACATCTGTGGATATTTACAATTTGGTTGGTTAATTTTTTCTTTATTGTATTCATTGTGTACAGAAGGTTCCATGTTTTAGACTGGGTCTCCTCATATCAGTTAATTGCTTCACAAATTAAGATATGCATGACTCTTGTTTGTATTGCTAATAATGTTATATGTGCTTTTGCTTGTATAAATATTAAGCCTCTTTTGTCTATGACTTTTGTATTTTATCTTGATTGGCTTTTCACTCTGCCCATGTATGTAAAAATTGAAAATTTCTATATGTAAATGTAGTGGGGATTGATGGCTGTGATACTCTAATACTGAACTACACCCCAAGCTCCTTTTCACTCATAGTTGGAGAGAAGTTCTCACTAAGTTATTAAGGATGTCTTGAATTTGCAATTCTCCTGCCTCTGACTTCCTTTTAGCTGAGATTACATGCGTGCCCATCATTTGTATATTGATGAGTTTGTTCTTATTTATAGGATAAAGACCACATTATTTTAAATGAAGCTTGTGAAATGTTGCAAATCTCTTTATATTTCAATTTTCATTGTAATCAAAACCACAAAACAAAACTGTCTCCAAAAATTTAAAATTTAGTAACATTAATTCAAATTGTTATGCAATATATCTCTACAAAGTTTACATCTCAAAAAAAAAATTCCTAAGAAGCAAGGGCTCATTTCTGTCTCCCCAACATAAAACTATTCTCTTTTATTCAGAAAGCTTTTTTAGTTTAGAGATGTCATGTTCTAGGATTCTGCAGTATTCTTTCCATCACTTATTTCAGTTAACCTAGTTACATACATTTTGTAAAATACACAATTAGAATAAATTCTTTGACCTCAAAGTTCTATAGTATTATATTCCAAATTGGCTCATCCATTTTTTTCAAGGGCTATTTGGTTTATATTCACCACCATGACTCTGTTGAATAACAATGTAACAACACTGTGTACAATGTTTTTAATTTGCTATTATTGTGAGGGCTCATTGCCACACTCACTAAGAAAGTCCATCTACTTAACTCCATGTCTGCATTTACACTTAAATGCTGCAAATTTCGGTTTATTTTTTTAGCAGAGAAATATTGTAACTTAATTTGTAGTTTGTGGGGTATTCATACAATTTAAAGGAGAGATTTCTCAGCAAAAAAAAAAAAATAATAATAGCAACGGGAGTTTTATGATTATTACCTGGAGTCTGTAGTTAACTTTAAGTAGTATAAACATCTTTTTCTTTTAATTCTATCTTTCAATTCTGAACAACAGCATGCTCAAGAGTGTTCAATCTTTGAACAGTCTTTGAACATCCCTATCACTTTTGACTGCAAATTTTTATTCCATGTTTGTTACAAAATAACTATTACTTAAACAGTTACTAACCTTTGTTTTAATACATAAAATTGGTCTATCCAATATAATAGCCCACTGCAATTAAGAACAGGGATTCTATATGTCTACAATAGTTTGAAAATATTTTCAAAGTCTTATGCTTTGCAATTACCATTTTTCTTCACTATATTTCCCTTTTCAGTAAGTGGGGATTGATGTATCCTAGAATGACAATGATTCTTTGTTTTCATTTAACTCTCTCAATGTTTTCTTTGTGTTTGGGAAGTAGTATGTTGTGAATATATTTACTCTTTTTTTATTGCCTGTTTTTATTTTTTTTATTGGTTATTCAAAACATTACAAAGATTGCAGAATCACATCGGTTACACATCCACATTTTTACATAATACCATAATAGTAATTGTTGTATTCTGCTACCTTTCCTATCCTCTACTATCCCCTCTCCCCTCCCCTCCCATCTTCTCTCTCTACCCCATCTACTGTAATTCATTTCTCTCCTTATTTTTTTCCCATTCCCCTCACAAACTCTTATATGTAATTTTGTATAACAATGAGGGTCTCCTTCCATTTCCAAGCAATTTCCCTTTTCTCTCCCTTTCCCTCCCACTTCATGACTCTGCTTAATGTTAATCTTTTCCTCCTGCTCTTCCTCCCTGCTCTGTTCTTGGTTGCTCTCATTATATCAAAGAAGACATTTGGCATTTGTTTTTTAGGGATTGGCTAGCTTCACTTAGCATAATCTGCTCTAGTGCCATTAATTTCCCTGCAAATTCCATGATTTTGTCATTTCTTAGTGCTGCGTAGTACTCCATTGTGTATAAATGCCACATTTTTTTATCCATTCATCTATTGAGGGGCATCGGGGTTGGTTCCACAGTCTAGCTATTGTGAATTGTGCTGCTATGAACATCGATGTGGCAGTATCCCTGTAGTACGCTCTTTTGAGGTCTTTAATTCAGAACTAAGGGAAAGGTTCCTTTTCTCTATTTTGCCTCTTTTCAAATTTTTTTTTTTAATTTAAAATGACTTCTGTGTGCGATAACTGTCTTAAACTATGCTTTGTGTACTATAATTTAGACAGCCCAGGTTTTGTTCAGTCACTTTTGTACGTGTCGTTTTTTATCCATTTGCTTTCAGTATGTGTGTTTCCTTAGATTTAGAGTATTCTGTGGACCATCTACAGTTGTAATATTTAGAGTTAATTTAGATAGCCAAGGTTTTAAAAATTATTGTCACAGGTATATATGCCTAGTAACGGTTTTGTTTTTATACTTTTGTCTTTCAAATTCTATTGCAAAATTACTTGTTTTGAGACCCATAATTACAATAAAATAGAATTGTTTGTGCCAAGAAATGTTTAGAATTTTATATGACTTGTGTTGCTGTGCACATTTACATTTTAGTATGAAGGATTTCCTTTAGTACTTTTTGGAGAACAGATCTAGTGTTGATGAACAGTGTGTGAATTTTTATCTTTAAAGTCTTAATTTTCCTTCTCTTTTGAAAGATAGTAGGTGTGAATATAATATCTTGGTTGATAATTTTATTATTTCATCCCTTGCAAATAGCCCTGAATTCCTTTCTGTGTTGTGAAGTTTTGACTAAGGATTTCACAATTATATAGTTTCACATTTCTATGATACCCATCTTTTTATTTGGGTGCTCTGAATATTCTTTGTAAGTTTTAAAACTTGGATTAAAACCTGCTTTGAGTCTTTACAACTTGGAGATAATTGAGCTACTTGGATGTTTTATTTTTCTTATTTTCTGTGATGCATTTATTAGTACTGGAAAGAGAACTACCACTTTGCATTGTTTATTTTGGCTGGCCTTAAAATTTTGATCCTTCTGGCTCAACCTCCTATGTTGCTATGTACAACCACTGTGACTCTTTCAGACATTTTCTAAAGAAAGTCTTTAAACACACATTTTCTGCTTATTACCATTAACAATTCTTGACTATATTTTATTCTATTTTTGTGTGTTGTTTAAGTTCAGTTAACTTCTTCTTTTTTTTTCAGTTAACTTCTTTTGAATGATAATTTACTATTCCCTTTGAGTAATTCATAACTTACTTTTCTTACAGTAGATTTAGCCATGTTTTTTTTTCTGTTGGTAAGCAGGAACCCCTTGTTGAAAAGTCCCCAAATATTCATGTTTCACATTTCTTTTTAATAAAAGAAAGAAAGTTGGTAAATTTTAAAAATATATTGTGAAGGAGGAAAGGCATTGTGTATCACAATGTATTTTCCTTTACTATATTACTTTCCACAGGAAATGTACTCATCTTGGATACTATGAACACTAAGATGATATGGAAAGTTCTCCAAGTAATTTTCTGTGCACATTTTTATTTGATTTATATATTTCTGCAGTAACAATGGGTTTAGATTTAAAAATCTACTCCCCTAATTATGTTTCTTTATTGCTGTAATTTCCCATGTTTGCAAAATATATTCAGCACAGTACAGTAAGTAAACATGATTGTTATTTTTATTTCAGCCATGACTTCTCATCATCGTTGAGAAATTTTACCAGAGCAGGGAGTGAGAGAGAAAGAGGGAAGATATGGAAAGTGTGACCTTGACTATTTACAACTAAGAAAACAATGGGAAAGCATAGGTGAGAGTAAAGTTCAACAATCGTATTATAGTGGTCAAAACCAATTTGTAGTCCCTATATATGATAAAAATTTTATGGTCAAAAGACAGTAGGAAAAATAAATATCTGAAAAATATTCATTTTATTCTACTTACTTTTGAGGAGCTGTATATGTCTTTGAAAATATACCCACAGCCATTTTTGAAGTGAAAGGAAATGTGGAAAATTTGTAATCTGGTCCATGCATCAGTTTTTAACTTGGCCAATTATAAATGTAGCACTGAGTTAAACTTCCAAACATTTGCACAGAGAAGATATTTCTAAAAGTGATACTTATGAGAGTTTCTTTACAAAATGTCCATTTTCTGCAATGAAACAGTAATTTCTCCTTGTGCCGAAATAGACAATATTAAGAAGTGTAGAAAGTTTTCTACTTCCCCAGCATTGCTCAATGAAAATTCTGATACAGATTTATAGAAAGTGCACTATATACATAATGGTATAAGTAACACCATAAGCCATGTCTCTACCCTGAGTAATTACCAGTATATTTATATTGGTGATAAAATTATAAATATACAGAAACTCCTAGTTATTTTCTAAAGGAATTAGCAAGATAAAAAATGTGGGAAAGTCTTGCTTCAATGCTGAAAAACTATTACCCATCCAAATATTCTTAGTCAAGGCAAAGCTTGCAAGTATAAGGTATTTGAAAGGGCTTTGAATCACAGTGCAGAGCTTGCTCAATACAAGAGAATTTATAGAGAAAGAGAGCCCTATAAGTTTCAAGAATACATCGAACCATTGTTTTGCTCAACATCTTCTAAACACAGTAGATACTATGACAGTGATAAACCCTACAAACTTAAAGAATGCGGAAAAACTTTTAGTGAAATGTTACAACTTGTTAAGCATCAGAGTATTTGTCCTGAAGAAAAGACCTGTAAATGTAAAAAGTGTGGCAAAGCCTTAAAAATTTTTCAACTCTTATTCAACACCAAAAAATTTATTCTGCAGAGAAGACCTACCAATATGAAGAACGCAAGACACTCAAGAACTTTATTCAACATCACAGTGTTCATACAGGAGATATGCCATGCAAATGCAAAGAATGTAACAAAACTTCTAATAAAAGCTCCAATCTTATTTATCACCAGTGGACAAACCCTGGAGAGATTCCCCACATATGTAAAAAAATTTTGTGAAGCTTTTAGTCAAAAACCATGCCTTAAAAATCACCAGAGAATTCACATTGGAGAGAAATTTTACAAATATAAAGTGTGTGGCAAAATTTTCAATACAAACTCACATCTTGAACGCCACAACAGGATTCATACTGGAGAGAAGCCCTACAAATGTAAAGTGTGTGGAAAAGTTTTAATACAAACTCAAATCTTGATTGCCACATACTGGAGAAAAACTCTACAAATGTAAAGTGTGTGGCAATAGTTTTAATGCAAACTCACATCTTGAACGCCACAACAGGATTCATACTGGAGAGAAGCCCAACAAATGTAAAGTGTGTGGCAAAATTTTAATAGAAACTCGCATCTTCATCACCACAACAGGATTCATAGTGGAGAGACGCCCTACAAATGTAAAGAGTGTGGCAAGAGTTTTACTACAAACACACAACTTGATTGCCACAACAGGATTTATACTGGAGAGAAGCCCTACAAATGTAGAGAATGTGGCAAAGGTTTTAATCAACAATCATCCCTTACTTGACACCAGAGAACCCATACTAGAGAGAAGTCCTATAAATGTGAAAAATGGCAAACCTTTTAAAATTGAAGACCACATCTTACTAAACATTATAGATTTTATACTAGACAGAAGTTTTACAAGTGAAAACATTGCATCAGTGTCTTTAAGGATGAATCAACCCTTATTTCACAGTACTTCAGCAATATTTCACACCAGAGGTATGATAGCACAGAAATTACACAATTGTTAAATAGGTAACAGAGTCTCCAACTATTGTTCCCACCCTACTCAGCACCTCAGAATTCATATGAGTGAGAGGACATGTGGAAAAATTTTTGCAAAGCTTTTGGCTATTCATCAAACATTTTTAAAACACTGGAGGATTTATTGCACATAGAAACCCCAAGAATGTGTCCAAGACTGTATTCAAATTTCAGATATTTTTCAATTTCTGACCTCATATCTGTAGCAAATGTGGAGTAGCATTTGTCTAAAGTGTGTACCTTAGATAACAGCAAAATATTTACAAAAACAACTTGACAAATATAAAGATTGTAGTAAGTTTCTTATCTATAGCCCATCCCTTAAAGTACTTGGGACCTAGGAAGGAAAAAAATCATTTAAATGTAGAAAATGGGTAATTGCTTTTGACATTTGCTGAAAATTTTCTTAACATTTTAGCTGATATTGTAGAAGTAAGGAAATACAAGTATTGAATAGTGCATTCCTAAAAGGATATAATTTTACTATAAATCAACAATTAATAAAGAGTCTCGTTTTTCACAACTAGAGATAAATAATTCTCAGAGTTGATTATTTCAGAAGTCGTTTAAGATTTATATGAAATTTAAAATTTTTAGTTTTTATTTTTGTACTTAAACTTAGGGACACTTAATCACTAAACCTCATCCTCAGATTTTTTTTCTTTTTGATTTAGAGATAGGGTTTGATAAGTTGTATAGGGCCTCACTAAGTTATGGAGCCTGGCTTTTAACTTGCAAAGCTTCTCACATCCCTAGGGTCACAGGCATGGACCACCATGCCCGTTTTACAGAGCATTTTTACTTATATTTGCTTGATGGATGCAATTTGTTACTAAATAAAGTGTGAATTTTTTAATGTTATCCTTGTCATGCATTTAATGATGTTATTAGGTCACACATCTCCCACTATTCACTTTGCTAATGGATCAATGCAATACTAAAACATTCTATTGGGTAAATAATGCTATCATGTCTACATTAATTATTTCATATGTTTAATGAAGTTTTACTTGGGGAATATTATTTATGTAAATTATATACTCTCATTTGTAATTATGGAAAATTAAGACAGTTATAGGAAGGACCTAGGAATACTAAAATAATGCCCAGTTATCCCTAGTTTGAATTACAACTTTAACATTTCACCTTATAGAGTTGCAGTACTCCCTAAGGGAAGTACAAATCTGGAGAGTTATACAAGCTCCAAATCAGGGAGAGGAGAAAGACCAAAAAGACTAGGAGCCAATGTGCATATTCAGGTAAAAAAGGAGGGTTGCTGAAGAGGGAAATAGCCTCAATGTTTCCTGGGGAAACCATGTGGTCCACAGGCCCATCCTGATTCTTGAACTGAAGAAACCATGCAGTTTCTCATGAATTCCATGATGTTCATCACTGCAGAGACTAGTCTGACCTCAAGTGTAGGAAAAATATCCCAATATAGGACCCCCTCTTTATTCTTGGATACCCAGGAAAAAAGTGTAACCATAAATATGTAAAATGATGACTGTAAAAAGAAAAAGACATTCTATAGGAGCATTTATGCACCCACATTTTTTATTTCATTATATATTTTGATTTTATAGACATTTTTGTTCTAATTAATGACTAACAATATAATGTTTGCTATACTTATTGGATTATGTGATAGATAGCATGTGTCATGGTCTCCTAGACCCCTCTGCAACCCAGTAATTATAAGATACTATAAACTAACCCTGTCCCTCTTCGAATCTTACAGCTCCAGGAGCCCATGTCACCACATAGAGAGAAACACAATTTTGGTTTAAATAAACTTCTAGACTCTAATCTACAAGTCCTGTTCAAAAAGTAAAAACAGAATGTTCTCTTCACATGTTAGCCCATGGGTCAACAAAACTCCACCCACCAACATTTCATTTAACTTTATTTGGGAAAATAAATATTGAAATATAATGATAAGTTCTAGGAGAATAATATTCAAACCATTCTTTATTCCAAACGGTAAATCTCTAGGTTTCATGCTTATCTCCACTCCATGTTATTTTATGCAGAAAACTGGCTTCATTTTACATAAGAGCTTTAACTATTTATAAGGGCAAGAAGGAAGATTCAGTACTAGAGACTAAGGAAAATACTAAAGATCTTCCTTTTCCACGTACCTGCATGAGTATGCATATCCTTGATGAAACAGGTAAAGGATGCTGATTTCTCAATGAATCTGGCTTGGTGGCTCACTCATTGGAACCCCAATTTATTTACTCATCTCTAGGCTATCACTCCCTCCTCTGGGATCTAACCTGTTCTTGGGAGAATGTAGTGTTCTTCATGGGGCCACTGGGTCATGCAAGCTGTTAGAATGAAGCTTTATTTGTTGTAACTTGTATTGATTTAGCCTCACTTTAAACACAAGTTAGAACAAGACTTCAGACTCTCACCTGTGGAGAGGATGCTCTGCCCAGGACTTCCCAATCAGAACCCTGAAAAGCGGTTTGAGACTCCCTAGTACATAGGTTCAGTGTTGGGGTTTTCCTAGTCTGGCAATACAGTTTCTGGCAATACAGTTTCCTGTGTGTCTGTTACTTTTGCTTTCTCTCTTACTTTCATAGTAATTCTAAAAGAAACACTGTCTTGTGTGAAGAGAGTGTCTTCCTTTTCTATTGGATCTGACCTGCCAAGTTGAGCAGCTGCCCACATACTTAATGTAACAAACACATGCATGTGTTATCTAATCAGTAACTAGCTAATCTTTGAACTACATGATTTTTATTGCATGGGTGAGGAAATTGAGAATGCTTTCTTTGAGAGCACATAGCACTATTAATAGTATTCACAACACTGCTGTGTAATATTCCCTCTTTGCTCAACTTGTATTTCTCTTGTGCTGCTTTGTAAAACAAATAGAAAAGAGTTGGAAACCAAAAATTTTGTGATAATAGATAGTTGCACAGACTGACTTGGGCAACTCTATTTACCATTGTTTATTATTTTGTATGGGCTCAAGGTATTCTTTTATACTTTTATTTAACCTTAATGACATTAGCATTTATTGAAGAGTGTTTAACTCACAAACCTTCTCTGTAAACAAATTTTCCCTTATCATTTTAAAAATTTCTTTCTCTTTTTAGTTATACACAGCAGTAGAAAAAATTTTGACATACATGGAGTAAAACTTAATCTAAAGTAACTATCCTTCCCCACTCTCCATTGTGAATTAGCATACACTTATCAAAGAGAACATTTGGCCTTTGTGATTGTGTTTGTGTGTGTGTGTGTATGTTTGTGTGTGTGTATGTGTTGGGGGGGGGCTTATTTCACTTAGCATAATATTCTTCAGCTCCATCCATTTACCACCGAATGCCATAGTTTCATTCATCTTTAAATCTAAGTAATATTTAATTGGTGGGGGGAATATATATATATATATATATATATATATATATATATATATATATATATCACATTTTATTTATCCATTCATCTGTTGAAAAACACCTAGGTTTGTTCTATGGTTTAGCTATTGTGAATTGTGTTGCTATAAACCTTGGTGTGGCTAGTGTCACTGCAGAATGCTGTTTTTAAGTCCTTTTGGTATAGTTCGAGGAGAGAGATAGCTGGGTAAAATGGTGGTTCCATTCTGGTTTTGAAAGGAGTCTCCATAATTATTGACATCCTGACCTTCTGTGAATGTGGCATTCAAGATGCTTGGCACTTAATTGCTCCCTCAGAATTCTTACATTTTACTGACAGACCTTTATCAGACTTTGTAAGCAAGAACTGTAACAGGAAGGTTTTTGCTATGACTTATGGGCCTGTGTACAATCTCCTTATGTTTTAATTACAGGAAATGTAAAAGTTAAAATGGAAGATGATAGATATCTTGTAACATGTAGTAAATATAATTTAACTAATTGTATCACAAGAAATAATAGAGAAAAATAAACAATGATACTTCATTAGCCCTCTTTTTTTCCTATTACCAGGAAATATTTCAGAGCCATGGTAGGCTGATGCTGGTTTTCAAGTCTTACTACAAATACATGCCCAACTAGCAAGATCTAAATGTGCTCTTGGGCTCATAATAGTAGGAGTTGTGGCCTTTGTTTCTTTTATTGCTTCCATGGTCACATCATTGGTGGCCATATCTCAAATATTCAACATGCAAATTTTCTTAATAATTTGGCTTAGAATACTTCCAAGGCACTTCACAATCAAATAAATGTTGATGAAAGGATTGAGACCAAACTTAATGCCTTAGAGGCTACTGTCATAAATATAGGTAATGAACTTTCCACTTAAAAATTCAAGGAAAGACTTAAATGTCATGCTAGCTATAAGTATGTGTGTGTTACTGCTGACAAATGCAATACTTCTTAATTGTATTTGGAGAAGGTTCAAAACCATTTGTTGGGTATTTGGCAGAATAATGATAACAGCTTGGATCTTTTGTAGCTGCATTATCAGATTCAAGATACACAAAAAAAGAGAGTTTGATTTTTCTTTCAGATCCTACTTCTTTAGCTGATCTAATACTTAAAGAATTAAACAGCTTTATCCCTGGAAACATTCTTAAACACTCTGCATGGTATAGCCTTGTGTTGTTCTTGTTGCTACTGATTCTCTCTTGTTTTGTAATTGTAAGATGTTGGGCCCCCAGAAGAAGAATTCAGGGACTCAAAATAATGACCCATCACCTGCTTTTTCAAAGAAAGAAGGACGGTTATGTGGGAAGCCCCTCTGAATGACTCATACCTTCCAGTCCTGAAGCACGAGGCTCTGACCAGTCACTACATTTGTGGTGAATTGGGCATTGTCCCAGCTCAGGTAGAGAGGAGGGTCTTCAGATGTAGGCATTACCTATGAGGGTTGACTTATCATCATGTGTCCCTTGTAACCCTGCCCCCTCTGGCCTTTTTTGAATAGAACTTTCTAAGAACAAGAGTCCTCCAATAAAAGCTCTCTTCTGAAGGTGGACACTTTCTTACCAGCCTCTCGTGACTCTCTCTTGCCCTCCCTTTTGGGGAGCCTGAGGCCAAGAGCAGAGAAGCAATCCTGAAGCTTGTATAAACGTAAAATCTGTCTGTGTTTTATTTGGTGTCCCTGGGAATTCATATGAGTGACCTTAAGTTAACTGTCTGTGCAGGTCGGGTGCAGCAATTCACCTGACCTGCATGGGCAGCAATTTGTAACTGGTGTTCAGAGGGATTACACACACACACACACACACACACACACACACACACCTTATATTTTTCAAGAGTAAAAGCAAAAGCAAAAATGGCTTTGGGATGACTAGATATCCACAAGAAAAAAAAAGTATTAGGATATATACCTCACATCATATACAAAAGTAAAATTTTCAAAAAAGGATCAAAGGCCTTTGTGTAATAGCTAGAAGCATAAAACTCATAAAAAACCGTTAAGGACATTTTGGTTACTTTGGATGGGGTGATTGCTATTTAATATTTTGTATTTATTTTAATTACACCACTAAATTAGAATAATCCCCGTTTAAAAGCGGTATGATCTCATGTCAAAATACACCTTAATGTTACGTGTAACTGAAATTCACTAATAAAAAATAAAATTTAAAATGAAAAAAAGGCACTGGAGATGTAGCTCAGCGGAAAAGCACCCCTGAGTTAAATTTTCAGTACCAACAAATAATTAATAAAGGAACAAAGACATTTCTGAATGTAATAGGCTTAATCTTGACTCTGTTGACACTTCTGTGAGTTAGGTGAAAATGAGAACCATTTTCATGATAATTCATAATTTGTTAAAAAATATTTCCACAAAATTATAAGATTTCTCTTTTTTATAACTCAACAATATATTTATGACTATATGAAAAAGCAACAAGTATACAGATGTTAGTTTGGAGTCAGAAGGTAATTAGTTAATAAGTCCTTCAGCTCATAAGAGTCAAGACAAGGCCAGGGATCATTTGGCTCCAGAGGAATAATCTTTACTGTTGAGAAATTTTAATTTTATTTAAGTCTATAGATTAAGAAAAAAAATGGAGGTCCAGGTTTTTCTTATACAAGGTAAATGTGGTTGGAGTTTTTCAGTCAGTGAAATTTCAAATAGCATATACAGAAGCCTAGATGATGTCCATAGCTTAAAAAAAAACTTAGTGACTAAATTGCAAATATATTTATCTTTACCCTTCAAAAAATTTATTATGCCACATCATAAACCTCATATCTAAAATCCTGTAGATATTTTCCAAATATATGGCATTATAAGAAGTATCTTTTGGCACATCTCTATAATCCCAGCTATTTGGGAGGCTGAGGTAAGAGGATCACATGATCAAAGCCAGCCATAGCAATTGGTCTCTAAATAATATTTTTAAAATGGCTGGGAATGTTGCTCAGTGGTTAAGCTCCCCTGGGTTCAATCCTTGGTACCAAAAATAAAAAAAAAGAAAAATTGTCTTTTCTAAGAATCTATTGTCCAATGCAGGGTCATGATATTTTTACATGTTTTCTGCTAAGAATCTTGTAGTTCCAATTCTCATAGTTACACCTTTTATTCCATTTAAAATTAATTGTGTAGAGTGTGAGATATTGTTTGAGATCGTGTTCCAAGTTTTATATGTATAGTTGTTCCAGATGATTTGACAAAATTTTTCCTATAATGTCTTGGCATTCTCCTTGAAAAATAATTGACCATAAATACAAAGATCTATTTCTAAATTCTATTCCATTTACTTATTTCTTTTTGCAGTAATGAATTTGAATCTAGGAACACTCTACCACTGAGATTTATCCCCAGTTCATCATTATTATTATTATTATTATTATTATTATTATTATTATTATTATTTTGAGACAAAATCTTGCTACGTTCCCAAGGGTGACCTCAAAGTGTCAATTCTCCTGTCTCAGTCATCTGAGTTGCTGGTACTGTAGGCATCCACAACCATGCCTGGCAATATTATTCCATTTAATAATTTTGTAAGTTTGACTCCATACTGATTACAGTAACATTTTAAAAATATCTTGGATGAAGTTGTTGTAAATATACATAATAAAGAGTCTCTGCATGGTATTTTAATGCATTCGCCACATCCACTGATGAAATCCCATTCTCATTTCCCACCTCTACTCTTTAACCTTAAAAAATCACTAACTAAATTTCCCCACATGAGGGACAGCATGCAGTGTTTGTATTTCTGTGTCTGGTTTTATTTTATTTTACCATGCTACCCTCCAATTTCACCCAATTGGTTGCAGATGGCAGGATTTGATTTTTATGGACGGATGTATATGTGTGTGTGTGTGTGTTTGTGTGTGTGTAAATATGCCATATTTTCTTTTTCCATCTGTCGCAGAATTCCTAGCTATTCTATATCTTTTCAATTGGGACGTGCCTAAATAAATATGGGCATCCAGGTATCAGATGTGGGCTTCATTGTTTTTCATTACATACCCCCAAGTAGGATACATTAACCACAATGTAATTCTATTTTAGTATTACTTAATTGAGATACTAAATACTTAACCAAAGCTTCATGTGCTTGGCAAACATTTGACTGTTAGACTACATCATAGTGCCTTATTTTTATTTATTATTATTATTATTAATTTTGCGAGAGCATTATATTAAGTTTTCTATCCTTGCAGCAAATTCAGGATCCTCCTACTGGGGTCTCCCAAGTTGCCTATTCTACAGGCATTTATCACTATTCCTGCCCCTACCGCCCCCCCCCCCCAGCATATCTCTTTTTTTATTGGAGACAAGGTTTTGCACTGTTTGACTTTGAACTTGCACGAGGAGACCTTAAAATTGTAATCCTCCTCTTTTAGCTTCTTAAATATATGGGATTAGTTGTGTGCCATGATCCCAGCTATTGTTAGTTTTTTAAGTAATATGCACAGATTTTCATATCAGCTAGCAATTTACTTGCACACACCCGTGTATAAGTGTTGATTTTTCTCCACATCCACATCGGTGTTTGTCACTTTTCTAAGTTATCCATTCTGACTGGGGTGAGATGATATCTCATGTATTTTTTTTTCTTGTGGTGCTGGGGACTGAACCCAGGAACTTGCGCATGCAAGTAAGCACTCTACCAACAGAGCAATTTCCTCAGCCTTCCTCATTGTATTTTTTATTTGCATTTTCCTGAAAGCTAACTTTATTGAACATTTTTCTATATGTTTACTGGAACTTTTTGTTTCTTCTTTTGAAAAGTGTCTACTTCATTTGCCCACTTGAATGGCTTTACTTTTTTGATTGATTGTTTGGTGTTATAATTTCTGTTTGTTCTTTACATATTCTAAATATGAAGCTTGTATCAAATGCATACTGGGCAACGATTTCCTCCTATTTTATAGGAATTCCACTTTTTTTTCTTTGCTGTACATTAAACTTTTTAGCTTAATGCTATTTTCTATTTTTATTTTTTATTCTTTTAATTTTGAAATTATATCCAAAACATTTGTTGTCCTTACCAGAGTCTTAAGTTGCTTTCCCTTGTTTATTTTGTAGTTTCACAGTCAGGTCTTTTACCCATTTTGAATTGATTTTTGAACAGGGTGAGGAATAGGAATCCAGTTTCTTTAGTACTGAAACTTCATACAGAGCTTTAAAATTGGGATGTGTGAGTCTCCAAATTTTGTTCTTTATATTTTTCTTGGAAAAAAAAAAACAACTGTATTTGGTTTTTGAGGTTGAGTGAACTTCCATATTCACTTTAGGCTTACAGTTACAACTTTTTCAAAAATGGCATGTGGGAATTTTGGTAAGGTTTATATTGGTATGTAAATCAACTTGCATTTTATTATTTCAGCAACATTAAACTTATCAATAAATAGTAGATGCCTACTTAGTCTTTTGAAAATTTTATGTAGTATTTTCTGCTTACAAGACATGTTTTTTTTGTAAATTTCTTGCTATGTATTTAATGTTTGATGCTACCATAAATGGAATTTTTTAAATAATTTTCCTTTGAATATTTGTTGTTCAACTACAAAAACTGTAGTGATATATTGGTGCTATATCCTGCAGAAATGCTGTACATTTTTATTTAAATAGTTCTTTTGTAGAGACCTTAGGATTTAATTCACATAAAGCCATCTATCTGTTTTTAGAGTTAGATATAGTTTGATACTTTCACTTCACATTTCTAATATGGATTGTTGTTGTTGTTGTTGGGTACCAGGGATTTAACTCTGGGGCCCTTGATTATTAAGCCACATCCCAGGCCCTATTTTGTATTTTATTTAGAGACAGGGTTTCACTGAGTTGCTCAGTGCATTGCTTTTGCTGAGGCTGACTTTGAACTCATGATCCTCTTGCCTCAGCCTCCCAAGTCACTGGGATACAGGTATGTGCCAACCATGCTCAGCTCTGATATGGATGTTTTTATTGTGCTTTTTACTGATTCAATATCTTATTTTTATATTTTTTATGTCTAAGTCAGTTTTGATGAATGTTTTATAGAAATTTGTTCACATTCAGTTGTTCATAATATGCTCTTAAATTTCTTTAAATTTTTTGTGGAGTCTGTTTTGATGGTGTCAGTTTTATTTTTGATATTAATTAACTTGAGTAGTCTCTATTTTTTCTTCATTAATTGAACAAACAATTTTGTAAATTTCTTGAACAATCAAGATGTTTTCTTAATTCTTTTGTTTATTTTATTCTTGCTCTATTCTTTATTAAAATTTATCATCTGTGCAATTTGAGTACAGCGTGGTTCTCTTTGTGTAGTTACTGTGTAAAATATGTTTTTGTTTGGGCAGTTTTTCTTTTATAATGTAGGATTTGTAGTTACGAATTTTCTTCTGGGGGCTACTTTTGCTGCACCTCATAAGTTTTGGCATGTTTGCTTTCACTTTTATCCAGCTAAACTATTTTCTTTTTTTTCTTCTTTCTAAGAGTATACTGTGTAATTGCTACATGTTAGCAAATTTTAAAATTCTGTTGTTTTAAACTTAATTTCATTGTAGTTACAAAAGATACTTGTCTTTATTTCAGTGCTTTTAAATTTATTGATATTTTTATGGATTTAAAATGGCAAGTCCTGCACAATGTTTTCTACACACTGGAGTAAAATGTGTATTGTACTCTTTGGGGCAGAATATTCCATATAGTCCTCTATACCTAGTATAGTTATATTGTTGTTCAAATTGTTTTGTTTTTATGGATTTTTTACTAGTCATTTCATTTTTTCTTGAAAGTAGGATATCATAAACTATCCACCCCTTTGTATAGAAATTTTTCTTCCTTTAATCCTGATAGTTTTCACTTCATGTATTTTGGAACACTGTTTTTGACATGTATACATTTATAACTTAGCTTGTGAGACTTCCCACTCTATTGATATGTATTATATATTTTAATTTTTATCATAAATATGCATATACATTTAATATATAATTTAACATATGTAATAAAAAGTATGTATAATGTTCTTGCCTCTATATAACAATTTCTGATACAGCTGATTTTGTCTGACATGTGCGTAGCTCTCCAGCTCTTTATTGTTTTTATTTGCTTGTTTTGTCTTGTATTGAGGGTTTTACACAGGAGAACTTTACCACAGACATTTTTATGTTTGATTTTGAGGTAGGGCCTCAATAAGTTGCAAGGAGCCACCCATGAATTACTTGGGGGTCTTCTCTCGGTATGGAGCCATGGAGATTTAGATTTATCGTTGGGAACTATGGGCAGCTCCCCCAAGCACATTAAGTTGCCCAAGGCACATGACCTCTAAGAGTTACTAGGTGATATTCATTGGCTGTGACCAAGTTTATAACTAGCCACTGCACATTTGAGTCCTTTGTTTCAGATTGTACAGGGAGATTCTTCTCGTTCTTCTCATCAACTATTGGCAGAATAAAGGATTGCCATAACAAAGGTTGAATTTGCCATGATTAATGCACAGCTTACTAGAATTAATCCCCAAGAGCCTATATATTGATTAACATTTCCCAATGTTTGTACTCCTACAGGAGCAATGTGGCAATAATTGGGAATTATTGAATAACCTTGCCTACCTCAATCTCCTCAAAAGTCATTGACTCCATTCCATGGCTTTATTGCTCAGTTAGTTATTAAAGGAATAACACGAGTTTTGCAGATAGTTGGGTCATAGCCTAATATTATTTTTGCCCCTTTTTTTACTCAAGAGCATGATTGGCTTTGGCAAACTTCTAATACTTGGCATATAGCTTTTGCTAATTTCCCTGGTCAAATGGAAATCCATTACCTTCATGACAAAATTATTCAGTTTGCACTTGTGACTGCATTTATTTTTCCCAAAATTGTATATGCTTAATCAATAGTTGGAGCACTAACAATATTTACTGATGGACCAAGTTCAGGAAAAGAAGGTTTCTATAGCCATGCTCATACAGAGATAATACAGACATCTTTTACTTCTGCACAATGAGAAGAACTTCAAGCTCTCATTTGTGCTTTAATTCATTTTGCAAATGAGCCAATCAATATTTATTCAGATAGTTTACATGCAGTTCGTGTTACAAAAAATATTGAAACAACAACTTCTGGGAACACACCATTGCAAGAGTTAAATAATTTGTTTCAGACCTTACAAAAGAGGAGTCAAATGTGTCAACATCCATGTTTTATTAGCCAAATAAAGGCACATTCTAATCTTTCAGATCCTTTAGCATCAGGTAATGATAAGATTGATAAACTTGTTGCTGTTTGTGAATAAATATCTTTATATGGTTTTGCACAAGCCTCACTTTATTTACATCATCAGAATGCTTCTACTTTACATACAAAATTTAATATTCCTGGGGAAAAACTTTTCAAATTGTTCATTAAATCTCACAATGTTTTATACATATTTTATCTTCACCAACTGGGGTTAATCCCATGGTTTATGACCAAATCAGTTATGGCAAATTGATGTAACTCACATCCCTCAATTTGGCAAACAGTGTTAAGTTCATGTTATTGTTGATACTTACTCTAGATTTATTTTTGACATTGCCAGTGTAAGAGAAAATACTCAACATGTTATTTCTCACTGTCTAGCTAATTTTGCAGCATTAGGATGTCCTTTACAGATTGAAATTGATAATACTCAAGCTTATACTAATTTTTCTTTTCAGTCGTTTTGCCATCAATTTTGTATTGATCATAAAACAGGTATTCCGTAGAAGCCTCAAGGTCAAGCCATTTTAGAGTGAGCTCATTTATCTATGAAGCTACAATTACAAAAAAGGGAGGAGAATAAGACCCCACAAAATAACCTAAATCATGCTTTGTTTTAATTTTTTTAATTGTGACTCTGAAAGTCACACTGCAGCCAAAGGACACATTTCTTCTACTGCAGCCAGTCCCTTGAGCCAAGGTTGGTGGAAATATTTACAAGCAGAATAACAGAAAGGATCAGATCCAGTGATAATGTGGGATAGAGGTCATGCTGTGTTTTTCCAGAAGGTGCCTCTCATTTTATTGCAGTACCTGATCGTGCTATCAGACATGGAGGACCTAGAACCGAGGTTCAGATACTGAATATTGATCCAGAGATGTCAGTCCTGACTCCCAGCAGGAAGTGAAAGCTACAAAGGAGGAAGAGGATGAAGAAGGCCCAGAGAGACCGAATGTTGAAACTGCCATCATGGAGGCAACTGTAGAATCTAGCACTACAGCCTGAAAAGATACTTTGACACAAGGAGGAACCAAGTCTGTAGCCACAATGTTTGTGGCCATGTTAGCTCTGTTGAGCTGTCCAGTAAATGGGGTCCAGGGAGAAACCAATTGGACATAGGTTCCAGACCCTCCTTTCATACACCCAGTGGTGTGGACTGGAGAATCCATCCCTTTATTTACCAATGAAACTCATGTACTCTGTGGTTTTACAGATACTCAGATTACACCCATCCCTGTGACTGGATTTAATTATACTGGTTATAGTGGACATCTATGTATATATTAGTCCCATGATAAGCATGCTGGCTATCTATGGGTATCTTTTGAAGAAAATTCAGCATATCAGGGGTCTAGACCAGCCAATGGTACTGGACCCTGGGACTGTAAGCAATATGTCCAAACTGATATTAAAATGGGACTTTCTCTAACAAGCCAGTCATTGCAAACAGAATATCTGCCAATACCTTACTGTCCTAATCATTTTGCAATAGAATTTGGCACCTTTCCTAAATGGATACACTGTGTAGATTTCTAGCCAGTACAACAAAAAGGTTCTCGAAATAGTGGATGTATTTTAGACTAGTCTCCAAGAATTGACAAAAGACCATCACATAAGGATGCCAGGATCTCTGGTAGTTTTGTTGGTAATATCCTAACCTTCAGTGAAGGCGGTATCCAAAAAAGATGTTTGGTGCTTAATTGCAGCCTCAGATTTACTATATTACACTGACCGCCCTATGCCTGATTTGGAGGCAGGAGGTGTAAAGAGGGTTCCTGGTATGGCCTGCAGGCCTGTGTTCAATCTCCTTATGCATCAATTACTGGAAATGTGAGAGTTAAGAGAAACGATGATAAATCTCTTGTAGCCTGTAAAAAGTGCAATTTACCTAATTGCATCACTAGATATAACAAGGGAAAGGAGCAGTAATCCTTCACCAATCTTCCTTTGTCTTACTACCTGTCAACATTTCAGAGCCATGGCATGTTGATACTGGTGTTCAGGTTTTACAACAGATGCATGCTCAGGTGACCAGACTTAAGTGAGCTCTTGGACTAAGAATTTTTGGTTATAATTTTTAAAATTTAATTGAATTTAATACATCACTTCTACAGTTACAGCCTCAGTGGCTATATCTCAGAACATTTAACATTCAAATTTTCTTAATAATTTGGCTTCATATACTTCCAAAACCCTCAATAATCATGAATATTGAGGAAAATATTGAAACAAATTGGATGCCTTAGAAACTTCTCTCATAAATATTGATAATGAGCTTTCTGCTCTCAAGTTTAAGGAAAGATTTAAATGCCATCTGACTGTGAATGTCTGTGTTTCTGCAGCCAAATATAAGCCTTCCCAATGGGTTTGAGAAAAGGTTAAATCTTCTAATGGGTATTTGCCATAGCAAATAATAGTAGCCTGCATCTTATGGAGTTACATCACAGCATCCAGGATATTCAAAAAAGCAAAATCGATCTTATTGATCCTACCTCTCAAGCTGGAAATAATTCAAGAATGAAAAGGCTTTAACCCTGGAAACATACTGAAACACTCTGCATGATATACTATTGGAATGAGATGTTTGCTACTAGTTCTTTTTTGTATTGTGATAATAGGTTGTAACACTCTCAGAACAAGAATCCGGGAACTTAAAATAATGGCTCATCATTTTCTTTTGCAAAGTAAAAAGGGGGAATATTCAGGGTGCCACCCTTGAATTACTTGAGGGTCTTCTCTGGGTATGGAGCCATGGAGATTTAGGTCTCGCCTTGAGAACTATCCTCAGCTCCACAGAGTGCACTAGATTGCCCAAAGCACATTACCCTCTTGTAACTCCGGAGTTGGGTATAACCCATTGGGAACTGCAAAGCCCACCTTCTACCTTACTTGGCAAAGAACATTCTATGGAAACCCTTTGATATTCCCTGATAGAAATAAAGAAAACATTTGCTCCAGTTTGCTCTTTTGAGTGTGGAAGCTTCTTCCCTAAGCTCAGCTAGTCCATCCAACCCCCACTTTTAAAATTACTTTCTGTATCCTATGGGGTATTTTTGTCCCCTGCTTTACCTTTCTTAGCTTTTAATTTGCAGACAGAACATTCCACCAAGAGGAACTCTATTTTTACCACCTGCAATTTTGAATTCATGATAGTCTGGCCTTAGCCTCCCGAGTCACTGAACTACTGTGGTGGACTCTTGATTGTTCTTTTTATATTTTTTATATTTTATTTTTATTCTCATCCCTTCTTTGTTTTGGAATCTAAAGTGAATCTGATGTAGACAGCAAAACAGTTTGGTTTGATTCTAGGTCTTTTACCCAAGCGTCTAACACTGGGATACATCCCAGCCACTTTTTAATATTATTATATTTTATTTTCAGACAGTTACGCTAAGTTGCTGATGCCAGCAACAAACTTGTGATCCCCTCGCCTCAGTCTCACAAGTAGCTTAGTGACAGCATTGCGCCACTGTGACCAGATGATGATGACTCAAACAGGCTCTCTATAGGTCACCAAGGTTGCCCTCAAACTTGCAATCCTCTTACCTCAGCCTCCTGAGTTTCTAGAGTAACAGATGTGTGCTGCATGCCCAACTTTATTAATATGTTTTCTAAAATTGGAACAAATTGGATCTATATGCAGTAATACTAATTAAAAAAGTAAAAGTAATGAACCAAATGCTTTTTCTCTGTTGCCACTTGTTTTCTGCCTATATAGGGCCTGCCCTACCTGTGAATTCTGGACCATACCAACCTTCATCCAAGGGGGTGTATTATTTGTTGCTTATGCCCAGGGTAGGATATATCCTATTTAATCTGGGTGGCCAGGGTTGCCAAGAGTGGCATTAGTTACAGCCCATGCCACCTGGGGATCAAAGGTGCCCTCAGGGGACCAGCAGACTCCAAAGGCGGGCCATTCTACCTCACAGAAAGTTCAGAGGTGATTCTTAGTGATGGGATAATCATAGTCTTGCTTAACAAAAGAGGGGTAAAGTTTATCAAAGTTCTTTAAAACACAGTTCAAAGGGCTATCAGGCTTACTTGCTATTTTTTCTCATTGCATTTCTTTTTTTTTCCTTTTTTATTATTAGTTGTTCAAAACATTACAAAGCTCTTGACATATCATTTCATACATTTGATTCAAGCAGATAAAGAATTCCCATTTTTACCCCGTATACATATTGCAGATTCACATTGGTTACACATCCACTTTTTTACATACTGCCAACTAGTGTCTGTTGTATTCTGCTGCCCTTCCTATCCTCTACTAACCCCCCTCCCCTTCCCTCCCCTCCCCCATCTTCTCTCTCTACCCCATCTACTGTAATTCATTTCTCTTGTTTTTTCCCTTTTCCCTCACTTCCTCTTATATGTAATTTTGTATAACAATGAGGGTCTCCTTCCTTTACCATGCAATTCCCCTTCTCCCTCTCTTTCCCTCCCCCCTCTTGCCCTGTTTAATGGTGATCTTCTTCTCATGTTCTTCCTCCCTATTCTGTTCTTAGTTGCTCTCCTTATATCAAGGATGACATTTGGCATTTGTTTTTTAGGGATTGGCTAGCTTCACTTAGCATAATCTGCTCTAGTGCCATCCATTTCCATGCAAATTCCATGATTTTGTCATTTTTAGTGCAGAGTAATACTCCATTGTGTACAAATGCCACATTTTTTATCCATTCATCTATTGAAGGGCATCTAGGTTGGTTCCACAGTCTAGCTCTTGTGAATTGTGCTGCTATGAACATTGTTTTAGCAGTATCCCTATAGTATGCTCTTTTAAGGTCTTTAGGGAATAGTCCAAGATGGGGAATAGCTGGGTCAAATGGTGGTTCCATTCCAAGATTTCCAAGGAATCTCCATACTGCTTTCAAAATTGGCCACACCAATTTGCAGCCCCACCAGCAATGTACAAGTGTACCCTTTTCCCCACATCCTCGCCAGCACTTGTTGTTATTTGACTTCATAATGGCTGCCAATCTTACTGGAGTAAGATGGTATCTTAGGGTGATTTTTATTTGCATTTCTCTGACTGCTAGAGATGGTGAGCATTTTTTCATGTACTTGTTGATTGATTGTATGTCCTCCTCTGAGAAGTTTCTGTTCAGGTCCTTGGCCCATTTGTTGATTTGGTTATTTGTTATCTTATTGTTTAATTTTTTGAGTTTTTTGTATACTCTGGATATTAGGGCTCTATCTGAAGTGTGAGGAGTAAAAATTTGTTCCCAGGATGTAGCCTTCCTATTTACCTCTCTTATTGTTTCTCTTGCTGTGAAAAAACTTTTTAGTTTAAGTAAGTCCCATTTGTTGATTCGTGTTAACTCTTGTGCTGTGGGTGTCCTATTAAGGAATTTGGAGCCCGACCTCACAATATGTAGATCGGAGCCAACTTTTACTTCTATCAGATGCCGTGTCTCTGATTTGGTGTCAAGCTCCTTGATCCATTTTGAGTTAACTTTTGTGCATGGCAAGAGAAGGGTATTCAGTTTCATTTTGTTGCATATGGATTTCCAGTTTTCCCAACACCATTTGTTGAAGATGTTATCATTCCTCCATTGCATGCTTTTAGCCCCTTTATCAAATATAAGATAGTTGTAACTTTGTGGATTAGTCTCTGTGTCCTCTATTCTGTACCATTGGTCCCCTGGCCTGTTTTGGTACCAGTACCATGCTGTTTTTTTTTTTACTATTGCTCTGTAGTATAGTTTGAAATCTGGTTTCGCTATGCTGCCGGATTCACACTTCCTGCTTACAGTTGCTTTTGCTATTCTGGGTCTTTTATTTTTCCATATGAATTTCATGATTGCTTTATCTATTTCTACAAGAAATGCCATTGGGATTTTGATTGGAATTGCATTAAACCTAAAGAGAACTTTTGGGAACATTGCCATTTTGATGATGTTAGTTCTGCCTATCGATGAAGAGGGTATATATTTTTTCCATCTTCTAAGATCTTCTTCTATTTCTCTCCTTAGGGTTCTGTAGTTTTCATTATATAAATCTTTCACCTCTTTTGTTAGGTTGATTCCCAAGTATTTTATTTATTTATTTTTTTTGAGTATATTGTGCAAGGGGTGTTTTTCCTCATTTTCATTTCAGAAGTTTTGTCGCTGATATACAGGAATGCCTTTGATTTATGCGTGTTGATTTTATATCCTGCCACTTTGCTAAATTCATTTATTAGTTCTAGTAGTTTCTTTGTAGACCCTTTTGGGTCTTCTAGGTATAAAACATGTCATCTGCAAATAGTGATAATTTAAGTTCTTCTTTTCCTATTTTTTTGCCTTTAATTTCTTTCATCTCTCTAATGGCTCTGGCCAGGGTTTAAAGAACTATATTGAATAGAAGTGGTGATAGAGGGCATTCCTGTCTTGTTCCAGATTTTAGAGGGAATGCCTTTAATTTTTCTCCATTCAGAATGATGCTAGCCTGAGGCTTAGCATAGATAGCTTTTATAATGTTGAGGTAAGTTCCTGTTATCCCTACTTTTTCTAATGTTTTGAACATAAAGAGATGCTGTACTTTGTTGAATGCTTTTTCTGCATCTATAGAGATGATCTTATGGTTCTTATCTTCAAGTCTATTGATGTGGTGAATAACATTTATTGATTTCCGTATATTGAACTATCCTTGCATCCCAGGGATGAATCCTACTTGATCATGGTGCACAATTTTTTTGATGTTTTTGTATCCGATTCGCCAGAAATTTATTGAGGATTTTTGCATCTAGGTTTATTAGAGATATTGGTCTGTAGTTTTCTTTCTTTGAGATGTCTTTGTCTGGTTTCGGAATCAGGGTGATGTTGGCCTCATGAAATGAATTTGTAAGAGCTCATTCTTTTTCTATTTCCTGAAATAACTTGAAAAGTATTGGTATTAATTCTTCTTTAAAGGTTTTGTAAAACTCCGCTGAATACCCATACGGTCCTCGGCTTTTCTTGGTTGGTAATCTTTTGATGGCTTCTTCTATTTCATCCATTGATATTGGTCTGTTCAAATTTTGTGTATCCTCCTAAATCAGTCTGGGCAAATCATATGACTTAAGAAATTTGTCGATGTCTTCACTATCTTCTATTTTATTGGAATATAGGGTTTCAAAATAATTTCTAGTTGTCTTCTATATTTCTATATCAACTGTTGTGATATTGCCTTTTTTATCCCGTATGTTAGTAATTTGAATTCTCTCTCTTCTTCTCTTCATTAGCATGGCTAAGGGTCTGTTGATCTTATTTATTTTTTCAAAGAACCAACTTTTCATTTTGTCAATTTTTTCAATACTTTCTTTTGTTTCAATTTCATTGATTTCCGCTCGGATATTAATTATTTCTTGCCTTCTGCTACATTTGCTGTTGTTTGGCTCTTCCTTTTCCAGGGCTTTGAGATGAAGTGTGAGCTCATTTATTTGTTGGTTTTTTTTCTTTTTTTGAGGAATGACCTCCAGGCAATGAATTTCCCTCTTAGGACTGCTTTCATTGTGTCCCATAGATTCCGATATGTTGTGTCTGTATTTTTATTTATCTCTAAGATTTTTTGATTTCCTCCTTTATATCTTCTGTAACCCATTGATCATTCAGAAACATATTGTTCATTTTCCATGTGATATAGAATTTTTTCTTCCTTCTTTTATCATTGATTTCCAGTTTCATTCCATTATGATCAGATAAAATGCATGGTATTTTCTCCACACCTTTATATTTACTGAGGGTCACCCTATAGCATAATATATGGTCTATTTTGGAGAAGGATCCATGTGCTACTGAGAAAAAAGTATATCCACTTGATGATGGTTGATATATTCTATATATGTCAGTTATGTCTTGGTTATTGATTGTGTTATTGAGTTCTATAGTTTCTTTAGTCAACTTTTGTTTGGAGGATCTGTCCAATGGTGAGAGGTGTGTTGAAGTCACCCATAATTATTGTGTTGTGGTCTATTTGATTCTTGAACTTGAGGAGAGTTTGTTCTATGAACATCGCAACACCATTATTTGGTGCATAAATATTGATAATTGTTATGTCTTGCTGGTGAATGGTTCGTTTTAACAGTATATAATGTCCGTCCTTATCCCTTTTGATTAACTTAGTCTTGAAGTCGATTTTATTCGATATGAGGATGGACACCCCTGATTGCTTACAAGGATCATGTGCGTCGTATATTTCTTCCAAACCTTTCACCTTCAGGCTGTATATGTCTTTTCCAATCAGATGTGTCTCCTGGAGGCAGCATATTGTTGGCTTTGATTTTTTTAATCCATGTTACTAGCTTATGTCACTTTACTGGAGAGTTTAAGCCATTAATGCATAGAGTTACTATTGATATATGGTTTGTACTTCCAGCCATGTTTGATTATTTATCTTTTTTTTTTTAATTTGGTTTGTTTCTCCATGATTAGCTTTCCCCCTACCCTCTGGCTTTACTGAGGTAATTCCCACTGTTGGTTTTGGTTATTGTTTTTCATTTCTTCCTTGTGCAGTGTTTTGCTTTTCAGTGCTGGTATTCTGGCTGCAAATTCATTTAACTTTTGTTTATCATGAAAGATTTTTATTTCGTTGTCATATCTGAAGCTTAATTTTGCTGGATACAAAATTCTTGGTTGACATCCATTGTCTTTCAGTGTTTGAAATATGTTGTTCCAGGATCTTCTTGCTTTCAGTGTCTGTGATGAAAAATCTGTTGTTAACATTATTGGTTTACTCCTGAATGTATTCTGCCTTCTTTCTCTTGTAGCTTTTAATATATATTTTTTTGTTCTGTATATTGGATATCTTCATAACAATGTGTCTTGGTATTCAACTACTGTGATTTTGTATGCTCGGTGTCCTATATGCATCTACGATTTCTATATCTGTTTTCTTTTTTATCTCTGGAAAGTTTTCTATAATTATTTTATTCAGCAGGTTGCTCATTTCCTTGGTTTGAACCTCTGTACCTTCCTCTATCCTGATGACTCTTAAGTTTGGTTTTTTTATGTTATCCCATATCTCTTGGATGTTTATCTCATGATTTTTTACCAGCCTTTCTGAATTGGCTAGACTCTTTTCAAGTTGATATATTTTGTCTTCATTATCTGATGTTCTGGCTTCTACTTGCTCCACTCTGTTAGTGATACTCTCATTTGAGTTTTTAATTTGGTTTATAGTTCCTTCATTTCTAGAATTATTGTTTGATTTTTTTATAATCTCTATCTCCTGATAAAGATGCTTATTTGCTTCTTTTATCTGTTTATGTAATTCATTTTCGATGTGTTCTTTCATTGTTTGAATTTGCTGTCTCATATCCTCTTTAAGAGTCCATTCCATCTGTCTAAGGTATTCCTTGAGTTCTTTATTTGACCATTTTTTCTGATGCCTCTACGTCCTCCTGAGTATTTAGGCTGTCTTGCATTGTTTGTACTCCTTTCCTTCCTTGCTTTTTCATGCTGGTCATGTTACTTCTTATTCTGTTTGACTGCTGAGTTAATATTTACTCCTATAAATTCATTTGGTTTTGTGTGTCTCTGGGGTCTCTCTTTTGTGATGGGAGACTATGACTAGAGATGACGAGTTTTGTTGCACTTTAATGCAGATTCATTCATTTTCTAAACTGTGTACAGATTCTGATGGCATATAACGGTCTGTGGTGTGGCCTTGGGACTTATATTTAGGTTGAATGATGTGATGGTATTGAGGTTGGTATCTCTTGGCAACCTTGAAGGGTTGCTCTACTGACAAGGGATATTAACAGGAGAATGGTCTGGAGTATTTGGGGGTAGCTAGGGACTTTGTAGCACTATATAACACCTTGGAACATTGACCTATACATATCTAGTCAATTACACATAAACAGTATCATGATGCTTGGGAGGAAAGGTATTAGAAGGGAAGGGAAGAAGTCATTAAAGAGAATGAGAGTAAACAGGTAGAATTCAAGGAAAGAGGGAAATAAGGAAATTGAAAAGAAATGAAAAGACAAAAGAAAAAATAGAATATAAAACAGATAAAAACTTTTAAAAAATAATCAAAAAAATAAAAATTAAAAATAATAAAAAATAAAAAAAAAAATAAAAATGAAAAAAAAACCCAAATAATAAAAAACATAAAAATAAAAAATGCAGTCTTAGAGTTTGACTAACTTCTCTTCCAGTAGGTGGAGCTGTGCCCACCAGGTCAAGCTTCTCCTCTCAATATGCAGGAACCAATCACTGTGCAGCAGCTCCTCCTCCCTGACTGGGAGGGTCTCCAATCCTGAGTACCTAGGGCCTTGTCTTGTGTCTAGTCACTTCTCCACTTTTCCTCCAGCCAGGCCCTGCTCACTGGTGACACTCACCACAATACTGGCTACACGCCAGGTCTGCTGCTCCTGGGAACCCTATTTTCTTGAACGACTAGGCACACTTTCCCTGCTTGCCATTCCCTCAGACCCTAAGGTTGTGGAGCTTGGGAATGAAAACCCTCAGTGTATTTTGCTTACCCTCTGGTAGCCATGCCCCCAGTAGCTGCTCCAAGAGACCTCAGTTGTCGGTACTGGTGGGAGCGATAGCCAGGGGCAATGCGCTGCGGGTCCCGTGCCACTCCTGAATCCCTCCATCTGACTATCAAGCTCACGGGAGAGCTAGGAGGGGCCCTTGAGGTTTCCCCACGGTGTGGAGAGGGAAGGCTTGGGGATTAAAAACCTGCCAGTTTCAATGAAGTTATCTCCTCCACCGCATTCTGGTGACGTCAATTCTCTGCCATGGTGGTATCCCATGCTAATGGCGACAGTTCGTTCCCTTTGCTGGGTGATCGATGCAACAGGTGGGTCCTGACCTGCACTCTCAAGTCCCATCTCAATCCTGTGGCCACTGCCTATGAATGCTCAATTGGTATTAACCTCTGCAGGTTCAGAAGGGCCGACCAGTTTTTTCAGCAAGAGTGTTTAGCGCTGAGTCACAGCGGTTTGTCTGCGAGATACAGGCAAAGGGGAACCTGAATTCAGCCAATCTGGGCTCTGTTTGTGTTCTGAGAGGCACAGACTGTTCGCCCCACATCCACGTTAGCTCAGCATTGCCTAGTGATCTAGAGCAAACAGAATTTAGATGGTTTAAGACTCCCTATTTCCGAGCAGCTGAAGAGGTCAGAGACTTGATCTCTCCCCGCCCACCACCATGTTGGATCCTCTTACTTGCTTTGTTACCCATTTTGATGTCCACTTTCCTTAAGTTTTACCACAGAAGTTACACAACAAAAGGCAGAAAAAACATATAGAACAGAGAACAAAACACAAGGAAACACAAACCCGGCGCTGAAACAGAAAACCGAGGAGCAATGCAACATCTTGCTAAAACTCCCAGGGTAGGAGTGCGTAGTGCCCATCGGCACCTCTACCCTTCCAGAGGAATTCCCTACAGAACAAAACAGAAGACAGAATGATATCTCATTACTGCCCCAGACAGGAGTATATGTGAACCTTGCCAGGCCACCTCTCTGTCTTCAAAAGAGATCTCCCTTAACCAGATACCAGATGTTATAAAGGAACCACTTAACTATGGAGGCCTCCTCCATCAGATGCTTGCTAATTGTTTTAGGGTGGCAGTTCACTCTAGCTCTCTGAGGACCAAAGGCTCACCCTGGGGCCTTGGAACGTCTCAAGGTGCACACACCCCCTAGAGTGGCTCTCCAGCCTAGAGCCGCGGAGCAAAGGTCGGACTTCAGAATTTCCAGCAGCCTGATATTGCAGTCTGGTCCTGTAGTTTGACCTCACTGAAGCCTCCAAAAAATGTTAGACCACTCCAATTAAAATCAAATTAAAGCAAGCTTATTATTTTGACTGGCCGGGGTGTCTTTCCCATCAAAATCATAGGAGCCAAGGACAGTAATGAATCTTCCTTGCAGCCCAGCTTTATAGCCCAAAAAGTTACACAAAGTGGGGTTACAGATAACAAAACTCTGAGGAGCATAACACAAATTTAAATTTTTGCTGGCTCCGACATCAGAATTTATGAAGGTCATTAGAGCCTCAGAGAGGGTCATTATCTGGCCAGGGAAGGACAGGATTTATGAGGCATCACTAAGGTTTAGGAAACGGTTGTTATCTGGTCAGGGAAAACCGGGTATGTGTGAGTTCAAGGCATGGGCAGGCATTTGAAGCAGATTTACAACACTAAATTATGGCCAGGCTATACAGACATGCTAATATTTTTACAGAAAACAGAAATTAATCCTTCATAACTTGTGACAAGCTGGCTTCTGATCTAAAGAGAGAATTAGGCTAGGTATATCACTCAATATCTTAGATAATTAATATATGTTTGAAAAGATTGTAACTCTTGAAAATTATGTAAACCAAAGAAGTTTTGATGCTATCCATTAACTACTTAAAAAGCTGTAAAAAAGAGATAAAGGCCCTCTAGGGGCAGCTGATCCTTGTGAAGGTTGCTCATAACTTGCAACCATCATCCTGTCTCCTTTTCTTTCATGGACGCCACGTGTCCTTTAGCGACTGACACCACTCGTCTTTCAGGACCCCATGATCCCTACTTGGGCTTGACCTTGGCAATAGTGATTTACTTTTTCTTCATTTAAATCTAAAGTTGACTCTGTTGATGAGCTGTATTAAGTTATGGAAATATACACAGACACACACACACAGACATAAATGCCTATGATTTGTGCTAATATTCTCATAGTAACCCATACCAAAAGAAAAAAAAAGACATAATCCTATGATTAGTCTCAAGTCATAATTATTATTTAGTTACTTATACTCTAGGGTCTGGGATACTGACAGATCTAGAAACCTGGCACCCTCCACCTCTTTTTTATTTTTAATGTTAATACTAGAAACTTTAACATTTTACTTGTGCCTCCTTATTTGTAGGGGAGTGGGGATATTACTGCCTCAGGGAATTACTTATGAGTTGCAATCTCAAGCTGTTTTCTCATAAGACCAGAGAATATAATTATTAAATAAAATTTAAAGTAATTGTAATATATCATTTTTATAAATATATATACATATGTATTTATGAATTGATTTAACCTTATATACATGACAAATGCACTTCTGTCTGTGCTGGATCCATGTATTGGGAAGAAAATCTGCCATGAAATAATTCTGTCCTGAGGCACTTAAAGCAATTCACAGAAAATTTAAAAAAAGGTCCTTGGAGAATACCTGGAATATCAGTTACTTGAAAAGCCATCACAGGAGAATATGAGACCCTGTCCCAACACTCAATCGATGAGTCTATTCATTCATGAATCCACTCATCTGTGTTCATGTGACTCTGTAGTGATTATACCTTAATCTGATCAACATTGTTTTTTTTCTACTGGGATTGAACTCAGGGGTGTTGGGAAAAGTATAAATGGCAGCCGCACTCCAGAGGAAAAAACCCAACATGGCGCCTAACGACCTTCTTTTCCTACTTTCCCCTCTTTCTCATTGGCATGAAAAGTTCCCGCCGTGTGAACTCTCCTGCTGGCCCCAATTTCAAATCTTGCTAGCAGGGAACCTTAGCCCCAATAAGAAATAATTCCTGGGCTCCAGAGCTGATATTTGGAAGAACTTGCCAATAAACAGGTGGCCTGCCATTTATCTAAGCCCTGCCATCTCCCCTTAGATCTATACAAGCACACAGCCTTTTGCAATAAAATTGGAATTCTCCTGGTGATGTGTCTTTGCGTGGAGGATTCTTTCATTCTGGTGCCATGACTTGGATACCGGTGAGCTCTTTCTATCAAAAGCTCCACCCCCGGCTCCGCCAGAACACTCTGCCCTTGTCCGCTCTTTCAGATGCTGGCTCACTGCACTCACCAGTGATCTGGTTTATGTAAGTTCCCCCTTCCCGGCTCACCAACTCCCTTTGGGTTGACAGCAGGGACTGTGACCGTGATCGTCCAGCACACTCCTGACCCCCAGTAGGGAGGAGGGAACCCACCCCTGTAAGACCTTCACTGGCTGTAGTGGACCCTCTGGTGATCCACTTTCCTTTGGTGTGTGAGGCTTCTGGGTTTACATGAGAGCCTCCCAGTTTCTTTCTCCTCTGCGGGAGCTGTGTTGTGCTGGAGCTGCGTCCCACTGGAACTGCGTTCAACTGGAGATGCGTTCTGCTAGGAGCTGAACTTCCGGCCCGGAGCTGCGTTCTGCTGGATCTGGAGCTCTGTTCCTTTCATTCCTGACTCTTTCTGCTGCAGTCAAAAACTTTCCTAATGTCAGGTTGCCCATGGCTCTGATCCTATTGGGTCTCACAGATCGCACTTCACTGGTGACGAGCTGGTAGTGCCCTCTGTATTTCCTCACTATGGCCGGTAATTTTGGGGACACCCACTTGACCCCCGTTCACCTTGAGCTTCCAGGAAGCCATTCCGGCCTGGGTTTTCCCTTTGTCGCTCTCTCTCTCTCTCTTACTCTTATTCTCTCTCTCTCTCTCTCTCTCCCCCCCCCCTCTATTCCATCTCTCCCTGTGACTATGGGTGCCTCTTCATCTGTACCTGAAGCCTCACCTCTCAAATGTGTATTAAAAAGTCTGGCCACACTCTCCCTCACACCAGATATCAAGCCCAAACTTCTGATCAAATTATGTACCCAAGATTGGCCTACCTAACCACTTGATAATGGCAATCATTGGCCTCCAGAAGGCTGGTTAGATCCAAATCTCCTCCAGGACCTTTTTAACTATTGCCAGCGCCTGAAAAAGTGGAGGGAGATTCCCTGCATTGAAGGTTTTATCCTTCTTGCACAGCACCCTGCTCTCTGCTTCTCCTGTTCTCCCTCTCAAGTCTTCCTTGCTTGCAAACCCCTCCCTTCTCCTACTTCTACTCCTGACTTCACAGATTCTTCCTCATTTGACCCAGCAGATGAACCCCCACCTTATCCCCCAGCCCCATCTGCCCCTTCTCTCCCACTATACCCTCCTCTTCCTTCGCCTGATTCCAGGAATCCTCAGCCTTCCGTTTCATCCCCCTCCCCTCTGCCCTCTTCCACCCGCTCCACCTCCTCCTCCACTGAGACATCCCCTTCCCCTCCCTCTTCTTCCTGTCCGCTGCCGACTGCCTCTGTCAGTCCTCCTGTTACCAGGTCTAAGGGACTTCCTCCCACCCCCATGACAATCGCACCCCTTCATGAGGTAGCTGGTCCAGAGGGTGTTATCAGAGTACATGTGTGCTTTTCCATATCGGACATTACTCAGCTAGAGAGGAAGTTAGGGTCATTCACCACTGACCCCACCACTTACATTCGGGAGTTTCAAAGGGTCCTGCAAGCATATAGCCTCACTCATCATGACATCTACATGCTCTTGGCCAATACACTTCTCCCCGAGGAAAGGCGACAGGTCTGGGAGCTAGCCCAAGCCCATGCTGATGAAAATCATAGGACCAATTCCCACCACCCCATGGGCCCTCATGCTGTCCCAGAGCAGGATCCTCTATGGGATTACAACACCCATGGAGGCTTACAGTCTCGTGACCTTTTTGCATCCTGCCTCTTGGCGGGCCTGAAGAAGGCCACCCGCAAGACCGTTAATTTTCAAAAGGTGCAGGAGGTTATTCAAAAGATGGAAGAAACACCTTCAGAATTCCTGGATAGACTAACCAAGGCCCTCCAACAGTACACAAACCTCGACCCAGAAACCCCTGATGGCCTTCATGTCTTAAAGACATATTTTCTGGCCCAAAGCTACCCTGACACTAAAGCCAAGCTTAAGAAGCTTGAACAGGGCCCTGATACTCCTCAGACTGAGATCCTCATGGTTGCTTTCAAGGATTTCCATGGTAGAAAGGATGAAAGCGAACGCCGTAGGCAGAGGGCTAAAAACGCCAAATTCCAAATGTTGGCCCAGGTCATTCAGAGAAGGTCATCACCACACCATCCTAATAAGACACCCCCTGGAGCTTACTTCAAATGTGGTAAGGAGGGACATTGGGCCAGGGCTTGTCTTTCACTGAGGACACCCTCTACCCCCTGCCCAAAATGCCACCAAAGGGGTCACTGGGGGGCAGACTGCCCAACAACCCAGAGGGGAGGTTGTTCAGCCACCCCACAACCCCAGCCTCTCCTGGGCTTGGCAGAAGTGGATTGATGGAGCCCTAGGCCTTTCCTCCTGACAATTACCATCAAGAAGCAAGAGGCTAGGGTCACTTTTGTGGTGGATGGATGCTTCATTACCTTCCTCTTGGATACTGGTGCTGCTTTTTTGGTCTTGAGGGAGTATTGGGGTCCTACCACACCCTCAAAAACTCCTATTGTTGGGGTAGGAGGTAAACAGATTTTCCCTTGAACCCCCTCCCCATCATGTTATATGCAGGGATCCCTTTTGTCCTTCACACACTCCTTTCTTGTTATGAGCCATTGTCCTATTCCACTTCTGCAAAGGGACATACTCTCACTATTGAAGATCACCATTCACATATCACCCTCCATCTCCCCTGCCTCTCATTTCCTCATGATGATCCTAGGGACAGATACACCTCCATCATGCACCCTCCCATGACTATCTAAACCAGTTAATCCTGAGGTTTGGGACACAATTACACCCTCTATGGCTAAATGCAGTCCTATTCATATTGTCTCATGGGACCATTCAAGATATATTAGTCAACCACAATATCCACTTCCAACCACAGCACTCCTCAGATTAGAACCCATCATCCCGAATTTATTATAAAGGGGTTTCTTAGGCCTACGCACTCTCCTTTCAACACCTAAATTCTGGCAGTTAAGAAACCTAACAGGTCCTATAGGCTGGTTCAAGACCTTTGTCTCGTCGACTCCTCTGTGATCCCCATCCACCCCTAGTGCCCAACCCCTACACCCTCCTCTCAGATCCCTGATACTACTACCCACTTCTCAGTCCTAGATTTAAAGGATGCCTTCTTTTCTATTCCCTTGTCCTCAGAATCTCAGGATATCTTTGCTTTTACGTGACCTGATCCTCACACCTGCCATTCTCGTCAGCTTACCTGGACTGTCCTTCTGCAGGGATTTGGGGATAGTCCCCATTTCTTTGGCCAAATTCTTGCCCAGGACCTCACATCATTTCACCCCACCTCTCCTGACTCTACTCTCCTTCAATATGTCAATGACCTTCTTCTATGTAGTCCTTCTTGGGAACACTCTCAATCCAACACTGCCCAGCTTCTTAATTTCCTAGAGGATAGGGATATAGGGTGTCTCCCCACAAGGCCCAGGTTTCCCAGTCTACTAACACCTATCTTGGTTTTTGCCTTGCACCGGGGAAAAAAGGAAATGACACTGGATAGGAGGCAACTCCTCTCTAATCTTCTGGTGCCTCATACGAAAGCCGAAATACTATCATTCCTAGGACTAGTAGGTTATTTTAGGGCCTGGATCCCAAATTACTCTCTTCTAGCCAAACCCCTGTATGACCTAGCAAAGGGACCTCCTGTTGAATCTTTTGCCTCCTCCCTCCACTACCACTTCTGCAGACTTCAGCAACTCCTCTTAAAGGCATCCGCCCTTCACCTTCCTGATCTTTCATGACCATTTCATCCATATGTCCATGAAAAAGGGGGGCAAGCACTTGGGGTCTTAGGCCAAAACTATGGGCCTACATTTGCACCTGTGGCATATTTGTCCAAGCAACTAGACCCTATCATCTGAGGGTGGGCTCCTTGCTTAAGAGCTCTGGCTGCTGGACAAATTTTACACAAAGAAGCCTCTAAGCTGACTTTCAGGGACCCTTTAACTATCCACTTCCCACATCACTTGAAGGATCTTTTAGTTTATAAGGGCCTTCAAACCCTTCCTCCATCCAGAGTCCTGTGGCTCCTCATTTTCTTTTTGGAAAACCCTAATATTATGTTCCTCTCCTGCCCTGCATTGAACCCTGTCTCACTGTTCCCAACAACCCCCACACCTGACACACCAGCTCATAATTGCTTGGAAACCTTGGATGATTTCCTCCCCTGTCATTCTTCCATTTCTGAGGGACCACTCACCAAGCCTGACCTTATCTGGTTCACTGACGACAGTTCCTTTAGGCAGAATGACACTCATTACTCTGGATATGCTGTAGTTTTGGCCACTGAGACTATAGAGGCCAAAGTTCTGCCTTCAGGAACTACCAACCAGCAGGCCAAACTTGTAGCGCCCACTCATGCCTGCCTTCTAGCACAAGGCAAATCCCTCACCCTTTATACTGACTCTAAATATGTCTTCCATATTCTATTATCCCATGCTGCAATATGGAAGGAGCAAGGCCTACTTACCACCAAAGGTAATGCGATCACTAATTTGGCTCTTATAACCAATTTGATAGAGGCCTCCCACTTAACCACCCAGTTGGGAGTTGTCCATTGTAGGTCCCATTAGATGGATGGCTCTCTTATCACTGAGGGCAACCCCAAAGCTGACCAGGTGGCATGGATGGCTGCTACCACTTCAAATTATGACCCCCCCTGGGGGACATATAATGGCCACTTTAGACTGCCCATCTGAAGCCCCTACTTCTCCCAGTAAGAACAAGGGTCTTTTCAAGTTCCTCCATACTCTATTTTATTCCAGTTCTCAGTCTTTGACCCTCTTTTTACAGAGCTTCTTCTCCTTCCCCCCTCTCACAAAGCCATGCTACACAATATAGCCTCTAATTGTCAGATCTGTCAGCGGACCAACCCTCAAACTCCTTTAAGGCCTAAACCATTTCCCTCCCACCAAGCCCAGGGACATATTTCTGCTGCTGACTGGCAGGTAGATTTCACCAACATGCCTGCAGTACGGCACACTAAATACCTCCTTGTCTTTTGGACACTTTCTCTGGTTGGGCTGAGGCATTTCTCACTTCCAATAAAAAGGCTTCCACTGTAGCTTCAATCTTACTGACAGACATCATCCTCAGGTTTGGTATGCCCACTTCCCTACAATCCGACAATGGCCCTGAGTTTATTTCAAGGATCACACAGAAGGTCTCTCAAGCCCTCTCCTTCAAGTGACATTTCCACTGTTCATATCACCCCCAGGATTCAGGGAAAGTGGAAAGGTTAAATCGGACTTTGAAGGAAGTCCTTACTAAATTGACAGTGGAATTAAATTTAGACTGGGTCAAACTCCTTCCCTTGGCTTTGCTTCGGATCAGAGCTCTCCCTAAGAAACCATCTTTACTGTCTCCCTTTGAGATAATGTATGGAAGACCTCTTATACCACCTGGGTTAGTTGTTTCACAAGGACCTCTCACAAAAGATTTGTCTTTGCCTCTCTTGTTTTCTCTCTGCTCGGAACTCTGGAAATATCAGGACTGGCTTCTTCCAGACCCAGTCTCCTCTCCAAACACTCCTCCCTTAACACCTGGGAGTTTAGTCTATTATAATACCCCAGAGGAGAAAGGGCCTCTTCCCCCAAAATGGGAAGGCCCCTATCCTTTCATTCTCTGTACCCCCACCACCGCCAAACTCTCCTTACCAGACAACTGTCTCACCCCCTGGATTCACATTTCTAGGTTGAAGCCATATCACAAGGAGGCCCCACCTGCTGATGACAGGACCACCCCAGAGGAACTCCAAGAGTCATCTCCTGAACCTCCCCTTTACTCCTGTTCCCCCACCCATCTCACCCCTTTAAGTTGCAGCTCACATGGTGTTCCCCGCAGCCTAATTTCTCTTAAAGAAGGCACAATGAGCTTTCTCAACACCCTAGTCTTCTCTCTCTGCTTGTTTTTGTGCTCTGCTTGTTTTCTGTGCTCTGTCGGTACTGGTCTTTACCCTCCTCTCCTACCATGTACCAATTCACTCTTCAGGAATGATACTCAGAACATGGCATGCAGAACATCCACATAGTGGATGTAACTACTTGCTTCATCCACAACTTCACCTCTATTTCCCTAAAATTGTTACCTTCCAGGACCTTTGTTCCTGGTAGCTGGAACTGGCCTTTCATTTGCTTCCTTTTTGATCAAACCAAAGACTATTGCCACTGGTGGCCTGAGATATATAATGGGTGCCCCTATTGGTCATGCAGGCTCCATGATGAACGTGGTAGCTATTTTTACCACTCACTTGGCTACCCTGAAGGGTGGACTTCTAGTTACCTAAAATGGCATAAGGGCTCTTCATGGATGGTATACTTTAGATATAACTGGCCCCAAGTCCAAATGTTGGGACTATGTTGAGTTTGCTGTCTATGCTCAGACAACCTCAGCCAGACCCACAGGGTGGATGACTGTTGGCCAGTCCCTGATAACGCCACCTAAGGCAACCATCCAGGTAGTCAAATACATCAAGGAGTCAGAATCAAACTTCGAGATCTTATCCATAGCCCATCCAAAGAGGATTCAGAACCTTCAACCCCCTCAGGCCCCCCTCCCACATGACTCAATTTGTTACACCAAACTCTTCAATTATTAAACTTCACCCCTCTTTCTGTGCCTACTTCTCAGTGCTTCCTCTGTGCTTCACATAGTCGTCCGCTTCTAGCAGCAGTCCCATTAGCGGCAGGAAATATTTCAGCAAAAACCTACAATTTCTCTAAGAAAGGACAACCCCTACATGTGGCACGTATCCCACTATGGGAAAGTTATTCCACCAATACTTCAATTCCTTTTATCTGTTTCCACCTGCCAACAATGAATCCTTTACCCATTTGTTCCTTGAGCTATAGCACCCCATCGAGCCCCGCGTTTATGAAACCTGGACATTTCCTCTGGTGTAACAGGTCTTTAAGTACTTCAATGACCAATGTCTCTGGCACCTGTTTCTTGGTTACTGTAGTTCCTCAGCTGTCTTTGTATACTCCCACCAATTCCGACAGTTGGCCCTACATTCCCGCACCCATAGGGCAGTCTTTCTGCCAGTTCTGGCAGGCCTCACTTTAACAACCTCAATGGCAAGTCTCAGACTCTCAGATAGAGCTATAGGTCATGCATTATGGGCATCAAATGACCTTCAACAAAAACTGCAGGAAGCGCTCGATACCACTGCTGAGTGTCAGGGCTCCTTGCAGTGGCAGGTTACTTCATTGGCACAAGTGGCTTTAGAGAACCGAAGGGCGATTGATCTTCTCACTGCAGAAAAAGAGGGTACATGCCTGTTCCTCACAGAGGAATGTTGCTACTATGTTAATGAGTCTGGGATAAGAGAAAAGAATGTTGTTAAATTGCAGGAATTATCGACCCAATTGCTCAAACCCACCTCCTCTAATCCCATAATGGGGTTCTTCCAATCCTCTCTCACCACGTACTTGCTACCTCTCTTGGGGCCCCTTATTGGGATGCTCCTTTTTTGTGCTCTCTTGCCCTGCATAATAAAGTTCCTTCAAACCCAATTGCAGAAAATTTCTAATCAAACTTCCAAACAGCTTCTGCTTAGGCACTACTAGCCTCTGATGACCAATGAACCCCCAACATCTTCAAGAGAACAGTTCACTCAGTGCTGAAGCTCACTACCAGGCACGATGGAATGCAATGAACATCAGACGGTGGGAGACAACGAGATCGGACAACCTCTTAATCTGCCATCTTGGATTCTTGAGTCTTTATGTCCTTTTAAGCCTCCTCATGGCCCTTGGACTCTTCTCTGTCAGTCCCCCAACATGGAACTTCTGCCAAAAATTGACCTTTGCTTTAATTTTTATCTTCATCCTGTTTTTATTTGCTCTGATCTTCTTTAGGTTATGGTGATGCCATGTCAAGGCAATGCTTCCAGTATTTCCTAGAGTCTCTGTTACAGGACCAGTGACTGATACAAACAATCTCCTCCATCCAAGACTGGTTCGATGCCATCGAGGACTTGTGGCTTCAGGGAACTTTCATAGACTTCACCCCTATGGAAGTAGCTGTCTATAGCCACTGGGTTTTATTTATGGCTGCCATGATATCCCCAGACTTGCCCCCCGAACATTCCTCCACTTCCCTTTCCAGGCCCCACGCCGCCCCCACACAAGAGGAAGCAGCCGGATCTGACCAATGATGCCCCAATTCCTAAGAAAACAGAAAGGGAGGAATGTTTGGAAAAGTATAAATGGCAGCCGCACCCCAGAGAAAAACACCAACATGGCGCCTAAGGACCTCTTCTTCCTACCTTCCTCTTTTCTGCAGTGGTGTGAAAAGTTCCTGCCTGTGTGAACTCTCCTGCCGGCGCCAATTTCAAATCTCGCTGGCGGGGAACCTTAGGCCCAATAAGAACTAATTCCTGGGCTCCAGAGCTAAAATCTGGAAGACCTTGCCAATATGCGGGTGGCCAGCCATTTACCTAAGCCCTGCCATCTCCCCTTAGTTCTATATAAGCACACAGCCTTTTGTAATAAAATTGGAATTCTCATGGCGAAGTGTCTTTGTGTGGGGAATTCTTTCAATGGATACAACACAATGCCTTTATCTTTATGTGGTTCTGAGGATTTAACCGGGTCCCACCCATGCTAGGTGAGTGCTCTACCTCTGAGCCACAATCCCAGCCCATTAACTTGTATTTTATGGATTAAGAAACTGAGAGCTGGGTGCCGGGGTGCACGCCTGTCATCCCAGCAGCTTGGGAGGCTGAGGTGGGAGAATGGCTAGTTGGAGGCCAGCCTCAGCAACTTAGCAAGGCCCTGAGCAACTCAACAAAATCCTGTCTCTAACTAAAATACAAAAAGAGCTGAGGATGGGGCTCCAGGGTTAAGTACCCCTGGGTTTGATCCTTGGTAGCCAAAAAAAAAAAAAAAAAAAGGATTTCTCAGTCTTTCCTCTGTTTTTGGGGGACAGCCTTGCAGTGCAGGTTGCTTGGCAGCATCATTGGCCTCTAACACTGGATGCCACGAGTCTCCCCACCATGTTTTGAAACCACAAGAAATGACTCTCTAGATACTGGCAAATATCTCCTGGGGGGTAAAACTGGCCCAGGTTGAAAATCACTGCAAAGCTAATCTCACCTAGCTGGACTTTGAGAAAGAGCACACAGAGAACAGGAACAGCCCACAGCTCAGGGGTTCAGAGCTGACGACTGTCCACACGAACAACACCAAACTTAGAAAGCCCTGTGGAAATCAAGAAAGGGAAATCAGGGGAGGGCACCCTATCCAAAAGTACCTCCAAACATCCAGAAAGAAAGGTTCCAACCCTGAAAATTAGACTTCTTAAGAGCAACACTGGAAGACAAAAAGTACCAAATAACACTGAGAGAAACAGCACTGAAGGAAACAGATCATGCTGGTGCTGTGGCGCAGACCTGTCATCCCAGTGGCTTGGGAGGCTGAGGCATGAGGATCATGAGTTGGAGGCCAGCCTCAGCAAAAGCAAAGCCCTAAGCAATTAAGTGAGTCCCTATCTTTAAATAAAATGCAAAAAGGGCTGAGGTGGGGGCTCAGGAGTCGAGAGCTCCTGGGTTCAATTCTTGGGGTTCAATTATTGGTAAACCCCCCCCAAAAAAAAAATGGAAGACGACTTGGACAAGCTATTGTTCCTCTAAGTGCACACTGTATGGCATTCCGGCCTTGAAAAACTTCCCCCAGACAAAGGACATCTTCATCCACCATCAGTCACCAACACAACACACCCTGGCAACTCCATATGTACAACTTCATAATTAGAATTCAAGCTTTTATTTCACAGCTGATTGTGTTTCTGCTTCTGACAGGTCAGGAGCCTGTCCCAGGTCTCCCAACTGATCCATCAATACCCACCAAGCAGCCAAGAACTTTATGTTGTTTAATTTTGAACAGGGTCACATTAAGTCACTTAGAGCCTGGTGAAACGGCTGAGGCTGGCCTCCAACATGTGATCCTCCTGTCTCAGCCTCCAGAGTCACTGAGATGACAGGCAGGGGCCACCACCGCTGGTAAGAGCCCACTTCTTTACATACAAGGGCACAGGCTCCTACTCTCGTATGCCAAAAGGCCCTTCCAGAGAACAAGCCATTCCCAGACCAGGAGCTCTGGTAACCCTGAGGATCTGGTGGATCCCCTTGCAGATCCCAACAAGCTCCACCATGTGTCCTCTTTTGTCCCCTGGAAAGCCCGACACTGAAGGGGAATTATCAAACCCTCTGCCAAATTCCAGCATTTAAAATCAGTCAGCAGTTTGAAGCTCAGCACTCAACTGAGCCATTTTGTGCCATCAGGAGATTTCCTATTTTTCTGCCCAGAAAACACTAGAAGCCCCTTAAAGATCAAAAGTTATTTGTCAATCATGCATAGCCAAAATAGTGGTGGGCAAAATTCGCATTCGAAAAAATACTGGCTGACTCATTTTTCCCCCTCCAATAATGTGCCACAGAAGTTTTTTTGATATTTTAATTGTGAATGCACATAATATCTTAGTTTCAATTTTTTTAATATTTATTTTTTAGTTGTAGTTTGACACAATACCTTTATTTCACTTATATTTTTATGTGGTGCTGAGGATCGAACCCAGGGCCTCGCACATGTGAGATGAGCACTCTACCACTGAGCCACAGTCACAGCCCATCACAAATTTTTATGAGGCCCTGGACCAACAGAAATGGATTTTCAGCTGGGCATGGTGGTGCATGCCTATAATCCTACTGCTCAGGAGGCTGAGGCAGGAGGATCACGAGTTGAAGGCCAGCCTCAGTAACTTAGCAAGGCCCTCAGCAACTTTAGCGAGACCCTGACTCTAAATAAAATACAAAAAAGGGATGTGGCTCAGTGGCTGAGTGCCCCAAAAGTTCGAAAGCTGGTTAAAAAAAAGAAGAAGAAAAGAAAAAGAGATGCATTTCCCAAGAAAAGGAGACTTGAAAGAGTTCAAGGACCATCCCAGCGACCAGACCCCTTGGAGGACTTTCCCCTCTCTCTGTCCAGGATGATTTTCATTCTAAAAGTATGAGTTTGAGATCAGATTCCTTTCTTAAACACACATGTGACCCATGTGGCTAAACAAAGACTAGTTAAGATGTAAATTCCATTTGGCTTTGACGTGAGGATCATCCTCTTGGGCAGCACCAATCAATGAGAACTCAAGGACCTTTCCAGTTCCCAGGGGTTCCGCCCACAGCACGGCTCTACTATGTTGCCACATGCCTGCAGCACAGAGGGGAGAAATGGTCACTATTGTGTTTCAGTGGGGAAAAAAAATGCAGTCTCTGGTCCAAACAATTCACAGATTTGTCCAACCAACCCTGAGTGCCAGCACCCTCCATACACTGCTCTAGATGCCGCATCAGTGGAGGTGAGAGAGAAAAGTCTGCTGGGCACAGTGGCCCACACCTGTGATCCCAGGGACTCAGGAGGCTGAGGCGGGAGGATCTCAGTTCAAAACCAGCTTCAGCCAAAGTAGGCCCTGAGCAACTCAGAGAGACCCTGAGTCTAAATAAAATGCAAAATAGGGCTGTGGAGGAGCTCAGGGGTCGAGGGCTCCCCAAGTTCAATCTCTGGCACTCCTCACCCCAAAAAAAGAGACATAGACAAGAAACCAGAAGCTTTTATTTGGCCCTTTCTGTTATTAGGAGGCTCCAAGGCCACAGTCACAAGCTCATATAAATTGCAGGTTTCTGTAGCTGTCAGCCTTCAGGGAGACCATGGGACATGACTCTAGAGTCCAGCAGCTTAGAGGCGGTGGAGTGCAAACCCCCAGCTATCATTACTAAACTGGGTGGTCAATGGATGGGCCATTTTTTTCTGCAAATAATAATAATAATAATTATAATAATAATAATAATAATAATAATAATAATAATAATAATAATAAAAATACCATAAGTGCTGGGACTTGGTACCGTTGCCACTTAACTAAAGTTGACCTGACTGGAAAAAGGATGCTTGGTCAGGACATGGTGGTGCAGGCCTGTAATCCCAGGGCAACTGGAAGCTGAGGCAGGAGGACTGCAAGGTGGAGGCCAGCCTCAGCAGCTCAAACAGACCCTTTCTGGAATAAATACAAAACGGGCTGCACTGCGGATCCCGGGCAGCGCCCCTGGGTCAACTCAAGGCACCAAAGGAACATTGAGTCCTGGCGAATGCCAGGACGGTCCCTGTGCCCCCCCCCACCAAACCCGGTCCCTGCCCACCGCCCCTCTCGTGCTTTCTCCTGGCCCACAAACCCCGAGGCCGCCTGCTTGGCCAGGGTGCTCTCATGGAGCCCCAGCCCCTTCCCGTGGCTGTGCAAGGTGATGCGCAGCACCTTTGTGATGCTCTCCACCTCCTGGATCTTAAGGTGCCAGCCAGGAGACCAAGCCCACAGGAGTCACTACCCTGCGCCCACCCAGGGGTTACCAAGCGGCTGTTAGTCCGGCAGCTCACATGAGCCCACCTCCTAGTGCGCCCCATTGGAGGATATTGTAAAACCTCCACTCTCCATTGGCTCAGGCATGTGCTCATCGCAGCTGCCAGTAGAGCTCCGCCCACACACTTCCTGCTGTGTCTCTGGGTTGGCTTCCCTGGCAACATTACTTCCTGCTCCCTCTGCGGATGTGAGTATAGAAGGAAGGAGCCCTGAGTTTTGCTCCCTAGCTGAGGAGCTGAGCCCAGGGGGTGGGTGGCACTGAGGAGTGTTTTTCTGCATGTTTGTTTGGTGCTGGGAATTGAAACCAGGGGCTCTAAATCACTGAGCCCCAGACCCAGCCAATTTTTGTATTTTATTTAGAGACAGGGTCTCACTAAGTATCTTAGGACCTTGCTAAGTTGCTGAGGCTGGCCTCCAACTTGCGATCCTCCTGCCTCAGCCTCCAAAGCCGCTGGTATTAGAGGTGTGTGCCACCATGCCTGGCAACTACTCAGAATCTTAATAAATGAGTGAGAATTTATCAGAAGCAAATGGCACTGCACCATTTTTCAGATGAAGAAAATGCATCCAGAGGAAAACAGAACTTTCAGAGATAAATGAGCTCACATGGGGTTGAAGACACGCCTGAGATTCTGTCCAGCTGTGGGTTTTGCTGACCCCCATGTGATTTCTTTGTCCTCTCTAGTCTGACTTTTAAATCTAATTATTTTATTCTGATCATTGACATCATTATTGAGTTGATGTTTCCTTCTTTCCCTCTACTGCTTTACATTAGGAAGGTGGAGAACACATATTTACCATTTTAATTTTAATTTTGGAACATGGTAGACAGTCTACAAACCAGCTTCTAGATAAGACTTCTTATGAATTCAAAGAAGGTTCTGATCATTGACATTATTATTGAGTTGATGTTTGCTTCTTTCCCTCTACTGCTTTACATTATGAAGGTGGAGAACACATATTTACCATTTTAATTTTAATTTTGGAAAATAGTAGACAGTCTACAAACCAGCTTCTAGATAAGACTTCTTATGAATTCAAAGAAGGTTCTGATCATTGACATTATTATTGAGTTGATGTTTGCTTCTTTCCCTCTACTGCTTTACATTATGAAGGTGGAGAACACATATTTACCATTTTAATTTTAATTTTGGAAAATAGTAGACAGTCTACAAACCAGCTTCTAGATAAGAGTTCTTATGAATTCAAAGAAGGTTCTAGAAAACACGCCCCCTGAGTGTGCGCGTGCTCACACACACACAAAGACACACTGTTTAATCCATGCTCTTTATTTTTATACTATGGATTGAACCCAGGGGCACTTTACCACTGAGCCCCATCCCCACTCCTTTTTATATTTTATTTACAGACAAGGTCTCACTGAGTTGCTTAGGGACTCAATAAATTGCTGAGGCTGGCCTCCAGCTTGCAATCCTCCTGCCTCAGCCTTCCAAGTCACCGGGATGATAGGCATATGCCACTGTACCTGGCTTCAATTAAGTTTTTATTCACTAATCGGTTCTAAAAAGCCAGACCAATGCAATAAAACATACACAAGTAATCCTTTGGAGAACTACCTTCCAGAACTGTGTACTGGACAACCCATCTCTGCCATCTCTCAGTTTCTCACTCCCATCAACTTTCATCTTAAGTCCTTCCATCTCTCTTCTCTCCAGCCCAAGACTGAGGCCCTCAGTCACTTGGTTGCCAACTCTTCTACTCCATGCCTGTCTTGACCTCTTTCCCATCTGACCTTTGAACCCTGAAGCCCAGGGTAAAGCCTGCTTTTCCTACTGTATTGCTGCTCAGGAGGAGAAAGTCACCCAGTGTTCCCAGGGAGCCCTTGTATCATCATAGCCTCTGACCTCAGCTGAACACTCACAGCTGTGCAAGTGATGATCTAATGTTGTATTAGTTAGAATGTTTGTATAACTGCATAAACGGAGAGACTCAAAACAATGGAGGATAAAGCAAAATAGAAGTTTTTATTTTCTCAGTTGGGCACATTGGTGCACGCTTGTAATCACAGGGCTAAGGAGGCTGAGGCAGGAGAATCACCAGTCGGAGGCCAGCCTCAGTAACTTAGTGAGACCTAGTCTCAAAATAAAACATTAAAAGGGCTAGAGATATGGATCAGTAGTTAAGCACCCATGGGTTCAAGCCCCAGTACCAAAAAAAAAAAAAATTATGGCTGGCTGTAAGGGATTTCCAAGACAGAAAAGCAAAGCTCAGGACCCAATGGCTTGACTTAATTGTGAATTCTATGATATATTTAAAGAATGAACACAAACCAGGCAAGGTGGTGCACTTCTGTCATCCCAGCAGCTGGGAAGGCTGAGGCAAGAGGATTATAAATTAGAAGACAGCCTCAGCAAAAGTGAGGGCCTAAGCAACTCATTGAGGCCCTGTCTCTCAATAAAATATAAAAAAGGGCTGGCGATGAGGCTCCATGGATAAGCATTCCTGGGTTCAAACCCCGGTGCCAAAACAAAGAATGAAACCAAATGCATCTCAAACTCTTATCAAATAAATAAATAAAGAGGAAGATATGTTTTCTAATATGTTCCCATGAAGCCAGCATCATCCTGGTAACAGTATCAGGTAAAGATTCTACAAGGAAAAATGAAACAAACAAAGAAACCCAGGTCAATATCCCCGTGAACATAGAAACAAAATTTGTCACAAAAATCTTGTGTTAGTAAGCCAAATTCAGCGACAGCTTTTCTCATTGATTGCGATCTTAGGGAGGGATATCATGGATGCTCTACCATTGTGCTGTATCGCTCGCTCTCTTGGTGTTTCTATTTTGAGTCATTGTGTTACTAAATTGTGGAGGCTGGCTTCCAACTTGCTTGCCATCCTCCTGCCTCAGCCTCCTGAGCCACTTGGATGACAGATGAGCACCACTTTGCCTTGCTGGAATGAGATTCTGCTGCTGCATCAGACTTCCTCCACCTCTGATTCAGTGTGGCATTAGCAGATCTGTTCAGTTCTGGGGGTGACAGGGAGCTCATCTGGAAGCCTGACAGTCTGCTCTGAGATTGGTGTATGACCCACTGAGGAACACACAGGGTTAATGGCAATCTCTGGCAAGGTAGGTCCCCTCTGAGAAAAGAGAAATTTCCATTTCATTCCTGAAAGCATCTTTAAAGCCCAAATTCCAATCAAAGGGAAAAGTATAATAACTTCCTCTGGGCATTACCACCCTTTTCCAAATACTAATATTCCTTCACTTAACATGGCATTACAAACTGGCAAATCCATCATTTAAAAACATTGTAAATGGAAAAATGCATTAAATGCACCTAACCTACCAAATACCACAATATGCTATAGAGGACAGGTTGTTCAACCTTAATATTAGATCATGTGGCCCAAGATATGTTAAAATACAAAATTCAAAGTACAGTTTCTACAGAATGAATATCACTATCACACCATAGTAAAGCTGAAAAATCACATGTTGGACCATGCCAAGTCAGAGACAGTCTGCAGTTCCTGGTTTTACACTCCCTGGCCATGTAAAGCTTTCATTTTCCATGCCCTCTGTGGTTTCATAGGGCAAAGTGACTAGTTGTTGCAGCTGAGCTGATAGGTCAGTTCTGAGCCTAACTTGCCATCAGGACAAAACCCATCAATGCTTTTTTCCACTGGCTCAGAGTGACCCAGAATTCCCATCAAAAGGTCATCAAAAGGAGGGAAAGAAGTAAGCTGAGTCTAACAGAATCTAAACAGAAGGTCAACATGACAGAGGCAAAGTAAACATAATCCAGGCCCTGACTTTCAGGCCATAAATAAGACTCACAGATTTCAGGGAGATCACACCATCAGCAAGAAGCCAAATGACATGGGACACAGTCAGCACAGGATGATGACTGCTCCCTGGGAACACTTAGAAAGTTCACCACAGGGTTCAGGAGAATATGTAACTAGTCTTCAAGGTTAAGGTCAGGCAAACTCCCTCAGCATCAGCAAGAGCCAAGGACCAGCATGAGGAGCTGACGTTTTCCATGGTGTCTCCTGCTATCATACAGTTCCACAAGGGCAGGAGACTGTCCTGTGCATCCAAATACCATCTTGCAAAGAAGGAACAGAACTAATAAATCTAAGCATTTCTGGAAAGTGTTCAACCATCCAATACAGGCAACTGAGTCCAGCAGAGCCTAGATTCTGAGGGTAATTCTTTAATTTGACATAGTTGGAGACAAAGTCACACCTAACACTGCCTCTCTGAAGGCTGCTGACTACAACAAACCTGGCTGGTTTATTCTGTTTGTCTCATCTGGTAACTTTAGCTCTATAGAGAATATGGAGGCTCTTAAACTAGAGGAGTAGCAGGAAAGAACCAGAGCAGATGAATGTTGACCTTCTATATAATGACTCCAGGGCAGATTCTGTCCAAACCTTGTTGTTTCAAGATGCTTCCCCATGCTACCATTTTGCAGTTTGTAAAAGCTGACTAAATAAAGCTATGAAGCTGCCAAGAAAGGGCTGTGTGCTAGCACATGGACATATTGAAAACACACATTTTTAACTTTGGCCTGTCAACAGCACTTCACAGCACTTCACTTTCCCCCCCCCTCAGGACAAAAATAATGTTAGCTTAAAAACAGAAAATTTCTTGGCCCTCATAGGTCTAAAATTTTTAGAAAAAATAAATAGAATTAAATATCTGATGTGCAAAGGCAAAATAATCCCTGTTTTTCATTCACCTTTATAGAAATCTAGTTTGCAAGTCCCTTTGCTGTGATTTGAATTGACCTACTTGATGTAACATAGGCCAATTCCATTAGGCACCTGCCTGTGCATAATGATGGAAATACAAAAAACAAAGCAAAGCAAAACAATAAACAAACCTAGGTTCTATGGAAAAAATGTGAGGGTGAGATTCACATTGAATATTTAGTAATATTCTGATTTGTATCACAGATTGACATACTTTCAGATATTTTAAATTATTATTTACTCTTTTAAGTTTTTTTTAAAAAAGCATTTTCTTGGGTTAACAGCCAATAAATTTTATATCATATGCTATTTGGGAAATTTCAGAATTCAAGTAGTCAATCCTCATGTTGTAAGTAGCTATTTAGTATTTTATGGACAAATTTAAATATTTTCCCTGACCTAATCATTTTATATTTTCTTATTTATCTTCCTCATGCTCATAACATAAATGTATATACTACTATCTGTATGGAAGTGAGAAATAAGTATCTTAGTATTAACAAGAGTTTCTAAAATGCTCAGCAATGACTAGTATTGGAAATATTAGGCAAATATTTTCCTGGCTCCACCAACAGATGAGGTAAAAATGTTAAAATACAAAATTCAAAGTACAGTTCCTACAGAATGCATAACAGAGATTAGCTCATGCTAAGTCACAATGGGGTAAGGGTAGAATAGAAGTACTTTTGATTAGATAAAGGGGAATGAAGGCACATGAGTGCAGTCCATGTTCTGTGGAAACATAATCAATGGCATTGGCAAGGCCAAGAATTACAAGGAAAAAAGGAAGAATCAAATTAGTTCCATTTGTCTCCATCTACTTTTGTTATGCAAAAAAAATAATTGATACTGCATTCTCACTGCCATTTTTGATACAGTTGCAATCAAAGCAGTTTCCAATTTCCACTATCTCCAATGGGATCATCCATGCAGGTGACCACTTTCAGCTTCAGAGCTCACAATTTCAGCATCTGAGTTATGAACAAAGCAATCCTTTCCTGGAAAGGAGCATTTATGCAAGCACTTGGGGAAGTAGAAAAGAAAAAAAAAACTGATATGATATTTTAGTCAATTTCAACCACCTCTGCCAAGATCATGGCTCTGGTCTTGAGGCCTGCACTTACAGCCCCCATGACTGAAAGAATGAGAAGGTGCCAAAGAGGCTGGAAAGCAGCAGCATCTGAATGCTATGAGTCAGCTTTATCTATGGTCCATAGACTCCATGAAGAAACAAAATGTGGAGTGAAAGCTCACATAGAGATAGTTTTTTAGGTGCTGTTTTTTTTTATTTTTTAACATTTACCTGGATAAATGTGGAGTACAAAGTTTCTTAAGAAAGTTTTTGAAAAGAAAAAGTGAAAATTAATATTATAGCATGTCCTCATTTAGAATGCATATTCAGCAATCTGCTTTTATATGAGACATTCTAACTCTTAATTTTAGAAAATACAAATTTAATTTTGATGGCAACAATGTAAAGAGTCAAATCCAATTTTGTTAGAAATTTTACCTGTATCAATTGCACAGAAGATGGAAGAAGACCCTCATGGTTATAGAAAATACATGTATGTGACGGGCGGGGGGAGAGAAGTGTGTCGCATTTGACTGGGTAGAGAGAGGTGATGGGAGAGAAGGGGAGGGGAAGGGGGGATAGGAAGGGCAGCAGAATGAAATAGACACTAGTGTTGCTGTTATGTATATATATGGCTGTATAACCAATGTGATTCTGCAACCTGTACAATTGAAAAAATGAGAAATTATACCCCATTTGATTCAAATATATGATATGTCAAGACCATTGTATTGTCATGAGCAACTAATAAAAAAAATTAATAGATAATTTTAAAAATTGCAAGAATATGATTATTGTTGGACTGTGTCCATCCAAATACATCTCAGTAACAATGCCTTAGATATGAATTTCTGGTCAAAAGCTAAAATTGAGAGTTCTTCTTTTATGGAGAATTCAAATAAGTTAACTTATAACCCCTAATTAAAGAGGAAAATATTTTGGAGCAAATAGATGGCCATATTCAAGGCTTTAAATTTAAACTGATATTTAATTGTCAATTAAACATATCCTGAAAGTAAACAACAATAAAGTGTTTCTTAAAAAAATAATTTTACCTGTATCTAATGACATGAATTTTCTTAATTGGGAATACGTTTTACTTCTTAAAATCTATCAATTTGGGGGCTGGGGTTGTGGCTCAGTGGTACAGTGCTTGCCCCACATGTGTGATACACTGGGTTCAATCCTCAGAACCACATAAAAATAAATAAACAAAATGAAGGTATTTTAAAAATCTATCAATTTAAAAAAATTTAGTGGAGACATTGTGAGATGTTAACTTTTAAATAGTTTATGTTTCTTGAAATAAAAAGGTAAGGCATATCATGTGAGGACAACTCTATTAAATGTATACCTGGAACTTACCCTCAGGCTTTAAATGGGAATTCCAGAAGAATCACCACAAGCAGAGCTTTTAAAAATAAACTCTCAAAATGCAGTATATATACACAATGGAATATTACTCAGCCATAAAGAGAAATGAAATTATGGCATTAGCCAGTATATGGATGGAACTAGAGACTATCATGCTAAGTGAAATAAGCCAATCTCCCCCCAAAAAAGGCCAAATATTCTCTCTGATATGTAGATGCTAACTCACATTAGGGTAGGGGGAGAATAGAAATACTTTGGATTAGATAAAGGGGAATGAAGGGAAGGGAGGGGGAATGGAAATAGAGAAGATAGTAGAATGAATCTGACATCACTTTCCTATGTTCAAAGATGAATACAAGACCAATGTAATTCCACATCATGTACAACCAAAAGAATAGGAAGTTGTACTCTATTTTTATATGTTAAAATATATTCTACTGTCATGTATAAATAAAAAATAAATGAACTCTAAGAGCATTTAATTCTATGTTGAATGATAATACAAATCCATTACTATCACTACAATAAGTTTCTCTTCCAGTAAGAAACTCAAAAAAATCACTGACTCAAATATGGCCACAAGATCACTTGCCATGATGCTCAGCCCCTTTGAAACTGCCTCTCTGTCTTTGGTCACTGGAAACATCTGAACCTGCCCAGACTTCTCTACTCAGCCTTCCCAGTAGAGTTCATAAGACACCTTTCCTTTATTTGTCACAAAAGTGTTGCTAAGAAATACTTCATTACTTTTCATAAGTCAATAGAAAATAACACAAATACAGAAATAAATAAAATGCATGAGTATAAAAGAAAAAATCATACACATAAAACAGAAAACACATAAATAATCCTTCAGAAGAAGTACTGATGCATTAAACTTTGTAAATCACATTTCAGGAATGAACATGAAGTTTGGTAGCAATAGCAAGGAATATTTACTGAAACACACATTACATGCAATCAGAGTTTCAACCATAAACACTAAACCTAATCAGCTGAATGTTACTCTCTTAAAAAAAAAATAACTTAAATATGCAGTGAAAGTAATCTAAATATACATGGTGAATTTAGTACTACCATTCGTAAGTTCATAATGACTGCTTATCATATTATGAGCTGTTAACATTTTAAAATTATATATAATGGAAGTAGGTAGATTTGAAACTAGAAGACTTTTTCCTCTATATGTTTATAACTTCCAAATACTACTACAGGGAAGCCTGAATCATAACAGGTTTGTGTCTCTGCAGATCAGAAACACAATATACAAGCCCCTTGGGCTTCTTTAAAATAATTGAATTGACCCTTCAGTAAATGAATGGAAAAAACATGGCATATATACACAATAGAATATTACTCAGCAATAAGAGAATAAAATCATAGCATTTGCAAGTAAATGGATGGTGTTGGAGAAGATAATGCTAAGTGTATTTAGCCAATCCCCTCCAAAACAAATGCCAAATATTTTCTCTGAAATAAGGAGGCTGATTCATAGTGAGGTAGGGAGGGGAGGCATGGGAGGAATAGACAAACTCTAGATAGGACAGTGGGGTAGGAGGAGAAGGGAGGGGGCAAGAGGTTAGCAAGGATGGTGGAATGAGATGGACATCATTATCCAAAGTACACGTATAAAGACACAAACTAGTGTGAACATACTTTATATACAACCTGAGATATGAAAAAATTGTGCTGTATATGTGCAATAAGAATTGTAATGCTTTCTGCTATCACTTATTTAAAATAAAATTTTAAAAATTTAAAAAATAAAATAAAAAATTGAGTGTTTACTTAGTTATTATAATCTTTGCAAACCATTTTCTGGGTTTTTCTCTTATATCCACTCTTTCCTATCAATGTATCTGATATCTAGGCACCATGCTTGATTTTAAAGAGATAAAGAAACTCAAGCTACACTTAAACCCAGATCTTTGAAATATTACATAAAGGGAGCAAATACTCAACTCCAGACTACATCACCAATACTTACAAGGATGTACTTAGAAGGGGCAGAGCTCATTTTAAATTGTACTTCATGAATGAATTAGCTCACCTTTCACAGAAAAATCAGTCTACTTCTTTAGAATGTTTTAGAGAAATTTATTTTTTATTGTATTTATTTAATCCTCTGAACTACTATTTGTGCAACAGAAAAAGTAATTTACTCAATGACACTGGAGTCCTAAGATCAAAAGATACATCTCCAAAAAGCAAGTCCACAACTTCTTTCATACTACCTGGGAAGAAAATCCCTACTATCAGCACAGCCTTCCCCTGAATTCCTCTCATATGATGTCCCAGGAAGGTGCTCATTGTCCATCAGGCAGCCCTGGACTCTTTCCATCACAGAGATACTGTGTGGTGGCCTGCTGACTAATCCCAGTGGCTCTGACGTTGTCTCTTTTACTTATTGATATATTTCAGTTTTTCATGATCAGCTCACTGGAATAGTAACCTTTTCATAGTCTATTGTCATACTAAAAAGATTTGGTATAACTGGAAATAATGAATAGCTCCAATAATTCCATTCTGACTTAATTTCCTTTATGATTATTTACTGGGCAACCAATAAGGAAGAAATTTACCCAAAGAAAATTTTAAAAAATTAAAATAAAAAGAAAGATAACATGAAAAGTCCAATTTCTTCAATTTCATTAAAATGGAAATAATTAATTTTTGAGATACAGGAACCGAAATAAAGATGCAAGCTCTCTGAGGAAGGAGTAGAGACAACAGCTGACTCTTAGTCTCTCTGATTTAGACGTGCAAAGCCAAGGCCATGGCTACTGGACAGCTCTGAAGAGCTGCTGAAGGACACCCAGAGCAAGCCAGAAGCCAGCAGAGCATCACAGATGTCTGCAGAGAAAAGTAACATATGAAGGTTAGCACACTAGGAGAAGCTCTTCTTTCTCCTCTTTCTTTCTTCTCTCCTTTCTTTTTTAGTTAAGAGTTTAGAATTTGCACAATCTTGGTTATAAGCATATTAGTCTATGCCTGACAATAGACTAATAAGGAAAATAAAAGCCCTAGTTTCCAGTCTTTGTCATTATCCTATTATAACTATTCCCATCATGGTCAAGTCAAAGCCTTCAGTGTGATGTAACTGGAAGGCATGCAATCACTCACCATGGAACACTTCCATCTAACAGACACAGATGACACATAAACAGCCTGAAGTGCAGGGATCATAGAAAGACACCATAAAAAAGCAGAAAATGTGAGTTTTGATAATTGATTACCTGTATTTTTAATATGATTGGCTTAGTTTCACATATCCATAATTTAATTTTACTTTTTTTAATTTTTTTTATTTTTCCACAGTATTCTATAATACTTTTATTATACAGGTATCATATGCACACTTTGCTTTGAGGAATATTTACATGCAGGGAGTTCAATTCTAAACCTCCATTTTATCCATATCAAATATAACACACATTCACCTTACAGTGAATGAGCCTCACGGGAACAAGATGTGAAGTTCTTGCTTTCTGAACAGAGAGCCCCGATTAAACAGAATCTTTTGAACTAAGAACAAATCTCTGTATCCTCTTAATTATTCATATCCTGTGTACAGATTAATAAAATTGAAATACATGTTATGAATTATCCCACCACCATTAAAAGTTAATATTAAAATCGAATCCTATTTCTCAAAAACTTGTAAGAAGTGCACCAGTATTTACAGATCCCATTAAACTATGCATAAATAAAGTCTGTGCACTCAGCACACTGTTTCTCAAAATACAGAGCCTCCACAGGGGCTTGAGGGGTGACAGGCAGCAGCAGATACTTAGTGCCCACCCTTTTGAAGTTTACTTGAAAAATCAAGATCTGAAATAAATATGCAAACAAAACTTTCAGTTCCTTAAAGGAGCGTGTCATTCCAAAGAGTCACCCATTTAACGAGTTAACTTTCAAAGTTAAAAAAGAAAAGAGACAAAAGAAAAATGAAATTTCAGTAGGAATTGTTTCTACAAGTTTCCTACACTAGACGACCCCTCTGTGCACTGGTTTTGCATCAAAGTAGCACCTGTTCACTGGCAGTAGAGCACATGGTATCTTTGCCTCCTCCTGGAGGGCATCATCACTGAAGTAGGTTAATAGTCTGAGTATCATCAATCTGAACTTTCAACAGATAGGCACATGACTTCTTGTCTGCCCTGGGGAACTTATGAGAAGGTTCTAATACTCTGTAGCACCACTTTCAGAGGAAGGAGAGATGGGGTTCCAAAAAATAAATGCTGAACAAGTAAAAACAAAACAAAAACCAGTACTTGTCACCTTGGGATCATGTGTTCAAGGACAGACACTGCAGTGCTACAGAAGCTGCAGGGATCCTGGAGGACAGGTCAAGATCCTGCATGCCTCAAGTGACAGAGGACTTTGGATAGTTGGGTAAGACAGGTTGGAAACTCCTCCCCCAGCAAGAGTGCCTCCAGTCTGTCCCAGTGGAGATGGATTCCTCTGTCCATTCCCTTCCCACCCTGTGCTCACCCCCATTTTACTTCCTATGCTTCTCCATTTTCTCCAGGGTCTTGTTAGAATCTGCTGGACTCTGGTCTCTGGGGTTCATATACGATTTGTCTATGACAATTGTGGCTTCTTTGATGTAGTTCTGCACCCCAGACACAGGGGTACAGATGACCTGGCTGCAGAACCTGTGGATAATCAGGCAAAAATGAGACAAGTGCTTGTGTGGTAGTTTTCTAAGACCAGGGAGGGCCTGTTGTTGCCATTGGGTGCTCGGTCTTAATTGAGGGGGTCCGTGAATTCTTTACACACTTGCCAAGACACCCACAACATTATTCTTCCTTGTTACCATCTTGGTTTACCCTCCTAGGTGAGGCCTGGTTAAATATTTGGCCACTGGCTTACTAGGAAACTCCAGTTAACAGCCATATGCAAAGTACCAAGCCAAGTGAACAGCTTTTTGTTCCACCAAGGATGTCAGGGGGGTCACAAGAGCAGCTTTCTGTCTTCCAGCTGGAAGATTCAGCTCAGTCTTGTCCAACTTTTCCCACAATAATCAGCCATTTTTGGACTTTGCTTTCCTGAGAACACCTCCCAGCAGAGAGGCATTTAAGCATTCAGAAGGTGACAATTGCCTCTGCACTTCAGCCACAGCCACTTATATTTGGACCTGGAGCTGAAGAGAGATAGTCTTCCCAGAACCGAGCAGAAGACTTCATGGGATTCATCAGGGCTACCACTAGATCCTGCTGACAGGGGACACCCAGGGGGTTCTTAGCCATGGAAAATGGGACTTTTGCAGATTACAGACTGATCAGGCCCAAGCAGTGGGTTGACGTTCTGCACCTCTTCCATCTGGTGAGCCATGTAGTGGAGCCCCAGGTACTTTGCCAGACCTGCAGTGTCCATTGCACGCCATCGGATAACAGTAGGTCTGAGCAGCTATAAGCATCCCCGAGGGCGCCCACAGCACCTCCCTCTATCCTATAGAGTTGGGGAAGCAAGCCAGCCAGGCACCCTAGGTGCAAAGGCAGGACGGCCCCCTCCTGCCTCTGGTGGCCAGACCAGGACTGTTGCTGGCTGCTGGTGGCCACAGGCTGGTGCAGGGGGCTAATGGCTGTAGCATAGGCTTTGCTGAGATGTGAGTAGGGATCCACCAAATGAGTGTAAGCCAACTGCTGGTAGGACAGTGGAAAGTAGGGTAGTGGCTGGTATTCAGGGACTCTAGTGTGGGACAGCAGCCAGGTGGAGATGTAAAGATGCTGCCCTGTGGTTAGGTGGGAGATGCAGGAGTGGGGGCGGGGATGAGTCCTCAAAGCCCTGAGAGAAGATGTTGCAGTAATTCACTTGCAGGTCAGCATGGGAAAAGAAAGAAGAAGAAGAAGCATAGCAAGTGAAGCAGCAGCAGAAAAAAAAAAGTCCTTTATTGTGTACAAGCAATCTTTTTATAGTATTGTGAACAAAGAAGGCAGCCTTCCAACATCAATAAATCAGGTCTTTCAACTAATTAAACATAGCACACAGAAGTTTTACTTTCTAATCAGAAGTGACCCGCTTCTCATGGCTAATCTACTCTCGACCTGGAGTATGCTGAGCTCTGCTCTTTGTTAGAACAGATAAAAAATTTTTCTCAGCGCCCTCCAAGCCCACTTGGCAGAACATCCCGTTTGCAGGCAAGCTCTCCCAAGGACAGCAGACACCTCGTTTTCAAGCATGTCTGTTGTTACCTATCTAAACCTTGAAGGAGCCTCTCGTTTGCGAGCAGGCCCTCCCAAGGACAGCAAACATCTCGTTTTCAAGCATGTCCGCTGTAACTTTATCTAAACCTTGAAGGAGCCCCTCGTTTGCGAGCAGGCCCTCCCAAGGACAGTAGACGGCTCGTTTTCAAGAATGTCCGCTGTTGCCTTTCTATGTCTCGACAGACTATCCTGTTTGCAGGCAAACTCCATCAAGGACAGTAATAGTAATGCAGTCACATCTGATTCTCTACATCTCCCTCCTTTTGTTTTTGTAAATGAGCCACAGCAGAAGCGATAAGGGAGGTTTCATGTTTCAATTGCCTTCTCTTTTTCCAGCGTTGGAAGACTATATACAAAACAAAACACAAACAAGAATTGTTAAAGTGTTACCTAAAGAAGCTGACAACAAGGTAGAAAAATGACTTAAAGGATTTAAATTAGCAATACTTGAAGATAATTTTTGTAAAATTTCAGATCCTGTTAGTTCAGGTAATGTCTTACTAAAGGTGTCCATAATAGTCTTTTCTAAATTCATAATTTCTAAAGTTAAATTCTGATGTCCATTTAACCGTCTTCTAACAATTTCCCAGGAATCACTGGTATTATATGGCACAGGAGTCACACAAATATGAGAAGAATTCCAGTCACACTTCAGTACACTTCTGGTAGCCAAGATAGTCACTTGATCACCAAGCCAGGAAACAGTATGTTGTAAATTGATCACATCTGTAGCCAATTGAGAGTCTAAGTCCTTTTGTTGTTGGCACAATAAATGAGCATCTTGATGCCATGTTCTCATGAAATCCGCAGTTTGAATGCCTTGATGTAAAGCAATGCCAGGTACTGCAGCAGTGGCAGTTACAGAAACAACTGCAAGGATTGAAGCTACAACTATTCCTATTAATCGTCGAGAGCGATGTAACAAAACTTGAACAGCATTGTACAAATAAGTAACAGACAATGAATCAGACCAAGGACGAATCAAATTAACAGGCACCCACAATTCTGTGCAAGCTTTAACAATAACTAAAGAATAATTATTAATTTCTATTAGTTCTATTTACACATTGAGTAAGATAACAGTCTATACATGATATTGTTCCCCAAGTTACATTCCATTCCCAGTTTCCAATCATAAGAGAATACGGGAATTTAACACATGCAGAAGCAAAATAAGTCAGATTATTATGTAGATGTACTTCAAAAGGAGAGGAACGGGACACATCTAACGTGAATTTTCCAGTCCATACAGTGAGTTTCCCAGATACTGCCCATAATTTCCATATATCCCCTTGAATATTGGAAAACTTTATATGCTGTAACATTGGAGGGACCAAAGCATAATGTTGCATTTTAATTGTCTCATTACCCCAAGCATTTATTGTTCCATTATGTCGATGCCATCCTAAAGTACGATTTGACCAACTTTCTATAAATTCAGAATGATCAGGACTCCAATCAACTATAGTAATATTTTGATATTTGACTACTGTTTTAGGGTGATGATCACAGCATTTTTCCCACTCTAAATGAGTTAAAAAGGTTTCAAAATATTTAGCTGATCATAAAGGAAGATGAGTTCTGACAAAGCATTCTTCAGATGATAGGGATGATTGATTAACATATACACCAGAGGTATTAAATCCTCGGGAAGATATCATGACAGTAAAAACAGCAGTAGAATAACTACGATAATTAACTCCCCAAGTATTATAGGAATGAGTTTCATTATGTGCTATAAGAGGCAAACAGAAAGAATGAGCCCCTATACACAATGGGACTCCTTCAACAGCTATAGTTATATTTGAAATATTATACAGATTTTTATGGAATGGAATATCTTCAATTCCCCCACATACAGGAGTGGGAAAAAAATTAGTATTATTAGTACACACACAAACTTCAGGTTCTCCCCAGGAAACACTGCGCACCAAAGGAGGGTTAGGAACATAGGCCCAATAAGCAAAAGAATGAGCAGAAACTATACTTACCTGGCAATTAATAATGGCAAGCATAGCTAAAAAAAGATTAAAAGGATTTAAAGGCTGATTTGCCTTTTGAAGAGTTTTTTCAGCTTCTTGAGTCAACTTTTTCATCTGTCCCCATGTTGGGGGGTCTGCTGTTCTCATTGCCATCGTAGAAGTTTTCTGCATTGCCAGTTCCTGAAATTGTCTGACAAATGGGTCGCTCATTCTGCAATTTGATAAGTCTTGAAGGTACCCAGAAAGGTGTTTTACCTGTAGAAATAAGAGCAAACCCCCTTCCCATGTGGTGCAACAACCCAGAAATCCATTCTTTATTATCATCCCTGTACCATATAGGTATTTCCGATTTTAGAAATAATGGCTGAGATTTAAATGTTGAGAAATGTTGCTGAGCTGCAGGAACCTCGGAAGCTGACCAGACATTTAAAAAATTTAAAGTTAGTAAAGTTTTATGGATTATATTTTGAGGTGAATAAGCCATAGCCATATCCCCCCTTTTTATTTTTAATATATATTCTCTTAACGTACGATTAGCCCTTTCTATAATAGCTTGACCCTGACTATTATAAGGAATGCCAAATGTATGTGTAATGTCATACTTTTGTAAAAATGAATGTAATTTTTGTGATGTATATGCAGGTGCATTGTCAGTTTTAAGTTCTCTAGGAATTCCCATGGTAGCAAAACAAGATAATAAATGAGAAATGACTGCATCGGCTTTTTCTGAAGATAATGCTGTGGCCCTTTGAAAATGAGTATGAGTGTCAATAGTATGATGTACATATCTTAGTCTTCCAAATGACTGAATTATAACAACATCCATTTGCCAAAGGGCATTAGGATGGAGTCCCGATGGATTAACACCAGGAGGACAGTATGGAATATTAAAAGGAGCACATGATGAACAGTTAGCTACAATTTCACGTGCTTGTTTTTGAGTTATTTTTTTATTTTTTGTAAAGACCTTTAGTGTTAGTGTGATGTAAAGCATGTTCTAGATGAGCCTTTTGTAAGGGGAATAATAGCTGATCAATATTTTGATTTCCTCTAGATAATGGTCCCGGGAGTGTAGAATGTGCTCTAATATGAGTGAAATATACTGGAATGGTTCTCTGTAACAATAATCTTTGTGTAAAAGCAAATACTTTTTCAATAACAGTCCTAGGATTAATAGGAAGGCTAACTGAAGGTAAATGTGTACACACCAAAACTGCATACTGAGAGTCAGAAACAATATTAAGAGGAACATTTGAAAAATCTAATAAAGCTAAGGTAATAGCCCATAATTCAGCAGGTTGAACAGAGGAAAACTCATGAGGATATACTTTAGAAGCTATGGGAGTCCAATATCCTGCTGAAGTTTTGTTAGTATCAGTAAAAACAGTAATACCGGAAAGAGGAATCAAAGAAATAGGGTTTACTAATATCATAGAATGTTTTCTAAAAAATTCAAAGACTTTGGATTTAGGATATTGAGTAGTTAGAGCTCCAGAATAACCAGCTAAAGCAATTTGCCAATTATCATTCAATTGTAAATTATAAGAAATTTGTTGCTGAGTTATTTGAGTAATTATTTGATTTGGCTCTCTACCACTCAATTGTAACAATCTAGATCTACCTTTAATTATTAAAAAGGCTAGTTTATTCATATAAGTAGTTAATCGTATATTATACTTATTAGGTAAAAAAATCCATTCTATTATATGATCTTTTTGAGTTAGTGCTCCAGACGGGGAGTGAGGAGTATGGAAAAGAATTAATTGTACAGATTTTTCTAAGTCTATATAAGACAAATATCCTTCATTTAAACGTTGTTCAACTAAAGTTAACTCTTGAGATGCTTGTTTAGTTAAAGTTCTAGGACTATGTAGTTCAGAATTACCTTCTAAAGTAGCAAATAAATGCTGCAATTGATAAGTAGGGATTCCTATAGTTGAACGAATCCAATTGATATCTCCCAGTAATTTTTGAAAATCATTAAGAGTCTTTAAATTATCTTTTCTTATTTGAACCTTTTGAGGCTTAATTTTTTGTTTATCCAAAACAAATCCTAAATATGAATAAGAAAAATCAATTTGCACCTTCTCTGGAGCTATTTGTAATCCAAATTTAGATAAAGCTTTTAGAACTGCCTTATAAAAACGGTCACGTTCAATGTTAGTAGGGGCTTCTAATAAAAGATCATCCATATAATGATATAAAATATAATGAGGAAATTGTTATCTAGCTGGTTCCAAGGCTCTGGAAATAAATTCCTGACATAATGTAGGACTATTAATCATGCCTTGAGGTAACACAGTCCATTGATAACGTTTAGCAGGTTGATGATTATTATATTCAGGTACTGTAAAAGCAAATTTTTCCTTATCCTTAGGTTGGAGAGGGATTGTAAATAAACAATCTTTTAAATTGATAACAGAAATTGACCACTTATTTGGAATCATAGCAGGAGAGGGAAGTCCTAATTGTAATCCTCCCATAGGTTTAATACATTTATTAATTTCCCTTAAATCTGTCAATAAACGCCATTTTCCAGACTTTTTCTTAACAACAAATACAGGGGAATTCCAAGGTGAAGTGGAATATTCAATATGTCCCGCCTGTAATTGTTCAGTAACTAATTGTTTTAATGCCTCGAGCTTTTCCTTTTTTAAAGGCCACTGCTCAATCCATATAGGAGTACTGGTTAGCCAGGTTAATGGCATAGCTCGAGGGGACTGAACAGTGGCTACAAGTTTTTTGAAGGAATATTAATGTGTGCTCCAAGCTGAGATAAAATATCACGGCCCCAAATATTAATTGGAACATTGATTATGTAAAAGGCTGTTAAAAATCCGATATTCTCTAAGGTATGACATGATAAAGGGCCAGAACTGATCCACACATCTGTTATTGCCCCTAACCCATTTAATGTTATTTGACATTTTTGTTTAGGCCATTCTTGTGGCCATTGTCTTATAGAGATAACTGAGACATCAGCTCCAGTATCTATTAACCCTTCAAAATATTTTCCTTGTATAATTAGAGTTAAAGAGGGTCTCTGATCAGTAATTAAGGTTTCCCAAAATATGTTTTTTTCTGTATTATTAAATCCTCCAGTCCTTGATTGATTTTTAGAAGGAAATTGAAAAAAAGGCAACAGCAAAATCTGCGCTATTTGTTCTCCTCTGATCAAAGAAAGGGTTTGAGTAGAATAAGCCATGATGAAAATTTCATCTGTAAAGTCAGGATCAACAATGCCAGGAATAACATGAATGCCTCTTAAGGCAGAACTACTACATCCAACAATTAATCCAAAACTCTTAGAGGGAAGAGGTCCGAAAACACCAGTCTTTATTTTGTAAATTCCACCTCCAGGAGATATCAAGACATTTTCATTAATTGGTAAGTCAGCAGCAGCACTTTGTTGAGTAGCCACATAAAGATTATCAATAGTTAACTTAGCACTATCCTGGGGTTGTTTGGTGGGTGACCCAACTTGAGAGTCACAGATGCCCGAAAGAAATGAGAAATGATCCCCGCTTTATTTATGGGCCCCAGGGATGACGGCCCAATGAGCAGTTTCCCGACGGGGGCAAAGGGTTTCCATCTTTATCTGTCTTAGAATAACATTCATTTGTCCAATGTTTGCCTCGTTTACATCGTCGGCAAACTGCTGTAGGTTTCCTTTTTGCGCTGGGAGATATACTATTGTTACTATTGTTATATTTTTTCTTACAATCCTTTTTAAAATGACCTGCTTTACCACAGTTAAAACAGGTTCCTGATTTATTGGGTTTAAGGGTTCCTTCCATGGCAGAAGCAAAAACAGAAGCTTGATGTTCAATTCCTCCCACTCCAGCACAAGCTCTCACATATTCACTTAATGAGGCATTTTGCCCTTTTAATGGCCCCAAAATACACTTACATTCAGGATTTGCATTTTCAAAGGCCAATGTTTCCAATAATACCTTTGCTATTTGATCTTGACCTACTGCCCTCATTACAGCAGTTCGCAGTCTGGCAACAAAATCAGTATAAGGTTCAGTAGCCCCTTGTACAGTTTTAGTAAAGGAAGGTTGTGCTTGACCAATGGGTATCACACGTCTCCAAGCTCTTAAGAAAACCTGTAGAACTTGTTGAAGATCTGGATCTGTATATTGAGCCTGCTCTCTATAGGCACAGTAATTACCCTCCCCCATTAACTTATCCTCCATAGGTCCCAGGGGATTTTGAGCCTCATTCTCTCGAGCTTGTTTTCGTGCCTCATCTTCCCACCAACTTCTCAATTGTAACCACTGAGATCCCTCCAAAACTGTTTTGGCTAATGCCTCCCAATCCAAAGGAATAAGTAGTTTAGAAGTTCCCAAATTTTCTAACATACCTAACACAAAAGGAGACTGAGGGCCATATTGAGAGACTGCAGCTTTTAAATCCTTAATAAACTTGTATTCCACTGCAGTATAGTGAACATCAATCATTTGGGGATTTTGAAGGTTTTGTTGTCTAGTTATAGGAAACCAATGTGGTGGATCAACAAATCCACCAGGGGGATCTGCAAGATCATCATCATCATGTATCATAGTAAAAGGAAATGAAAAACGTTGTTGTTCTCTACCCACATCAACTCTATACCTTGTCACTGGAAAGAGAGAAGCATTAGAAGGAGTAGTAGGTTTAAGAGAAGACCTTTGCTTCTTTAATTTCATTTTTTCCACAAAGGCCTCCATAATTTCTTTCAAACTAGAGTCACTATCTGAACTTTCTGAATCTTCCTCATCACCCAGATCTGATTTAGGAGAGTCATCTATAGTATCACAAATATCTTCCTTGGGCTCCATTTTGTTAACCTTATTATCAGATTCTGATGTATTAACTTGATTTTCACAAAGAGAGCCCTTATCATTATTGCTTTCTAATAATTGTAATGCCTGAGTAATAGTGCTACTCAATGTCCAAATCTTTAAAAAAATAACATTTCCAGCCTGATGCTGTTTACGGAGCTCTTTCTGAACCAATTTCCATTCCCCTAAATTTAACTGGACCTTTGTTTGATACTGAAACCAGTGACAATGACATTCTATATTTTTAAATAACTCCTTGAGTCTCTTATGAGATGTTTTCACACCTATGGAATATAATAATCCTTGTAGTAACTCGACATATTGTTCCTTTAAGGACTGGGAGTTTCCCATGTTAGTTCTGAAAGTTCCCCTAAAGTTTCTTTCAACCTGGGGCAAAGCCTTTCGATATTTGTTAGTTCTGAAAGTCCTCCTAAAGTTTCTTTCAACCTGGGGCGATACCTTTTGATATTTTGTTCATCCTGAAAGTCCCCCTTTCGTTTTCTTAACCCGGGGTGTTTACCTTTTCGGTGCTGGATCCTGCTGACTACGCCAAATGTTGCAGTAATTCACTTGCAGGTCAGCATGGGAAAAGAAAGAAGAAGAAGAAGCATAGCAAGCGAAGCAGCAGCAGAAAAAAAGTCCTTTATTGTGTACAAGCAATCTTTTTATAGTATTGTGAACAAAGAAGGCAGCCTTCCAACATCAATAAATCAGGTCTTTCAACTAATTAAACATAGCACACAGAAGTTTTACTTTCTAATCAGAAGTGACCCGCTTTTCATGGCTAAACTACTCTCGACCTGGAGTATGCTGAGCTCTGCTCTTTGTTAGAACAGATAAAAAATTTTTCTCAGCGCCCTCCAAGCCCACTTGGCAGAACATCCCGTTTGCAGGCAAGCTCTCCCAAGGACAGCAGACACCTCGTTTTCAAGCATGTCTGTTGTTACCTATCTAAACCTTGAAGGAGCCTCTCGTTTGCGAGCAGGCCCTCCCAAGGACAGCAAACATCTCGTTTTCAAGCATGTCCGCTGTTGCCTTTCTATGTCTCAACAGAATATCGTGTTTGCAGGCAAACTCCATCAAGGACAGTAATAGTAACGCAGTCACATCTGATTCTCTACAAGAAGATCTGGGCACTGGGTTCCCAGGGTGTTCAGAAGCAACATCTCAGGACATCCGGTCTTAAGCCAGATAAGTTCAAGCCTGTGCTCCACAGGTAAGTCAGCTTGCAGCAAACACCGTGCGAAACGTGCTTGCTCATCAGCTGCAAATGTTGGAGTTATAATTTAATTTTAAATAATGACTATATTTTAACACTGATTTGTAAAACTCATGAAAAGTTAATGATTGGCTCTTGCTAGCTGCTGAAAATTTGTTCTAGCACACGACTCAATGGGGACATATTAGAAGGATTTTCTTTAAAATCAGGAAGATGACTCACTGATATCACTGCTTCTGTTATAATTGTACCAAAAGTTCTATCAGTAAACAGAAGAAAATTTAAAAATGAAGACCATATAAACTGAAAAGAAGAAAAAGCAACTGTTAGAACTTCCAGATGATGTGACTGCATAGATAGAAAATTAAAAAATGAAATGATCGCTTAGCTATTAGCTCAATATTCAAAAACTAATTCTATATGGGAACACTAGCTATACTTACAAAACAAGAGAGAATATCAAATAGTAACAAAATATACTGGCTTCTAAGAGTGCTTCCTACATAATGATGCAAGTGTTTATGGGGATCATTATAAAAACTGTGTTGGGAAATGGGGTTGGGCTACCTAAATGCAGTCTGCAAGAACCACAAGCAGGAAGACTCCATATTTTTAAGGTATCCTCTTCCCTAACTTGAGTTCACTAGAAGCCCAATTGAAAGCCCAGGAGGTTGTTCATGAGACTTGAAGGAGTGCCCCACATGGCTCAGGGTTCTTAATCCAGGGGAATGAAGGGAAGGGGCTATGCAAACATGAGTAAAAGACAATTATATCTTTGTCTTCACTAACCTCTAACTAAACTCAACATTTACTTCAATGACAGAAGTAGACAGGCCACATAGGTTCAGCATGCCCTGTGCATTTATTATCAATATAAATTACAGATTTTTGGTGATAACTGCATAGTTGGAAATGTTTGTGTCTCTCATCTCTTCAAAGTAATAGTAGTTATTAAGTTCACCACCAGATTTTGTTCTTTTACATGCTAATTAATAGCCAAGGATGCCGATCATATTTACATTTCTAGTATTCTCATTACTGCACTTTAATAATTGCTTTTCTTTGTAATCCCAGTTGCAAATGTTCTGCATCTTCTAGCATTACTCTGAGAAGGTGCTCATTAGCTTCAGCAAACTGCAGAATTGATTTGTTCTTGGTACAAACACACACACACCAAAAAAAAAAAAAGTTGAAGAAGCCTTAAAGTGGTTGGGTGTTACTTAAACATTATATTACTGGGGTATTATGAGCATTTCAATGAATTCTCTTTGGGCTTTGCTACCTGAAGTGTTACCATGGCAATTTCTCCAATGCCACCATTTTAGCAGTCCAGTCAGAGTCATTCATATTTTATGCAAAGGGGATTCCCCATTGGTGGGGGGCAAGTGAGGATTAACCCATGAACTGCTTAACATAAGGGCCTGCTCCCTTTCCCAGTTGCAAATGTTCTTGCATCTACTAGCATTACTCTGAGAAGCCAGTGGGGGTGGGGATGAGTCCCAGCAGGCCTTCGTTTATGAGTGTCCACTGACCATCATGGCCAATGGCTCCCCCTGTAGTCACCTCTGCACACATTTTTTTCTCACCACTATGGTGTCTCCCTCCCCTCCCCTCCCCCAACAGAAACCTTAGCTTGCTGAGGACCAAGCACAGATTTGAGAAGCAGAGCAATCAGGGAGCATGAACCAGTTGACTAATCTTGGGATGTTCCTCTGCCTCAGCCTTCTCACCTATACAGTGGAGAGCACACAACCAACAGGATTGCTGCTAGGATGAAAAGCATTTGTGTTATTTTCTTTATGGTGAAACAAGTCATCACATATTAAGACCCTACAAATAATCCTGTGAGGACAGTTTCCTCAGGTTATGATTATTTATAATTTCTGTAACCTCCACATCCAATTTGAAATACAATAGTAGGAGAGAGGTATTCAGAGTGCCAAACACATTCATTCATACCCCAAAGCTTATTATTAAGAAGAAAAAGAAAAAAATGGGCACAATAGTGCATGCCAGCAGCTCAGCAGACTGAGGCAGGAGGATTATGGGTTCAATGTCAGCTTTAGCAACTTAGCAAGATCTTAACCCTCTTAAGAAGACCCTGTCTCTAAATTAAAAAAAAATAAATAAAATAAAAACGGCTGGGGATGTGGTTCACTTAACCACAGTGCCCCTGGTTAAATTCATGGTATCAATAATAATAACAACAATAATAATCATATTTTAATATCTTTATTTATTTATTTATTTTTATGTAGTGCTGAGGATTGAACTCAGGGCCTCACACGTGCTAGGTAAGCACTCTACCACTGAGCCACAACCTCAGCGCCAATAATAATATTTTTTTAAAAAGAAAAAAGAAGTAACAACTTTTATAGTATAATATTTCCTTGGGAAGAACAATCTGATACTTTTTAAAACATGATCATTTTCTTTATAAACCTTACTGGAAGGCCTTAAAATTAGCTATTTTAGTTGATTCCTGAGGTCACTGTGAAATCCTATGATCAAAACAAGGTGCCCTGCTGCCTCTGACCCACTCAGACAACTGAACTTAAGGTTGCTAATGTGAATTTCCAGGGACACCAAATAAAACACAGACACACACTCTGCATTTAAACAAGCTTCAGGATGGCTCCACCGCTCTCAGCCTCAAGCTCCCCAAATGGGAGAGCAAGGGAAAGTCAGGAGAGGCTGGCCAGAGAGAGGGAGCATGTTTGGAAGTGGGCTTTTATTGGGAGGACCGTCATTCTTAGAAAGTCCATTCCAAAAAAAGGTCAGGAAGGGCAGGGTTACAAAGGACAAGTGAGTGTAATTCTACCCAAGAGGCTGCAGGATGACATTTCTATGTCTGAAGACATATCCTCAACTTCCTGGACCAGGGCAATATCCAGGTCACTACTAGATGTAGTGATGGTCAAAGCCTCTCTGCTCAGGAATGAAAAAAAAAAGTCATTCAGAGTAACCTCCCACAGTGCCCACCTCCTGTGAGGACCTGGAACAGGAGCATCTCTCTACCTATGCACTGGGACAGTGCATTTCCTGCACTTCTGCATCTTTCAGCTAATTGACATACACACAAGGTGAAGTCTCAAATACCCTCAGAAATCTTCACTCCTTGCTGTTTTCAATATGAACTGTTCTTTCTTTTATACTATTATGCCTGAAGAAAAAGTTGGTAGGATCAAATATCATTTTGATTCTCTGACATCATTATAAAATATGCATTTTTCTTAACTGAATATTATTCTTATAAATAATCTGATAAATAATATGTCTATAAGAAACAGATAAATCTTGAAATGCTTCAAAGCTACAAAAATTATTCAAAGAAATTTTTAATAGGTGAGATGATAGAACAATTGTGAAGAGCTATAACTTAGGAGAAAACAAGCTGAGGGCAAATAGTAAGCTTATAAGAATGAACATAAAAGAAAATACATTTCTCTGCATAATAGTCACTCATACATGAGAATGATTCTGCAAAGTTATCTCAATTTTTGAATGCATTTATTTCTTCATAGGTATGACATACTCAAGGTTGTATTTCTAAAAGAAGCTGAAAAATTGGGCTGGGGGCATAGGTCAATGGTAGAGTGCTTATCCAGCATGAGTAATATGATGGGTTCCATCTCTAGCACCACAAAAGAAAAATTTTTATTTGTGATGTGTTTTATAGAAAAACTAAAGACATCACAAATGTATACAATTGACTCTGATTAAGATCAGATTGCTAGGGATATCCTCCTAGGCAATCTGATGCAACAAATTCATATTTATGAAACACTAAACCATATCAAAAAGCCATTTTAATCAATAGCCTGTTGTTTGTCATGCCATAATAACAACCTTAGACTGAGATAATAAAATAGTACTTCAGCTTCTAATTTTAAAACTTAAGACACACTCATTCTTATGATTTGGATATGAGCTACCCCAAAAAAGCTCATATAAAATGAAGGAATGTTCACAGGTGAAATAATTAATTATGAGAGTCATAACCTAATTGGTAGATTAATCTATTTGAAAGACTAATGATTTAAATAGATTACTGGGTGGTAACTATCAGCAGGTGGGGCACCACAGAAATAAACAGGTCACTGGAGCAAGCCTTTGGGAATTATATTTTTGACCTGGCTCCTGGATGTCTGTCTGCTACCCCTCTAATGTGAGGTAAACAAATTTTCTCTGCCACACCCTTCTGCCATGGCAATGTCCTGCCTCAACTCAGGCCTACAGCAATGAATGAATGAAGCTGACTCTGGATCTCTGAAACTTTGAGCCCAAAATAAACTTTTCCCCTTCTAAGTTGTTCTTGACAGGTCTTTTGGTCACAGCAACACAAAGCTGACTAGTATACACACATACAAAATTATATATATTTATTTTTTCCCAGGTGAATTTAGAAATCTGGAACCTCTTACAGTTGGGCAAAATATAACTGACTCACTCCTCCCAATCTAAATGAACAATATGACAGTTTTCTAGGCCCTTTACCTCTTTCTAAAACTATTTAATCTATTCTTCCCCTCAAATGAAAAACAACTTCACACTTTTTTGGTTAACTACAGCCCCTCGGTAATACATTTGCTCTTACTTTCCAAATTCTATGCAAACACAATTGTATATAAGTGATGTCTTTGGGGATGAATAATCTTCTGAGCTAGATTAAATATTCTTCAAAAGAGAATATGTATTTCATTCCTCAACACATCATAATGAAACCTATACCCTGGACTGTAAAAGAGAATGTATATAAACTCCCCTGGAGGTGGACTTTGACTCTACTTGGTCCTTACACATTAACTGCTGGAATGTTAGGAGGTTCCAATGCTTAAGACCCGCAGACACACAGTGACTCTCCTCTGACTCTGGACTTGGGCCAATGTCTGGATTCAAAGAACCTATAAATATCTGGGATCATTTCTCTGTTGATAAGAGTGATGTCTGGAACTTTTCTTTGGATCCAGGAACCCCTGTTCCTAGTGCCTAGTAACACATTAAAGCCTCTAAGAATTTGTGAACATCAGGGTCCACCTACTCACCCTTCCCAAGTTTGTACTCACTCTTCCCAGGTTGCACTCACCCCACATAGCTGGCCCTTAATTCACCATCATAAAGATTCCCATAGTGTCTTTGCTAGATTATACCTAGTTATGAACTTTACCAAGTGTACTGGAGTACTAGACCATTTTTAACCCCCAAATATACACAGTAGAAAGAATGCAGATACCCCTTAAAACTCACAGTGCATTCCAAGCTCAGAAACTTTGCATGCAGAATCCTTGAATGCCTAATTTCCCAACCTCACCTCATCCCCATCTACCTGTTCCCTCATTTGCTTCTAAACATGTCAGCAATGGTTCCAATTTTTCACTGTCAGCAACCACTCTACCTGGGTATATGTCTGTCACCATTTTGCATACCATGAGCTTCAACAGCTCTGCCATACTGCCTAATTCCATGACCCTCAGAACCCAGTCCAAAAAAATATGAAAATAGGGAAGGAGAACAGGGATGATTTGGTATCTTTTCTTCTTTCTGTTAAAAAGAACATGGATATATCTTTGATAAAACAAAGAAAAGGCACACTGCCTAATTTATTTATTTTACACATACAAAGGGTTTATTTCTAGCTAGTAGCATCACCCTAATTAGGCTCTTTTGTTTTTACTTCTGCACTCCTTTTTCCTATTATAACAATATATTCATGGATTATTTCATAGGTTTGATTTATGCCCATTACATTAACCCACAGATGTGTCATGAATCACTATGTTGCCTGTGAAATTATTCCTCACTGTTTGAAAATTCACTTGTAAATATAAATCTAGTGGTAACATTTCAAGAACAATTTCCATTCAGTTTAGAGTTACAATACAGTTAATAACTACCCATCAATTAAAACTATTATTAAGCTGCATTTCATATAAATGAAAACAATAAGAATAGTGTTTTTAGATCACAGTATTTGTGAAAAGCCTTACAGAATTATTATAAAAATATTGAATTATAAAATTAGTGTCTTCCAAATACTGAAATTTTAATAGCAGAGGACATTTATTTGGACAGGTACTTGCTACTAAAAAGAGTTTCCTGTGTAATATCTGGTTTTAAACTTCCAGAAAATCTGGGAGAACACACAAAACCTGCTTTTAAAAAAAGGCTTCCTCTTTACGTACATACCTATTGATTCAGTTAAAAATGAAAACTCTGATTTAAACCACTTTACAGGAAAAAATATTAAAACTTCTCTTGAACCAGCTGACATGTTTATGAGATTGTTTTTCCAGCTCTGTGGTAAGAGCCTATTGGGTTGAGCAACAGAAAGAATCAAGTCTGTTGCTTCATGGTTTTAAAATTGTAATAAATCTACAGAACATTTATGGAACTGAAACTCTGTTTTAAGACATGTTCCTAGTTCTAACTGACTATTCTGCTTGGTGTCCTAAAAAGAAAATGATTTAGATTTGCCAGAAAGCCTTTTTTTTTTTTTTGGAGCAGCAATTGAACCTAGAGGTGCTCTACCACTGAACCATGTCCTTAGCACTTTTTATTTCTTATTTTGAGACAGGGTCTATGTTTCTAAGTTGCTTAGGGCCTCACTAAGTGCTGAGGCTGGCCTTGGAACTTGTGATACTGCTTCAGGGGACAGTTGGGGCAAGGCACTGAAAATAGCAGGAAACAGGTTTATTTGGCTGCAGCTAGGTACACAGGGCACAATTTTCCTGTAATCAATTAATTAATCAATTAGTTCCCTGAGTTCAGGCAATTTCAGAACTTTATACCCAAAGTGTAAGGGAAGGGGCCCGGAAGTTCACAGTCTGCAGAAGTTCACACAAAAGCAACTATTTCTTTCACTGCTCTAGGCAAGTTAATATTTCAAAAACAACATCTGAGAAGGTGAGAGCTTCTTCTCCCCTTTCTTCCCTTCCCCTTCCAGCTGTTACCATGGAGCCCAATTAGTAACCCCTTCTCTTATGTTTGAAATGTAAACATCTCTGTGAAGTTGCATCTCAAGGTCAGAGGCCTAGTTAAAACAATCTGTTTTTCATATCACACTCTGCATTTGCAAGCACACTTCTACAAACTATTATATATGTTGTTATTTATATTAGATAGTACATAAATGTTTGTGAAAAACTGGTAAAGGGGTATACAGAACCTGGAGCACTGACCTCTTCTAGGCAGTGGCCAAGAAAGACAGAGCAATAGGAAATAGGAAGTTTAATTTCATTGAACTCTTTTGTAGAGTTGTTTTTTCTGATAATCCTAAAATCAATTTTAGTAAAGATTTTTGGAGAAGCTTAATTAGTACTTTATATGGAGTAGGGGTACCACCACAATACTCCTTCCTCAGCCTCCCAAGTTGGTAGCATTACAGTAGAACACCACTGCACCCAGCTTTTACAAAGCCAAATTTAATAATCATCCCAGTTATTATTCTCACCTGGCCATGGACAAAACATGAATTTAGCAAAATAAAAGATTCTAAATAATCAGAGTGGTTCTAAAATTATAACCAATGTTTCTTATATAGACATATATATCTTACAGGATTAGCACGTTTTTAAAAAACTAGTATTTATCTTCATTTTCTCAGCTTTCATCATACTGCCTGGCAAACAGTAGGCACTTGATAAATATTTCCTAAATTAAACTGACCACAAGTTGGAGAACTCTTGTACAACATTCTAAAATCTAAGTTCTACTTCAACTCTGACATACATTGAACTCAAAGCATTTAAGAACCAATTTATCAGTCCAACTTGGGGCCTACGCCTGTAATTCCAATGACTCAGGAAGCTGAGGCAGAGTATCTCAAGTTCCAAAGCCAGCCTCAGCAATTTTTCTAGACCTTGTCTCAAAATTAAAAAGTAAAAAGGGTGGGGGATGTTGCTCACTGGTTAAGCCCCACTAGGTTAAATCTCAGGTATCAAAAAGGAAAAAAAATCATAATAAGAACCAGAGTGTATAAATTTTCCAGGTGGGTGTGGGGTAAGTAAGTGACAGCTGAAAGCAAGAGAACAGACTTGGAAAAAGGCTTTTGATTATCAGGAGACACTGTTCCATGCAGCACTCATTTCCAAAGACACTACTGACTCTGCTTAAACAAGCGTATCAGCAAAATTCAACAACCCACCATACTTAGGGATAATTTTCAGAAGAAATAAAAATATTGAAAATTTAGGGTATTTTTGCATTACGAGAAAGTAACATCTCAGATTTGTCAAGATTGCATAATTCTACAGAGTCAAATTCATGAAAAAAGGCACAGCTGTAGTTTTGCAGACACATACAATCAAGGAACACTTTTCCACAAACAAAATCATGCTGCTACCCAATCTCAGAGTTAGAATTCAAAAGAATGTTTGGCTAGGGTGGGAGGGTTTTCAGGCTGTGCTTACTCAGTCTCTCCCAAGGCCTCTGACTTGTCTCACCCTTTCATTGATTTGGGAACCCTGCAGGTAAAGCAATAGTTCTCAAACTTGGAAATAAATACAAATTTCCTGGGTTATTTTTTAAAACAAACAATTTCTCATCACCTCATCTAAAATTCTGACTTCCTAACTTAATCTGAGCCCCATCAATCCATAGCACTTAGGATACAGTGGATTGTATTTGTACATTCAAGGAAGTCAGACTATGAAATCCAAAGAAGGAAATACAAAGATTCAGGTCAGCAGCCTTCACATCTCTACAGTGATGGACACCTGGACTATGCAGGGATCAGTTCGCTGTGAATCCCAGAGTTTTTCCTTCAGTGAATTTGCACAGGGGGATTCCTGGTGTCTACAGTGGTTGAGGGTAGCACCACCACTGAAGAGTGGGGCAGTGTAAAGACACAATGCAAAACCCTAAAGCCCAATCAAGCTAGAGCTTGGGAACTCACAAATGGGAGGCTTGGCTGTTGAACTCGCATTAGTATTGATCTTGACTTAAATATTTAGTTTTAAAAGATTTTATCCATGGCTTGTTATCTGGAAAATTGCCCTGCTACAGAACTCTTAAATATTATATTTAATAACTCTTAAATATCATCTATAATTTTACACTCAAACATTTTTTGATTTTTTTAGAATTCTATGAAATGCTCAAATTTGTTATTTGAATTATTAAAATGATCATAAATCAATCAAGTATATAATTTTAATTTTTGTCCATACATTTTTTTTATTAGTTGTTCAAAACATTATGAAGCTCTTGATATATTATATTCATACATTTGTTTACATAAATTTTTCTTGAGTAAATATCTTATTTAGTAAGCTTTATACAAAATTTTCATACTGTGAGTACCTCAATTTTCTCCATGGAAAATTGAAGACAAAATTATTAATGAGCTCTCTGTATATTGTTGTGGAATAATTGAAAATTGCTGCACAATTTTTTTAAACCCTAGAAATTAAATGAAAAAGTTCAGATGGTCATTTCTATTTAGAGAAATGTTTCTTCTAAAAATACCACAGACTTTAAAAACTTACAAAAATTTAACAACGGTGCTGTCACATTGGATTCATAAATATAATAACATGTTGGGTTTTCAGGATAAGACTTAAGCTGCAAGAGAATTTTTTTCACTGTCTTATAAAAAAATCTGATAATTTGAACATTTGCAGTTGAGAAGAATTTAGAGAAACATTATTTAGTGACCCTGCAGAGGAGTACAATATCCCAACCCAGACACATTTCTTTGGCATATTTCAAATTGGATAATTCAGAGAAACCTCAGGCTCTGTAAACATAGGAATAGCTCTGAAAGATGGTTCTTTTCCAAAAGAAAAGTATTTATCTACATATGTAAATAGCAGCTGTGCCTTGGGGTGGGAGATCCATTTCATATCCTCCACTTCTTTTCTGCCTAGGAGGGCTCTAAACGCAGCAAATAGAGATTGGGATTCTAACACTTGGTCCAGATAGTTGGCCACAGGTGGTTGTTGCCTGGAAGACCCCATCTGCATCACAAGATACCCTTGCTTGCTGTGCATATCCAATCCTCCGGTGATCTCTCCCCACCCCCACCCCTGCTGGGTTTTTCCCTTTTCTACCTTAATAAATTTGTATAGCTTTTCTCCAATTTAATCTCCATCAGGATGTACCAGTGAACCTTGAGAAGGCCCAACAGAAATGTCCCTCTGTCTGAGCAACACCATGGGTGAATAGTGACTTTTTTTTTATAAATCGAAATCTAAATCTACACCCTATAAGTACTACTAAAGCAAGAAAACTTAAAATAAAAGAATTAAATAAAATTTTAATTGCTCACAGAAAAAAAGTGTTTGTTCTATAATTTACCAGCAATAGTTATTGTAAAAACTTCTTAAATACACTGGTAGGACTGTAGAAGCATGAATTAAATACACACCATGGATCCTTTCAGGGATTACCTAGCCACCATGTTATGCTTGAATTTGGGACCCCAAAAGACCATCAGAGACCAAGGTCAATGTAAACATCAAAGACGTGTTTATTGCGAGCTAGCTCATTCCTCCACGTGCACACACTGCAACTGGTGATGCTGAGAGGCCCTGAGCCCAAGGTTTGCAGCAGTTTTATACATTTTTTTGGAGAAGGCAGAGACCTCCACATACATCATAGCATCTCTTAGCAAATCATCACACACTTCGGGAAAATCAAATAACAACTCTAAAACATGATTAGCACATTCACTGGTGGGAACAATTTGTTAGGGGTGATTGGTTTGGGTTAAGGTTAGGGTATTACCATACAACTTTAGAACAGCAAAATTAGCATACAACTTTAGAACAGCAGCTTGTTATAATGTTATTTTAAAGCTTCTACCTTACAGACTTGTATACCTGGAAGATATGAATACATTAATAGCACCACAATTACATTGATGTTTTTATATTAACCAAATTTAATTCTTAAAGAAATAACATATTACAATATTGAAAAATAACAGTTGTTGTTTAACCATAGTTGTATAATTTTTAATTTCTTTAAGATTACTTGATCAAAAAACTTACACATATAACAAACTTACACAGACCTTCTTTATCACTTACTTAAGCTCTTTTATTAACTTAATCACATAGACTCTTATCCAGAAACATATTTTCTTTCTATTAAATCCATACCTAGAACCTTTAATTTCTCTTTTCCATTTGTTAACGTCCTTTTTCTTTTAACATTTTGAAAAAATCCTTGTAAATTTCTGAATTTAGGCAGATTATTTCATAGACATCAACATTTTATTAGTTTTTATCACTTAGGAAAAACTTTTAAGCTTAATTTTAAAGCCATCTTTACTTTCATCTGTTTACCCAATTTAAATTGAACTATTTGAACCATGTGAATCAAAGATATTTGGATACATTTTTTAAAAATTTCATGAGGTTCCTCATATATCTGCCAATTTTCATATCATTGCATGATATATGGATATACACACACAGACATACAACACATAACACAAGTGTGCACACATAACACAATAGTAAATAGTAAAGGCCTTGTAGCTTTTCTCAGGTGAATTCTCCATTGCAATGTTTAAAAATACCCCAGAGTTGATAAAAAAATAGAACTGACCAGAAAAATATTAACTTAGTTCTGTAGAATCAAAATCATGAGCTCAAAAAAAAAAAAATACAGAATCTAAGAAAAAGCAAGAGTCCTAGAAAAAATGACTGGCCAGTAATTAGTAAATACCATACAATTACAATTTACGTTTTGGTTTAATCTAGTTTGAGTTCAGGAAAAGACACCTTTACTTTTTTTTCTTCCTTGGGCCTCAGCTTAGTCTCCTACTGAGCTCACAGTCTTCTTCTATTTGCATTTCAACTTAAGTCTTGGCTGAGGTCTGGAAGAAGCAGGAAAAACTGGAATTCTGAGCAGAAGCTTCATGCCTAAGGTATTTTAACCTTAAGTCATAATTTTCAGGTTTGGATGTTGAAAATTATGATACAAGTTTAAGACACAATTCACAAAATTTTATTATTTTATATCTTCCTACACTAGAAAAACTTGCTCACAAAAACTGAAAATAGGATCTTACTTGATAATATAAAAGTTACCATCGGAAGAAGTTTCTTCAGAATCATTAAGTCACTTCCTTTGTTCTGAAGTTCCTAAAGTAGTATTAAGTTTTATTAAATCACCTGAAAAAAATGCCAAAAGAGAACCACACACTACCATGTATAGCCAAAATTAAGCTTTAAAAATTCCCAAGATTGTTGCTATTCAATGTCATTTCAATAAGCCAGACCAATGTCCAAATCCAACACTTTTTTTCCCTAAATCCTACACACTGAGGTGAACAGATATCATATCATAATTTATTATCCTTTCCCAAATTAAATACTATACCTAGTGAAATCTTCCCAGGCCACCCAGTTCAAAAATTAATGAAAAAATAAAACTAAATGATTGGGAGTTACTTGCCAACTTGGAAGTAGAGGTCTTTAATTATCTATCCTAAGTATTTAAGTTCTCTAGCATGAATTATCTGAAATCATAAAGTAAAAAATTACCTAAACACAACTTTTAACTGCAAGATTGTGCAATGCTTCAAAAACCCATTCAGATACCAGATTGTTACAATAAAAAATCATCTTTTAGATACACATGGAGCCAAGATCATCCCCAAGAAACAATCTATAATAATGAAACCGCTGTTGACCGGTGACGAGTCCTTGCTTCCCCAATGTTGAAGAATAACACCAAAGAAGCACGCTGAGACAAGGTCAGTATAGAAATTAGAAGTTTATTAAAGGACAGCAGAAAAGACTTCTCCTGGAGGAAGAAGGGGACCCAAGAGGTGGGAATCCGTGGAAGGGCTGTTCTTTTCCCTTTTATAGTTCTTTCAGTGATGGAATGTAGGTTGGAGGCCCGAGGGGTGGGACACAGGTGGGCCAAAGAAGTAATCTGGTCAGGAAGGACTTCTGAGTCAGCACCTTCAAGTTTGCTGGGGGCTGTTTCCTGGGCTCCATTAACATTTCTTTGAGGTGGACTTTGGCCTAGGGCCTTTTCAGGACTTCATTAACATTCCATGAGTTGTCCTGCGTTTTCCCTGAATCATTCCAAGCATGGCCTTCATTTTAGATTTCACTCGGTATTAGACCCGATTTACCTAACTACACTGACTACCTAATTTTAAATCTGGCTTCATTTTCCCCTCTAATTTGGGAACTCCTTACTGCTGTAAGGAAGGGGGGGGCAAAGAAAATCTTTCTGGCTTCTTCAGGCTGAAAAGGGACGGTGTGGGGCAAGCAGTTTGGAGTCCCCCTTTAAAAATCGGGTCTATCTAGTGGGTCCAAGATAGAAGTCTGATTGAGAAGTAATAGACTGAAAGGCCATTTGAGTGATGGGTGGTCTATAAGAGAAACAAGAATTCATTAGTACTGGAACCAGATTGATGCAGCAATAAATCCCATAGCACAGGAATATGCCAATGAGTATGATGGCAAAGACAAAGACTAACAATGTTTTCTACCAGGAAGTACCAAGAACCAGGAGCTAAGATATTGTTTCCATGACAAAATTGCTGAGGACATGGCTTCTACCTGAGCATGTAAATCTTTAAGGATATATGTCACATTGCCAGAATTGTCAGGGATGTAAACACAACATTAAGATACAGTTTAATAACTTAATGTCATCTGAGCTTGCAAAATTCTTTTACTAGTATGACCTCTGTGTCTAATAGAGAAATCTTTAATTCTGTTACTTAGGGCTGGATAACCATACTAGCAAACATTAAGCCTACCTGTGTAGGTTAGAAATAAAGGCCTTGAACTAAAAACTACTCTGGCAGTTCCTTTTGATAGTTATCAGGCATTCCTGTCTGAGAATCTCTTTTGAAGCCTCCAGTTTACTAATTTATGGAAGTTACATTTAACTATTATTTTATTTAAAATGCCCAGGAATAGCTGTGTTTTGGCTTTGACTGTCTTTGCTAAGTGTTTAAGATGAAGCAAGTCAAACTGACTTTTGTTTCCATCTATTGTTAACAGTCAGCAGAGTTTCCTTGGGAGTCCTCGGGAACTTACAGCAGCTTTTCAGATCTGCTAGTGCCATTTGCGCTAGGATGGGTCCAGGCCTTGCTTGACCATGTGGCTTCCCTCGGAAGCATCAGGGATGTCTCCCTTTTCTGATGACCCTCCTCTTCACAGCAAATGCACTGATTGGCTTTCTGTCCTCTACTGGTCTCATTAATCTCCCTGATCGGGAGGTCATGTGGCCTAGAGTTGCAAAGCTCTTTGGAAAAGTCCCCTATCCCCTGACTCAGACTGACTCAGAGGGCAAGAGCCAAATATTGGTTTTCTTGGCCCTTTTAATTTAACTTTAATTTTAAAACTTAATCTTAAACATCCAGCAAATAAATTTCAACAGCCTTATATTAAGAATAATGGGCTTTAATGTCTATCTCTCTATCCTGTAGGTGATAACTCCTTATCTTACATTAACGCAGGTTGTGAGTTCTTAAATCAGTACCTCTGCAAAACATTAACAGGCAATCTTTAAGCCATTTTGAAAACTACAAAATAAAATTAACTAGGGTAAAAACCTATTTAGTTCATGTAATAGCTACCTTGAATTTTGGCAGAATTATATATTATATCTCCTGTTTGAGATCCTAGTAATCTTGACAAAAACTTTTGGACACAACTTTAAATGTACTGAAATCTAGCCTACTTCTTTCATAGTCACTTTCACATGCAGTGGGATGTGACATAGAGCCTTATCTCAAGTAAAGTGGGGCTCTTCATAGATCTTAAATACTATAGTTCTGAAACTGATCTTTGCTTTTTTAGACATCATTTTACAAAGCCTACATAAATTGTTGTGAACTTGAGCAAACACAACATAATATCACATGTAAAACATGAATTAAAGAAAGGTTTTAAAACTTTTAACCTTTTGTAGAAAAGTAGTAAAGTACTTTTGTGTATTACAATAAAACCTTTACACAGATTAAGCCCTCATTAACTTAAAAATACACTTGTTGTATCTCAGTGTAAAAAGGTAACATAGAACTGTACATTTTATTGATAACAAGCCCAGTTATAGAACACAAATGATTTAATTATATCTCCAACATGTCTTTCTTTTAAGCCTAAAATTACCATACAACTTTAGAACACCAGCTTGATATAATGCTCTTTCTAAAGCTTCTACCTAACAGACTTGTATACCTGGAAGATGTGAACTCATTAATAGCACCAATTACATTGATGTTTTTTTATTAACCAAGTTTAGCTTTTAAAGAGATAACATATCACAATTCTCTAAAACAATAGCACTTGTTTAACCACCTGTTTAATTTCTTTAAGATTATTTGCTCAAAAACTTACACTTATAAGCAACTTACTTGAAAATTTTGAATTTAAGCAGATTTAACATTTTATTAGGGCCTTTTTGAAAACCTAGAAAAACATAAGCTTAATTTAAGACCTCTTTACTTTCATCTGTTTACCTAATTTAAATTGAGCCATTTGAATCACTTGAGTCAAAGATATTTGGATCCATTTTTAAAATTTTTCATGAGCGCTTTTCATCTGCCAATTGTTATATCACTGCATAATATATGAACATACACACATACAGACATACTGACATACAACACGTAACACAAGTGTGACACAACACAATAGTAAAGGCCTTGTTGCTTTCTCAGGTGATATCTCATTGTAATGTTTAAAAACTCCATAGTTGATCAAAAATAGAACTTATCAGAAAAACATTAACTTGTCTGTAGGATCAAAATCATGAGCTCAAAAAAAATACAAAATCTAAGGAGAAAAGCAAACGTCCTAGAAAAAATTGACCGGCCTGTAATTACTCTTTGGTTTAATCTAGTTTGAGTTCCTATAAAAAGACACTTTTACCTTTTTTTTTTTCCTTGGGTCTCAGATCTGTTTCCTACTGAGTGTTCCAGGCTTCTTCTATTTGCATATCAGCTTAAGTTCTGGCTGAGGTCTGGGAAAACTGGAATTCTGAGCACAAACCTCATGCCTAAGGCTTTTAACTATAAGTCATGATTTCCAGGTTTGGATGTTGAAAATTATGATACAAGTTTAAGATAAAATTTATAAAATTTCATACCTTTACATCTTTCTACACTAGAAAAACTTGCTCACACAAAACTGAAAATAGGATCTTGCTTAATAATATAAAGCTACCATCAGAAGAGATCCCTTCAGGATCATTAAGCCACTTTCTTTGTTCTGAAGTTTCTAAAGTAGTATTAAGTTACATTAAATCACCTGAAAAAATTTTAAAAGAGAACTACACACTGCCATGTATATCCAAAATTAAGCTTTAAAAATTTCCAAGACTGTTGCTATTCAATGTTATTTCAATAAGCCAGACCAATGTCCCAATCCAACATTTTCTTTTCCTGAATCTTACACACTAAGGGGAACAGATACCAAATCATAATTTGCTATCCTTGCCCAAATTAATGCACTGGTACACCTAGTGAAATATTTTCAGGCTACCCAGTTCAAAATTGATGAAAAAATAAAACTGAATGATTGGGAGTTACTTGCCAACTTGGGAGTAGAGTTCTTTTAATTTTCTATCCTAAGTATCTAAGTTCTCTGGCATGAATTATCTGAAATCAAACTAAACAATTACCTAACCCTAACTTTTAACTGCAAGATTGTGCAATGCTTCAAACTCATTTAGATACCAGATGTTACAATGAAACATCATCTTTTAGGCACACATTTCGCCTAGATTATCCCCAAGAAGCAATCAGACAACTAGATAAGAAAATCTCTCCAGGTTTTGAACTTCCATTTAATTATGACTCCTATGAGTGGCACCATAGATTTCCTCATGAGTGGACCAGATGCTTTCACATAGGGGCAACTATAGGTGTAAAATTAAGGGCCTCAGTGTGACTGACTTTACTGCATTCAGGTGGAATTACTCCTTGCAGTGCAGGGAAAGAATGAGAAAATTCCCCAGAGCAAATGGCTCTGGCAGCTGCTGGGAAATCCTCAGTATCCCCTTTACTTATAGGATTAGCACCTTTGGATAGATCTAATCCCAGGCAATCTGGCATATCTCCTAACTTTTCCAGTAGAGTCAGTTTTTATTTGCCTTAGGTCTTGAAGGGGGAAGAGGGTATGTACTTTGATTGGCTCAAATTTTTCTCTTGATTTTTTTTTCCTCAGTGAGTCCAAGATTTTTTCTCTTCATAGCAGATATCATAGCTAAGTCTACTTTACACTGTTGGCATAATTTAGGATTTTCCCTTAGAGCAATGAAAATCTGAACATACAGCACCTCACATCATTTCCTTTTTGTAAATTTTATCAAATTGTCCCAATTTTTTAATACGCAGGCTAGTGGTGCACCTGGCGTATTGGAGAGAGAGAAGCTCCCGTCTGAGTGAGAAGAAAACAGGACTCAGGCGCCCACACTGCGCCAGAGAAAACTGTTCTCATTAGGGATGTCTCCCTAGGTTTGAGCTTCCTAAACGGTCCAGAAAACCCATCTTTCACCTTGCTTTTCCAAGGGGTTTTTGGTCCCCTTTAGCAAAGTGCTAGGGTCTCAGTTTGCCCTGTGCCAGAGACCCTGGGAGGATTCAGACTTAAGGGCATTACTGTATCTTCCTGGCCACTAAAAACCCATTGTAAAAGAGAAACATGCTCTCTTTTGTTGCCTTTGCTCTGTAGACTAGCAGATTACCTGAGGAGTTGATTCTAAAAATGCCTCTCTAGCAGTTTAAGGAACGCAGCACATTTTAAACATTGGGCGGTAAAACAGACTATTGAAAGTTACCTATGCACCTTAGGGAACCTGGGCAGATTTTACTAAATATTTCATGCCTTTCTCAGTCCTACAACATGAATTGTTAACATTTCTGACCTGTGAAGGAAGGGGAGCATCCAGGAGGGATTGGATGCGGGGTTTGGAGTGTTGTGTAGCCCATACGAAGGCAAATGTGATTGGGGCTATCCCTCAGTGCCATTCATCTACCGATCACCCTAGATTCCCCTGAGGGTTGTCAGGAGGAGGCTCAAGAGAAAGGAACCTTAAGAATCGTCTGAGAGTAGCTCAGACCAGGGTTCTGCAGTTGTTCCAAACTCTTTCCCCTACCTCCACACATCCGAGGCAGATCGGGATTCAGGACACCGTGTACTCATGCCAATTGCTCTCTGGGCCCAGACAGAAAAGTTGGAAGTGGCTTTGGCAGAACCCAACATGCCTGCTCTGTATTGAACAGGTGATTAAGAGCTGCCTAGGCCGAGAAACCTCTCACCCGAGTCTTGAAGAGTGGCGGCTGCACTAGTTGCGTTTAAGTAGTCGTTGGGTGCCCACCTTACCCTCCAGAGAGAAAGAGAGAGAAAGATTCACCTTAAACAGACATGGGGTGTGTGCACTTACCTCGTTGTAGAATCTCGGTGGAACCTCCAATAACCTTTAAAACAGACAGAACAGATAAGAGAAAAATCTTCCTAGGTTTCTAACTCCCATTTAATTATGACTCCTACATCAGTGGCACCACAGATTTCCCCACGAGTGGACCAGATGTTCTCACATAGGGGCAACCAGAAGAGTAAAATCAAGGGTCTCCGTGTGGTAACTTTACTGCATTCAGTGTCCCCTTCTTTTTAAGTAGACAGAGATAGAGTAACCCTTACAGTGCAGGGAAGAAATGAGGGTTGTTCCCCAAAACAAAAAGGGCTTCAGAAGCTGCTGGGAGTCCCTCAGTCCATTCTTTTACTTACAGGATTAGCTGCTTTGGTTAGGTCTGATCCCAGGCACGTTGGTATATCTCCTAAATTTCCAGTAGTCACCTCTCAAAAAGTTAATCCTCTGATTATGGTTGTTTGGAGTGCTAGGTTCCCCAAGAAGGCAGAGTGGGGGCTCCTCTAAAGTCCCCTCTGGGGTGCCAAAATTTGTAACTGAAAAATCTTTTCCCATCCCCAAAGCCAATTAATGCCAATTTAATAATGAGAACATGGTGTTGAGACAAAGTAAAAGTGAGATATCAAAATTCTTAGACTCCCAGCAGGCATATCCCTCTGCAGTGGGTGCATTGAAGCCAACTATGGGAAGAAAATAAAACGTTGCTTCCCTAATCCCATTTAACAAAGGGGAGTAAAGTCATCAAAGTTCTTTAAGACACAGATAAAAGGGGTGTAAAAGGTCAGAACAGAAAAGTTGGTGGTTCTATTGACTTTTGGTGCCTTACAGGAGAAGCATACTAGGGACATTCTTAGGCTAAAATTTAGCTAAAGTTACCTCCACACATCAAGGCAGATAAGAACTTGGGACTCTGCATCTGTCCAAAGTAAATAATGCCATCACACTTAACAGAGACACAGACAAAAAGACACACAAAGATAGAGATTTCCTTTTCAGATTGTCAAAAAAAACCAGAAGTGGGGTGCTGGCTCCAAGCCAACTGGGGCCTTTCCCTCAGACAAATGGATTGGGGGAGCATCCCCCTCAGATTGGGTCTGATGACCCCAGATAGGAAGATTAGTTCTCTTGCCAGGGTGTTGCGGTGGAGACGGACAGGACAATAGAAACAACCACACATAACACAAAACTCGCAACGTGGCCACAGAATTCGCAGTGCGTCCTGGATTGCTGCACAGAAACTAAAAGCAGAGGTAGACCGTGGATCCGTCAGCTACAAAATACTTTACCAAATACTTCACAAAATACTTTACTACCAGCAATCCACTCAGAACCCAGAAAAGGGCTGGGGACGTCTCCCACAAACCCCGTCTGCTGCCCTTTGGTGCGTCCACCTGGACCTTTTGCCGACTATACAACACAGAACCAGAACCTGAATGCAACCAGAGTACAGAAACTTACAGATCAGCAATGCCTGTACTTACCAGCTGGGTTTTCATCACCTCTCAATCGGGTGTCTGGGTAGGCTTACTAGGGGGATCCTGGATGAGCCCCCATATGTTTTGCTCGAATTCAGGACCCCCAAAAGACCACCAGAGACCAAGATCAATGTAAACAGCAAAGATGTGTTTATGGCAAGCTAGCTCGGTCCTCCATGCACACACACAGCAACTTGTGATGCTGAGAGGCCCTGAGTCCAAGGTTTGCAGCAGTTTTATACATTCTTTGGAGAAGGCAGGGACCCCCACATACATCATAGCATCTCTTAACAAATCATTGCACACCGTGGAAAAATCAAATAACAACTCTAAAACATGATTAGCACATTCACTGGCAGAAACAAGTTGGGTAGGCGTGATTGGGAGGGGGATTCATTTGAACTAATTGGTTTAAGCCAAGAGGGGTGTTTGTGCTGAACTACATGGTTTCCCAACATGTTATCAACCACCATAAACTACTGGGAGGGTCATCTGGCATCCCAGGTATTTCCCTGTCTCATGCTGATTGGTGGCTGCTATGGGGTTGCTATGGATCTCCACCTAGCCTGACTGAGTCAGGGACACCCTGGCACAGCAGTTATCTCCTGTTATTTGTAGATAAATATCTTAGAAGTGTGGGAATGTGCCTAGGAGTGCTCTGTAGGTCTTTCCAAGGACAAAGGCCATGTCCCTTCCTTGGACAGTCTTTGCTCTGAGGTAGAGGCTTTTTTTTGTTTGTTTGTTTTACCATAGGTGAGCCCCCTTGGCTACAGCAGGCCCCCTAGAAAGTGGATTATAGGCCAAAAATGGTGATGCAGGGCTGTAAATCCAGTAGCTCTGGGAGGCCGGGCCTCAACAACTCTGCCTCAAAACTGAAAAATAAAAATAAAAATGGGTGGGGATGTCCCTCAGTGGTTAAGCTGTTATGCTCAAATTTGGGACCCCCAAAAGACCACCAGAGACCAAAACCAATGTATGCAGCAAAGAGGTGTTTATTATGAGCTAGCTCAGTCCTCTGAGTGTACACAGCAACTGGTGACACTGAGAGGCCCCGAGTCCAGGGTTTGCAGCAGTTTTATACACTCTTTGGGGAAGACAGGAACTTCACATACATCATAGAATGTCCTAGAAAATCATCACATACTGAGGGAAAATGATAAAACAACTCTGAAATATGATTAGTACATTCACTGGTGGGAACAAGTTGGGTAGGGGTGATTGGTTACTACAAGAGGGGATTCTTTTGAACTGATTGGTTTCAGCCAATAGGGGTGTTTGTGTTGAACTATATGGTTTCCCAACACCATAAAATACTGGGAGGGTCATCTGGTATCCCAGGTATTTTCCTGTCTCATGCTGATTGGTGGCTGCTAGGGGATTGCTATGGGTTCCCACCTAGCCTAACTGAGTCAGGGACAGCTGATAACAGCAGATATCTCCTGTTATTTGTAGATAAACAACTTAGCAGGGTGGGAATGTGCCTAGGAGGACTCTGTGGGTCTTTCCAAGGACAAGGGTCACACCCCCTTCCTTGGACAGTCTTTGCTCTGAGGTAGAGGCTAGTTTTTCAAAGCACCCCTGGATTCAATCTTTAAACTCAAAGCCTTGTGATAAATTTCTTCATACCTTCACTCTCTGGTCAGTTTTTCTCTGAGGGCTGCCATTCCTCAAGCTGAAAGGACAAAGAAATTGGAATGTAAAGGATAAGGTTTGTAAAGTTTTTAAGTTGCATTCAGAACCTGAAATTCATGTGGCATTAAAACAATTCCCGGAACTGCCCATTAGATGTGTGTGGAAATCTCCCCTGACCACATAGTTGCTTAACAACCCACCCTCCCAGAAAGAAACCGTGCAGTCCAGCATGTATACACCTCAGGGCTTAAACCAATCAGTTTAAATATATACCCATCTTAGTACTGACCAATCACCCCCCACCCGGCCTGTTTTAGAGTTGTTATTTGATTTTCCCGCGATATGTGATGATTTGCTAAAGGATGCTATGATGTATGTAAAGTCCCTGCCCCTTCCAAAGAATGTATATAAGCTCTGCTCAAGTTGTTCCTGGGGCTCTTTGTTCTTTGCTCCTCTGAAGTGAGCTCAGAGCCCCAGCAGGCTGGACCCCCAATAAACCCTTTGCTGTTGCATGAGACAGTCTCTTATTGGTCTTTTCCTCCTATGTTCTCCTGACCTTTACAAAGACAGCTTTTTTTCCAAGAGCCTGAGGTCTCAAAAGGTGCATCTCATTCATTGACAGTCAAATTCTTCCTGAATATGGATTTCTTTCTTTCCTGACTAAATCTCTGCTCCTCCCTCTCTCTGACATGTTCTGAAATTATTTTTTGCAGCTTCGTCAAGGACCCAGTCATCCTGAGTTAAGGTCCCACTTTCAGAATTTCCTCAGACTCCCTTCAACGACATTATGGTTTTTTTGATTTGGGTTTTTATTACTGTGGTTCAGGGGATGAAACCCAAGGCTTTATGCATGCCAGGTAAGTGATCTACCACTGAGCTACTCCTCTAGTCCATGGGGTCTTAATAAATTACAAAATTATCTTCCCTTACTATGTACTGTTTCTGCATTTCTTTTTGCTTCTGGTATCATTGCTCTGCTAAAGACAAACTAGTTCTCATTCCTTCACAGCAAATAGGTTTATATCACTATCTTTGGTGATTTAAAATGTGACCTTGATGTTTTTTGGTGTGTTTTTCTTATTACTGTTGTTTTTTAAAAAAAATTTTCATTTATCTATTTCAGCATAACAAGAGTTTTATAATAAGAACACATTATCTTTCATCAGTTTCAGGAAGTTTTTCAAAGATTTTAATCTTACTAATTCTCTAAAATGTATGGAATGGACTTTATGGACAAGGATAGATGTTCATATTTCTTAAGTAATTGAGACTGCATAATATTTATCAATTGTTACATATAAACCATAAAAATCAAACTGGGAAATACTTTATTAAAATCTCTTGTATCCTTATCCTTTCTTTTAATCATTTCTTATATGTCCATTGTAACCAGTTCTTTTCTTTTCTTTTCTTTTTATGTACTGAGGATTTAATACATGAGTGCTTAACCACTGAGCTACATCCCCAGTCATTTTTGTATTTTATTTAGAGACAGGGTCTCACTGAGTTGCTTAGGGCCTCACTAAGCTGCTGAGTCTGGCTTTGAACTCTTGATCCTTCTGCCTCAGCCTCCTGAGCAGCTGGGATTACAGGCATGCAATACCTCACCCAGTTTAACCAGTTATTTTTTTTATGCTATCTTCCTTCTTCTTTGAATAGCCTAAAATATCCCCTACCCTCCTCTCTCTCTCTCTCTCTCTCTCTCTCTCTCTCTATATATATATATATATATATATATATATATATATATATATATATATATATATATATATTAACTTCTATTCAGTGATCCTTCTTGAAATTTTATGCTGATTCTGCCTAACAGTTAAAGCATAAAAATAAACAAATTTCAACTCCCTTACCAATAATGTAAGAACCATGAATGCTTTAATTCAGACTGCCTTTCTACTTTTATTTCCAGTTGTTCACTTAGATTTGTCTTGTCTTCTTTCCTTTAATTCCACCAACTGCACACAGATGTTGTACATATACCTTTACTATTTTTTTGACTTTGCAATTAGATTTTCAGGAGCAGTCATTTGTGTAACTCACACTGCCCCAAGAATTGCTTCCTTTTCTGCCCTACCCCCATCCATTAGCACCTCCTTAGCAATGGCTTGGTGGTCTTGCATCCTCAGAAGTCTTAAAGATTTTACTTTTCTGCAAATGACTATGCCCCACCACTATGGAAAGCTAAGTCTATAATCCTTGGTGTTTACTCCCTCTTAGAATTCTGAGAGCTCATAGATCTCAATGATGTTCCTACCCCTGGCTGCTTTCTACAGCTTCTCTCTACTTCTAGTGTTAGATAATTCCCATATGGTGGTGTTGGTGGTGTGCATTGTTTTCTTTTTATTCTTACAAATTTCAAAGTCTTCCTGACTCACAAGGTTGGTGACCTGCTTGAATTAGGAGAATTCCCATAGATCATTTGTTAAGTCTTTCCTCCTCTTGCAGATCCCAGATCAGATGCACGGATCTTGTCACTCCCCATTCTGCCCCTTAACCTGTCTTTCATATTTTCTTTCTCTTTGTCTTTCTGTTATTTATTTCAGATCTGTCTTCCAAATGTCTGAGTCTTTCTCCATCTATGTCTAATCTGCTGTTTCAGAATTCACTGAATTCTTTATTTCAATAATTCACTTTTCCATATGCACATACTATTCTTTTTCAATTCTGATTCATTGTTTTCATGTAATGATTGTTTCTTTATATGAAGAAAACTGAAAGAAATAAGTTACTTATTCTGTTCATTATTTCTATCTTCTGTTTCTATAGACATAGAAACATTTTGACATTCTAAATCTATTTCCAACAACTACATTCATTTTGATCTCATCCTATAGTTTGTTATTTCCATGGGCCCTGCTGTGAAGTTGTTTGTTTCCTTACGCATTTAATGCATATGTTTCTATTGTGAGCACTGGTGGCCTGAGATCACATATTCTTTAGACTACTTTAGAAATACCAGTCAGATAACAGCAGCCCATGTGTCCAGGGCCTATTCAAAGGAGCACATTTAAAAATCTGTCATGCATCACTTAATGACAGGGACCCATTCTGAGAGATGCTGGGTGATTTCAACATTGTGTAAACATCATAGAGTGCATTAACACAAACCAAGATTGCCTAGCCCACTACACACCTAAGCCAAATGGTATAGCCCATTGCTCCTATACAGCATGGTACTGTACTGAATATGTAGTCAATTTTAATAATTGCTTACTTCAGTTCAAATAGAATCTTTTGAGACCAGCATATTTGGTCATCACCAACCAAAACATCATTATGGGCACATGACTATACTAACTTCTTCAGGTACTTTGTAAGCTCTTATTAAGTGCTATCAGCAGACCACCACAAAAAGAAATGTATTTCATTTTTTGGTAAGTTTAGCGTGTAACATGAGGAACAAAAACACAACCAACCATCTGTCATTTGAACCTAAAACAAATACTTTTAATAGTATAGATATTAAGCTAATTAGCTAAAGAGTTGGTGTATTTTAATTTATTGGCAAGGTGATTCAGGTGTGCACCTGGTGAAGATTCAAGTTGCAAATCAATTTCGTTCTCCAACCTTGGGCAGTTGAAAGCCCAAATTCTCTAGTCACAATCACTGGGTAAAAACATCATTTCATTCATACTTCCTGAGCAAATATATACTGAGAACTCACTATCTTCCTGAATCCAACCAAATTCCACCTGATCTTCTTGTGGAATGCAGTGATTCTCTCTTCAGTGTTCTCCACTGTCACCTCCTCAGGACACACAGACAGGTGCATAGGAGCACAGGCACACAGCAGTATCCACAAAAAAGTATCCCAATAGCTAATTGTACCTGAAGTCAGAACCCAGCTTGAGAGCCATTTCACTATTGTAACATGCTCACTGGGCCTGTCTGTGCATTGCTGGAAGGGCCACAGCTAAAGTTGGTAGTCTTCACATGGACACATGTGTCATTGCCTCAGATGCCAAAACTAATGGTCCCAGAAGTACTCAGGTTTTTATTGTTTTGTTTTTGCTGCTTGGACTAACCAATAAGCTAGAGCATTCTTTTTTATCTTGATTTCTCCCCTAGTGAATTTCTGTTGACAGCAGTGATAATTTCACCACTTTGCCCAACAGTTCACTAATCCTGGAAATACTGTATTCAGTTTAACTTTACCAAGCACTAAGGCAACCCAAGGAATTACGTGGTAACATAATGAAGGACTTACAGAGTCTGAGTCTTTCAGGCAGCACCTGCTAAGTCTTCTGGCAGGAAATCAAACCTGCAGGACTCCAACCAGAGGTTCCACTGCTTGCTCACACATTAGAGAAATTTTCTGTTGGGTCTTGAATATTCCAAATAATGGGACATTACAAAGAAGACTGAAGCCTCAGCCAAGGTTACAGGAAACACGCAGGGCTATGGAAATAGAGTCCAATGTCCACCAGTCCCAAAACTCACTTGGCATTACAATTCCTTCTCCAGAGAACAAAACCACTAAATCAGATGATGGAACCACAATCAATACAGTTTCTGAAAGCCATATCCTAAAAATATTTAGAAAGTTTCGACACACTTAAAATATCATTTTAAATATCAGACACATTCATAATATTCTTCCAATGAAATACATAAATGTTATGTTTGTTAGTCAAAAATCAAACTTTATTCAAGTTTCTTTTCATGGGTTAAATATAATTGACTCTGCCTCCATGCACATCTTATGTTTGCAAGTATACCTTATCCTAAAGTGTATACAGAAAACATTTAATGAAAGCTACAGTACAGATAAGAGATAGTATACATTTTCCTCCACTTTGTGATTTGTACTCTTGAAAGAAATACTTTATTGCTGTGATATTAAAGAGTATTTAATAAGAATGCAACTTCTAATTTTAATCTAATTAAAATGCTAATTGTTTTGTAAATTGCACTGCTATAATCATTGTTATTCACGTATCACTATAGTATACTGATTTAGTTCAAGTTGTGGAATCAGCCCAAGTGTTCAACAGATTAATAAATGAATACAATGGACTTTTACTCAGCCATAAAGAAGAATGAAATTATGTCATTTGTTAGTTAATGGATGGAACTGGAGAACACCATGCTAAATAAAATAAGTCAGACTCACAGGGTTCAAGAGTAAAATGTTGTCTCTCATATATGAAGCAAGAGAGGGGGAAAAAGGAGTAAAAAAGGTATCTCATGAAAATAGATGGGAATCAATACAGTAGAAGAAAGGGATAGAGAGAAAGAGAGGAGAAAAGGACATGGGGAAGTCACGGGTAATGAAATCTACCAAATTAGTTATGTCCCTCCATGAATAAATCAAAATGCATCTCGCTGACATGTACAATTATAATGCACTAACAAAAAATAATAATAATAGAAGAAAGATCAGTAGAATAGAGTAAGTGGAAGAAAGAGGAAGGGAAGGAATAGAAGGAAAGGTATTGGGGAATGAATGAGACTAATCAAATTATGATATAGGCATATATGAATATGGCATAATAAATTTCACTATTATAATTATAATACACTAATACAAATGACGACAATTTTCGAAAGCCAAATGTTTATGCTTCCATTCATTTTTATTATAATACATTGAAAATACCCAGTATTTTAAATCTAATGATACTTTTACCTCTTATCCAAGCTAGCTGTCTATTCCATTATTGAAGATTAAATCTTCTAATGGACAAGAAAAGATATACTGTACAAAGGGACAACTGAACTAAGCAGCTTTATGATCACACAATGACATGTGCAATGCCTATGTCAT